>NC_045550.1:71185131-71485131 GCF_009769535.1 Thamnophis elegans
AGGCTGGAACCGAGCATAAATTACGACTGCATGCTGATACAACTTTGGGCTCCCTAAATTGTAGTTTGGGAAAGTAGAGAAAAAGGTGAGAGAAGTAAGATTCTGCCTTTAGGCAAGGAAAACCAAATGCGCAGATATGGAATAGGTGGTACCTGGCTCAACCGTAGCAACTGCACCTTGGAGTCCTAGTGGAGAATCCCTTAAGTATGAGCCAGCCGTGTGCAGCAGCTTCCGAAAAAGCTAACACAATCTTTGTATTAATGCAATTAATTAATTAGTGCAATCCTAGACTTCATTAACAGAGGGATAGAATCAAAATCACACGAAATATTAGAACTGCTTTATACAACTTTAGTAAGGCCACACTTGGAATATTGCATCCAGTTTTGGTCATCACATTATAAAAAAAAGATGTTGAGAGCAAGGAAGCTGATTAGGATAAAACGGAGAGAGAGAATTAACCTGGAGAAATTTCCTGGCAGGGAGAACAATGAATCAGTCGAAAAACTTGGTTTTGGAAGTTGTGGGAGCTTCATCACTGGAGGTTTCCAAGAAGAGATTGGGCAGCCGTCTGTCTGGAAGGGCCTGGGGAAGGGGGCTCCAGCTCCTGGGCCCCGGCCTGTTTGAAACCAGGCCCCGGGAGACGTGAGCAAGTGTGCACATGTGAAGCTCCACTCGTGCGAGCAGAGAGTGCCTGTGCGGCTGTGCAAAACTCCACTTGTGCGATTGGAGGGCCCCCATGTGCGCCACTTGCACAAATGGAGCTGTGCACACACACACACACACACATATGCACCTGCCACACACACACACACACACACACACACACGCTGGGCCGGGCCACCGAACTGGAAAGGTTGGGGACTGCTGGTCTAGGGTTTCCTGCTTGAGCTAGGGGTTGGACTAGAAGACCTCCAAGGTCCCGTCCAATCCTGCTAGCTTGTTAGTCCGGGCTCACCCACTAATTCAATACAGGCAGTCCTTGACTTACAACCATTCATTTAACGATTGAAAAACAAAATGGCTCTCCACCACCTGTACCTGCATTGCAACCGTTGAACCACCCTGCAGTCAGTCATACGAGAGAGTGATTTACAAGGGTTTCGGTTTTGTTTGGAGTTTTTTTTGCGATTTCTGGCAAAAATAAAAAAAGCCCATCGGGGAAGCTGGTTTCTCTTTACTTGTGTCCCCCTGACTGACATGTAGCTTCTGTCTGCATGATTCTCCCCCCTCCCGTCACCTCACCCCACATTCAACCCTCTTCCAGCATAGCCAGGAATCGGAGGAACTGCAGCTGATGGCCTTTTAACCAGCTTCATTATCCCGAAAATCTGCTGCGCCTCTTTCTGGTTTTTGACCCCCATAAATTAATGCAGGTCTCCCCTCTACAAGGCCTTCCTTTGATCAGGTCCCCGTTAATAATGTTTTCAAAGCTTTCAAAGTAACAAAAAGGCCATGATTCATTCATCCAAAGAAGCTGAATAGCAACATATTCAGATAAAAATGCATTTTTCAAGCAGTCTTCCCCCCCCCCCCCCCCCCCGTCTTGTGTTCTCAGAACCTCAACCCTTTGGAACACACCAGTTAAAAGTACTTTTAATGGTTACACAACTAAAACACAACTTAAAAGCTGCACTGAAAAAATATGTGTCACATGTACGAAATTTGAAATGAAAATTGGAGTTTTCTGAACTACAAAATTATGCTGTCTGTTTTTTCAAAGGCTAAACACATTTCATATATTGTTGAACATATAAACAAACTCATTAAAAATAGTGGTTGAAATTCGGAACAAAAAATTGGGGTTTTCTGTTTTATAAAATCAGTGCTGTCTGTTTTTTTAAAAAGTTACATACATTTCATCTGTTATTAAAGTGGGGTGAACTCATTAAAAGCAGTTGTTCTAATTCATGCTGACAGATTTCTCTATGCCAGAGGTGCAATAAATCTGAGCTTGCCCTGTGTTTACCTCATACTGGCTGAGAATTCTTCCTGTGGCATAGATAAGATAGGAAAGTGTTGCAAAAGTTTGGAATCTGTCAATCTCTGGAGAACTTTGGATCTGCCAGGGTGAGATTATTGTTTAAAGGGTGGTGTGTTCCTGGAACAGGAATTGTGCAGATGCCAAAGGTTGCTTTGATGAAGTGTGCCAACTCTCGGCCTTCGAATTGGCTTTTGAATGTCACGGAAAGACGAACAATGTGATTCTGTGGAGTTTCGATTCCTGTTTAACAATCGAGTAATAGCTACGGTCAGCAAGCAGAAATCACTGCTATATTTCACTTTTGAGTTGGTTCAAAATCAGGATCACGAGAAGTGATACTACCACTTCATAAGTGGTGTTACCAAGCCACTTTAAAATGCCTTGGTAAGATCCCACTTGGGATCCTGCATCCAGTTTTGGTCTCCACAATATAAAAAAAGATGTGGAGACTCTGGAAAGAGTGCAGAGAAGAGCAGCCAGGATGATGAGGGGACTGGAGGCGAAAACATACGATGGACAGGGATGTTTAGTTCAAAGAGAAAAAGGACTCCGGGCGACATGATAGCAGTCTTGCAATATTTACCAGAATAACGGAGTTGGAAGGGATTTTGTAGCTCCTCTAGTCCACCCTCCCTCCCCCCACCCATGCAGGAGACCCTACTCCATTTCTGACTGATGGCTGTCCAGTCCTAGACATCAATTCTTTCAACTCCTATCCTCAAAACGAGGCTATAGAGCACTGCAGACCAAGACAATTAGAATAAAGGACAGTTTCTCCCCCGAATGCCATCACTCTGCTAAACAATTCCCTCCCCACTGTCAAACTATTCCCTAAGGCTGCATTACTGTTAGTCTCCTCCTCATCGTCCCTTTCCCCCACCTCCTCCCACTTATGACTGCAGGACTGTAACTTTATTGCTTGCATCCTCACGATTTATATAGATTGTTTCCTAGTATGATTTGATTGCTTATTTCTACTCTGTGACTATCATGAAGTGCTGTTCCTTATGATTCTTGACGGATGTATCTTGTCTTTTTATGTCCACTGAGAGCATCTGCACCAAAGACAAATCCCTTGTGTATCCAATCACTCTTGCCCAATAAAGAATTCTATTCTATTTTATTCTATATAGAATAATAGAGTTGGAAGGGACCTTGGAGGTCATCTAGACCAAATCCCCGCCCAAGCAGGAGACCCTACACCATTTCTGACAGATGGCTGTCCAGTCTCTTCTTGAAAGCTTCCGTGATGAAGTTCCCACAATGTCTGAAGGGAACTTCTATTCCATTGGTTGACTGCTCTCACTGTCTCACAGGACATTTCTCCTTATTTCTGGGTTGACTCTCTCTCTCCCCTTGATCAGTTTCCATCCATTATTCCTTGTCTGGTGCTTTGGAAAATATCTTGATCCCCTCCTCTCTGTGGCAGCCCCTCAACTATTGGAAGGCTGCTATCCTGTCTCCCCTGGTCCTTCTCTTCCCTAGAATTTGAAGGGTTGCCCCAAAGAAGACGGTGTTGATTTATTCTCCAGGACAAGGAGTAACGGATGGGTAGAAATTCACTGGAGAGACACCCACCCTAGAAACAAGGAGGGCATTTGTCCGGCTTGCCTTGGCTTGAACCTCTAGTTAAGAACTGTCTTCAACTCCATTTGTTTAGAAAGGCATCGCTTACTGAAATTGCAGTGACCTTGAAGGTCTTCTGGGAGAGAAAGTGTGAACGTCCGGTTCCCTCCCTCCCATCGAGTTTCCCCTGGAGTTCATGGCAGCCCATCCTGAATGCTTGCAAAAGACCGGAGCGAGGTGGCAGCTGACAATATTCCTCTCAAGGAGAACAAATAATCAATGGAACGGCTTCCCTCCGGAAGTGCTCCGTCACTGGAGGCTTTTCAAGAGGAGGCTTAGTATCAGGACTCCTGACTTGCCCAGGGGGCTGGACTAGAAGACCTCTGGGGGGCCCTGCTGTCCCTAGGAGTCTACGATTCTACAAACCTCAGACCAGAAGCGGTCGTCCTACTGGAAGATCTACGGAGAGCCTCAGTCATCCCGGTCATGGTCTTCCCAAAGCTGCTTTTTCAAGGCTTCCCAAAAAAACCCAGTTGGCCCCTTTGGGGCATCTGGAGCTTCCCTGGAGGAAAATCTCCCCTTTCCAAGGTGGCTCAGGGCTTCCCAGCCATGAGCCCCAAATAAGCTCCTTTCTTCCCTGCTGGGAGGCCCCCTCCTGCTTCCTTTCCTTCCCCCCTTCTTCCTTTCCAGGCTGAGCAACCCCCGCCTGCTACCCTTTCCATTTCCATGTCCTGGAAAGGTGAGGAGGAAACGGCAGAGCCAGCCGGGTGCTGGAGGGTGGCCTTAGAGCCCCCTCCAGGGTGGGAGCCCCACTGAGGTGCAAAGGGCACCAGCTGAGGAGACTTTTGCCGGGGAATTTCCCCATTCCGTCTTTCTGTCCCGTAATGAAATGATAACAGCGTGAACCAGAATTAGACTCCTGTGAATCCCAACAAGGTTTCTCCAGGGGGGGGAAAGAAATGGAAACCCCTCTGCCCTGGGTGGGAGGGTGGTGGGGAGGGTCAGCCTCTCTTAAGGAGGGTAAAATCAGAATTAAAATAGCTGCCAATTTCCCCAGACCCCTCCTCTGGCTGGGTGGGAAGCCGCAACCTTCCGCAACCTTCACTCTGGGCTGGAAAGAGGAATTATACTAACGCGGGGGGGGGGGGGTGTCAAACTCAAGGCCTGGGGGGCGGATCCGGCCCGTGGGGTGCTTAGATCTGGCCGGGGGGGGGCACCCTGGGAACAGGGAAGGACTGGCCTGCGGTGCCTCTGCCCGTGAAAACGGAGCTGGGGAGGGACGCCTCCAGCCCTCCTGAGCTCCATTTCTGCTGGCAGAGGGTTGCAGGAGGCTGTCGCAGCCGAAAATGGAGCTCGGGAGCCCGTTTTCACTCGCAGAGCACCCAGGCCACCACAGGTGCCCCCACACGAGTGGCGTTGAGCTTGCCCCCCCCCCGGCCATGCCCCCCCTGCCTCAAAACCCCAGCTGAACCGGAATAGACCTGTATGAAGTCTCCCCATCCTTGTGGGGCAGTGGGGGAGACGGGACGGAGGGGCCTTTCTGCTTTGCTCGACAGGGAGGGCCAGGTGGTCCCCAGGGGACAAGGGTGGGCTGGGTGCCTGACTGCCACGGCCACAGGATTGAGGCTGGTGAGGGGCAGCCTTGATGCAGGACCAATCTCAGGAATTAGGCTGGCATGACACATCCAGACCCTCCACATAGCCTGGGTCTCTCATGGGGGGATAAAGAACCTTCCCTCCTTCCTTCTTTTTCCTTCTTTCCTTCTTTCCTTTCCTCCCTTCTTTCCTTCTCTCTTCCTTTGTTCCTTCTTTTCCTTCTTTCCTCTCTCTTTTTCTTCCTTTCTTCCTTTCTCTCTCTCTCTTTCTTCTCTATTTCTCTCCTTCTTCTTTCCTTCTTTCCTTTCCTCCTTTCTTTCCTTCTCTCTTCCTTTGTTCCTTCTTTTCCTTCTTTCCTCTCTCTCTCTTTTTCTTCCTTTCTTCCTTTCTCTCTCTCTCTCTTTCTTCTTTCTTTCTCTTCTTTCTTTCATTCTTTCCTTCTCTCTCTATTTCTTTCTTTTTCTTCCTTTCTCTTTTTTCTTTCTCTTTTCTTCATTTTGCTTTTCTTTCTTTCTTTCTTTCCTCACTCCCTCCCTCTTCAAAACAACCAATCTTAGAGACCACCAAGAATTCCTCAGTCGTCCTCCTCCTTCTCCACCACCCCCTCTTTGTCTCACTCTCTGTCTCTCTCCCCCATTTTTGCCCCTTTGTCCACACTTAACAGAACAATAGAGTTGGAAGGGACCTTGGAGGTCTTCCAGTCCAACCGTCTTCTCAAGCAGGAGACCCTAGATCATTCCAGACTTGTGGCTGTCCAATCTCTTCTTAAAAGCCTCCATTGATGGAGCATCCACAACTTCTGGAGGCAAGGAGTTCCACTGGTTAATTGTCCTCACTGTCAGGAAACTCCTCCTTAGTTCTCCTGACAGTCTCTGTGCACCTCCAGCACATTTCCCAAGACCACCTTAACCTCCCCCCCCCAGCTTCTGTCCTTGATCGCACCCAGCCCAGACCCAGCTAGATGACTTTGAGGCAGCCCCCCCCCCCCGTCTCAGCCCAACCCACTTTGTGTGGGGAAAAGAGGAGGAGGAAGCAGCTTTATGCATCTTCATTGCCTTGAGTTAGTTGTAAAAAGTAATAAAGGTGTGTTAACAATTCTTTTTTACTACTTAATACAATAGGATGTTGGCTATGTAATAGTATACATGTGATTATATGTGATGAAAATGGAAAATAAAAAAAGTATTTAAAAAAAAACCAATTCTTTTTTACAAAGATATTAAAGAATCCTCTCCTGTAATTGGTGCCCCTGAGCATCTCAGAATCAGAACAGAGCTGGAAGGGACCTTGGAGGTCTTCTAGTCCAGCCTCCTGCTCAAGCCTGAGCCCCTATGCCATTTCGGACAAGTAATTGTTCATTCTCTTCTTAAACACCTCCAGTGATGGAGCACCCACAATTTCTTGTGGCAAGCGGTTCCACTGGTTAATTGTCCTCACTGTTAAGAAACTCCTCCTTAATTCCAGGTTGCTCCTCTCCTTGAGGAGTTTCCATCCGTTGTTTCTTGTCTCGTGAACAGCTGGCACCTGCTATGAACCCAGGTGCTGCTCCTTTATTCCCCAGGCCCCCTGAAAAGCCCCCTCCTGGCCCTGGGGAGAAGACCCCACCCCGAATTCCGAGGGAGTTTGAACCGACCCGGCCCTGCCAGCAGCGGGAGAAGAAGGGACGCAGGAGGCAGCCACCGCGTTGCAAGCCCCACATTCCTGTCCCAATCCTGAGCTTTCTAACAATGATGGTCAGAATAATGGATCCCGCTTGAAGTGGAACCGCTTCTCTTATCTTGGGGAGAGATCTATGGATTGTGATGGGACTGCAGGAGGTGAACATTTTACGAACCTTTCAAGGGATCTGGTGACACATCCAGAAATAGGAGACTTTCAGGGTTTCCTTATAAAAGGAAGCTGTGAAATGAAACTGCGTTCTAGGCATTACAGTTTCTACGTCTGTTAAAAACGAAGCAAAATCCCAATTTAACTTGAGTTAATGTCTTGGGGTCGTAGAAACCGAGGGCTGGAAGGGACCTTGGAGGTCTTCTAGTCCAACCCTCTGCTCAAGGCAGGAGTCCTGGAGGGGGAGGGCTGCAGCAGCCCTGTGATCGCCCATCAGAACTCCTTAGCCTTGGCCTCAAAAACCATCTCGTGGGTCGGCAGTGCCCACCAGGAACCCCCCCTGTGAAAAACCAAATCCCCAGGTGGTCTTGACTGACCCAAAGGGAGATTTCTTGCTTCTTCTCATCCAAGAAGCTTCTCCAGTGAGGAGGAGGAGGGGGAGGGGGAGGGAGGGGAGGGAGGAGGAGGAGGAGGAGGGAAGGAGAGGGAGAGAGGGGAGAGAGAAGGGGAGGGGGGAGGAGGGGGGAAGAGGCGTCATAGATTTTTGGAAATGACCCCAGAGTCAAATCCCTTCTCTGGCTTCCTGAAATGAACCCATAAAATACCATCACAACAATGGTGTCAAGGTGGGAGGGCAACCTGGGACTTGTTGAGTGTTTTGTCTGTCCTTCTGCAATCCCCCCCCCCTCTCTCTCTCTCACACACACACAGAGAGAGACTTTTCCTGGGGCTGGGAGGAATTTGAACCTTGTCTTCAGCAGTGGGGCTGGTCAGTGACCTGATTTATGCTCCCATCTCCTCCCCTGTGAAATGGGCTGGGTGGGGCCAGGGGGGGGTCATTGGCTTCTGCACCTTCCATAAAATATGGGGGAAACAATCAAACCACCGAAGGGCTTGAATGTCAAAGAGATTCCAGCAGGTTCAAGATCAGCGCAAGGGGAATTTGCTGCCTGCCCTGCCGTCGTCTCCTCCTCCTCCTCCTCCTCCCCCCATGGACAGAGGCTGAGAGGCAGAGCGTTTGGGTGACCTCATGGCTCCCCCTCCTCCTCCCTCCCCCTCCTCACAAACCCCTCTCCCTTCTAGCACTGATGAGGTCACCTAGTCAGGTCACGAAACGTCTGCAAGAAGCCCCCCCCCCCGCCCAGAGACCCCCAAGGGCTCCTCATCTCAGCCCTGAGCTCCGAAGACCCTCCCTTATCACCCCCATTTTCCCTTCTCCGACTTCGGTGCCCAGAGCTGGACCCAGGAATGCCACAGGGTGGCCTAGAGGGGAGAATGGCCTCCAGGACCCGTTTCCCTCCCTCCTCCCAAAGCGGCTTTTTCAAAAGGCAAATAAATGGACGTTGTTTTTCCTCAAAGACATTTCACTTCTCCTCCAAGAATCTTCTTCAGTTCTAACTGAATGGGGGCGGATGGAGGGACTCCTATTCCGGGAACATAAATGAAGGAATACTGTATCAGGAATATAAACTCAGAAATCATGGGCGCTCCATCACCGGAGGTTTTTAGGAAGAGGCTGGAGAGCCATTTATCTGAAATGGTCTCGGTTCTCCTATACCCTTCCTAGTTTTCAATTACAAAAATAAACATTCCATCTTTCCTTACGCCGTGTGTCATAGGTTCCCTTCCAGCTCTATTCTAATCTATTCTATTCTACTCTACTCCATTCCATCTATATTCTTTCCATTCTCTATTCTATATTCTTTCCATTCCATTCCCTATTCTACTCTACTCTACTCCATTCCATTCTATATTCTTTCCATTCTCTATTCTATTCTAATCTATTCTATTCTACTCTACTCCATTCCATCTATATTCTTTCCATTCTCTATTCTATTCTAATCTATTCTATTCTACTCTACTCCATTCCATCTATATTCTTTCCATTCTCTATTCTATTCTATTCTATTCTACTCTACTCTACTCCATTCCATTCTATATTCTTTCCATTCTCTATTCTATATTCATTCCATTCCATTCCCTATTCTACTCTACTCTACTCTATTCTATTCTATATTCTTTCCATTCTCTACTCTACTCTATTCTACTCTACTCCATTCCATTCTCTATCCTTTCCATTCTCTATTCTATTCTATTACATTACATTACATTTCATTTTGTTCTGTTCTGTTCTGTTCCTTTCTGTTCCATTCCATTCTAAATCTTTCCATTCTTCACCATTCAGAACTGAAAAAGCTTCTTGGGTGAGAAGCGGAAAAGCTCTGCGCAAGCACAGCTGTGGGAGCCCCCCAGGGGAGCCGCTGGCAGGCAAGGGCTGGCTGGGATGCTGGCTTTGCAGGCGGGAACTGGGGGGAAAGACCCGTCTTTGGCCCTTGCTTGGGGGCAGCCACAGGCCTCCCCTGGGCAGAGAAAAACTCAGCGGCTGCAGAGCAACAAAACCCAGCTGGGCAATTTTATGCCTTTCCGGGAACGTCTTTGAAGGATAAATCCACAACGTTGTGTGTGGTGTGAAGGCAGCCCCTCCCTTGGGAAATATGAAGGGCTGCCATAAAGAGGGGGGGGGGTCCACCTACTCTCCAAAGCCCCTGAAGGCAGGACAAGAAGCCACGGGTGGAAACTAATCAAGGAGAGAAGCAGCATGGAACTAAGGAGGAATTTCCTGACAATTAGCCAGCTCCATCACTGGAGGCTTTCGAGAAGAGGCTGGAGGGCCATTTGTCTGGGATGGTCTGGGGTTTCCTGCTTGAGCAGAGGGGTTGGACTAGAAGACCTCCAGGGTCCCTCCCAACGCCGTGCTTCTGAATTCTCGCCATCCAGCCTTCCCCAGCGATGGCCACGAGGGCTCCCAGTGGCTGCCACCCCTTGGAAGGAAGGACCAGGGCAGAGGAGAATCAGCCAGAGGGATTCCCTGCTGGAGGGGACATCCAGGCAGAAACTCAACAGGAGCTGAACTGCAGAGCTGAGGCTGCATCCCAGGAGCGTGGAAAGAGGGAAGCGCTGGAGAAATGGCCCAAGGGGAGCCAGGGGGTCTAGGGGGGCGTTAGGGCTCCGTTACCCAGTGCCTAAGGAGACATGGGGCGTTCAGGAAAGGCCCATCTGCTCCAACTCTCTTCTATGTTTCTTCTGCCCTTGCCAAGGGGAAGGAAAGTGCAGCCCCCCCCCCCCTTGAAGGGCATCCTCTGGTTGAAGCCCCTGCACCCTAAGCAGGAGGGCCTCCCCCTCCTCCCCCTCCTGCTTTTGGCCTCTTGAGATCTAGCAGCCTCCTTGGCCACATTGAGCCGGTGGTGAGAACGGCCTGATCCAACCGTGGTCCTGGGCTTCCTCAGCGTGCTCACCTTGCTTCCACCTGTGTGCACACCTGATGGGAGAGACCTGCTGGGACTCCGCCCTCCTCTCCTTCCTCTTGGGGCCGTGTCACCCACAGCCGGGCCTCACTCTGCTCCTGGCTGGCAGCTGGGTGGCACCGAGGTTATGTGGAGCAGCCCCAGGGAGAGACGCTGAGAAGAAGCGACAGCAGCCGCAGCTCCCGATGCTGCCCAGCCCCATGGGGCCCCGGTGGTGCCTGGTGGGCCTTTGGGTCTTCCTGTGTTTTGCCATTCAAGAGAGCCGAGGGTAAGATGCCCCCTTTGCCAGGGGTCTGGTTAGTGCTAAGGGGAATCTCTGCTTCTTTCCTGAAAGCTGAAAGTGTTATCAGATGAACAGCTGGGAAGTTCCTGTCAGTTTATCTGGGGAGACGTGGGGATGCTGGCCACGGGAATCGCTCTTGCCTTGTCTGCCCCAGATGTGACCTCTGGGCAAGCCAACATCTGGGGGCTTCTCTCTGAGGTGTTAGCGGGGTTTAGCTCCTATTTCTACACTGGAACAAACATTGGCTGGGTCTTCTGCCACTTGTCTCTCTTTGGCTAGCAAATTGTGTATGTGAGTGTGAGAGGGGGGGAGTTGAGAGAGAGAGAGAGAGAGAGACAGAGGGAGAGACAGAGAAAAGGAAAGAGAGAGGAGAGAGAAAAAGAGAGAGAAGAAGCAAGAGAGAGAAAGAGAGAGAAGGAGAGAAAGAAAGAGAGGGAGAGACAGAGAGAGAAAGAGAGGTAGGGAGAGACAGAAGAGAGAGAGAAGGAGAGAAAGAAAGAGAGGGGGAGACAGAGAGAGAAAGAGGGAGGGAGAGACAGAGGAGAGAGAGAAGGAGAGAAAGTGAAAGCAAAAGAGCGAGAGAAAGAGAGAGAAGGAGAGAAAGAAAGAGAGGGGGAGACACAGAGAGAAAGAGAGGTAGGGAGAGACAGAGGAGAGAGAGAGAAGGAGAGAAAGTGAAAGAGAAAGAGAGGGAGGGAGGGAGAGAGAGAAGGAGAGAGAAAGAGAAAGAGACAGTGAGAGATCATTACTGTGAGCCGCCCAGCTGACGGTTCCCCCTAAGAAATTCTCCTTGTGCCAAAGCATCCTTGGCCACAGGGAAGACCCCTCCCATCATAAAGGGCTTAAGACCCTGGCTATGGCTTCCTGGGGGGGGGTCCCTTTCCTGTAGCGTGAAAGAGAGAGATCCATTTCTGCCCTGTTGGGGTGGATCACCTGATCCAGTCTCTCCCACCAAAGTTTCTTTATTTCTATGCCACCTCCATTATTTTTACAAATAACTCAAGGCAGCAAAGAAACACAATATTTCTTCCTCCTCCTCCTCCTCCTCCTCCTCCTCCTCCTCCTCCTCCTCCTCTTCTTTTCCCCACAGCAACAACAACCCTGTGAGGTGAGCTCAGCAGAGGGAGAGAAGGACCGGCCCAAAGCTTCCCAGCTGGCTTTCGCCCCTAAGTGGGATTAGAACTCTCTTGTCTCCTAAGGATTGGCCCAAAGTCACCCAGCTGGCTTTTGTGATTCAGGCGGGACTAGAACTCAGAGCCTCCCGTCGTCTGTTGCCTTAACTACAAGTCCAAACCTACCTTTTCTGACCTGTGACCTGGGCAGAAGCCCATCGCCCTGCCCTCCGGCGTGCTAAAACAACTGGCGAAAGCTGGCCTGCATTCATACAACACACAGGGAAGCTGGGGGTGCGTAGAATTCTTCAAGCCATCCATTAACCAAGAGTTGATTGAGCAGAAATAACTCCCCGTAGGCCGTGAAAGAACTCAGGATAACATTCTTTGGGCCTCAGGAGTCGTGTGAATGCGGCCACTGGCTCTTTTTCCAAACTGTCCGGCTGCAAACCCAATCATTGGGACGCCACAAAAGGTGGCTAGAGCATTACAGGGAGTCCTCCAGTTACAACGGTCCATTCAATAACCATTTGAAGTTACAATAGCACTGAAAATCCTGATTTATGACCGAGGGTGAAGGTTCGTTCTCCCAACTTGTGAGTTGGCGTCCGAACGTTTCATCACCAAGCCAGGTAACATCCTCAAGGGTGTTTAGGAGATGTGAGTGGCTGCTAACTTAACTGGAGCGACTCCTTTAACAACTGTGGCAAGACAGGTCGTAAAGTGGAGCATAATTCACTTCACAAGGAGAGAAGAAAGAGAAGAAATGGGGGTAGGAAGGAGGGAGGGAAGGAGGGAGGGAGGGAAGCAAGGAGGGAAGGAAGGAGGGAAGGAAGGAGGGAAGGAAGGAGAGAAGGAGGGAAGGAAGGAGGGAATGTAGGAGAGAAGGAAGGGGGCAGGAAGGGGGAAAGGAAGGAGAGAAGGAGAGAAGGGGAAGGAGGGAGGGAAGGAAGGGGAGTAGGAGAGAAGAAACGAGGGAAGGAAAGAGGGAGGGAGGGAAGAAGAAGTAGGACCGTTGTAAGATAAGATGGATCTATGGGATGATAAAAAAGCAATCCTCAAGTATATTGTCAACAGTAGGGAAAAATTGTTATAAATACATATTATTAATAACAGTTATGAGATCATATAATTGTGAATGTATATATGAAATTGATTTAATTAAAAAAAAATTCACTTCACAGTTGGTCTTGCTTAACAGCGTAAATGGAGGGCTCGGTTGTCGTCGTAAATCGAGGACTAGCTGAACCGGGGGAGAAGCTCCACCTGATGCTTTGGCTGTTTCTGTCCACAGGCAGAGTTTCTTTGGGGCGGGGGTGGGGGGGGGAGAAGGCGAGGAAGTGGGAAGGTGAGAAAGGGAGGAGGGCGGGGGGGGGTCACCTTTACCCTGGGACTGGAGTCCTGCTCCCAGTTTCCTGGTCGTGATTCCTCTGTGGGGAGGGCCCTTTGCCCCACCTCTGCCAACACCTTTGAGCTGCCAACACCAAGGAGCAGCACGTTATGCAATGCCCCGCGGGGGGGGGAGGGCAGCTGCCCCCATGGCTGCAGAGTCCATGAGACACGGAGAGTCAGGCCGGCAGGGGGGAGGGAGGGAGGGAGGGGCTCTGGGGTCTCTGCCCCTTCTTTAAAGGCTCTGGGCCCACCGCTCCAGAGAGGAGGAGCAGGGAGTTAGGGGTGGGTGGGGGGGGTTGAATTAATTAAGATGCTTTTTCCAAAGTTAACCGGAGAGTTTTTTTTTCTCCTGTGAGGAAGACATTTCACTTCTCATTGAAGAAGCTTCCTCCCTTCTGATGAGCCCATGAAGCTTCTTGGAGGAGAAGCGAAGGGTCTTTCTCTCAAGGGAAACAGCCGCCCAGGTAACCTTTGAAAACGCCCCTTTGCCACACCCGTTACCTGGATGACTGAGAACCTCCAGAGAAGTTGGGTTCATCAGTCCGGTTCTTTTCAGACTTTAAGATGAGGGGGGGGCTTCAACTCCCACAATTCCCATCCAGCCTCTTTTGGGTCTTCCCTTCGTTGACCTGATTTTGGCTCTCTAGACAATTCCTCTATTTTCTCCTCTGGAACTTCCTCCCTGTTATGTGATTTTGCTTATTAAAAAAAAATGCATTTCCTTATTGCCTGTTGGGGGAGTCAGTTTGGTCTGGTGGTTAAGGCACCAGGCAGAAACCAGGCGACGGTGAGTTCTAGTCCTGCCTTTGGCACAAAGCCAGCTGGTTGGCATTGGGCCGGTCCCTCTCCCTCAGCCCTAAGGAGGAGGCAATGACAAACCACCTCAGAGACACAGGGCCAAGGGATCCACCTGTCCAGGCAACCTCTGAGAATTGGTCACGATTAGACGGAGGAAAATAATTGTAATATCTCCTCCTTTCTGAAGCCTTCATGTCACTTTTTTTCCACTTTTCTCCCAGTTTCCCTGGCTGATCTGCTGATTCAAACTGTATCGCTTATGCCAAAGTCGTGTTTCTCTGCAATTGTTTGCCAGCTTCAATTGTGATGCCATCTTGACATTTTGACCATAAGCTGCCCCACTTCAAACCACCTTCCGCTCTCCCAGGAGACACCTTCCCATTTCCCAAGGCTTCCCCATCGCTTTCCTTTTCTCTTCAGGGTCTCCCTGCCCCCCCCCCCCCACCACCACCACCCAACTCCTGCTGGGCAGCCTCTAGCTCAGTGTTTCTCAACCTTGGCAACTTGAAGATGTCTGGACTTCAACTCCCAGAATTCCCCAGCCAGCATTCGCTGGCTGGGGAATTCTGGGAGTTGAAGTCCAGACATCTTCAAGTTGCCAAGGTTGAGAAACACTGGTCTACATCTTGGGTGTCTAACCATACTTTGCCAACTAAATCTATTCCCTATTCTAGTCTTAGTTTCTTAGTCTTATTCTTCATTTTCTATTCTCCTCTCCTCTCCCCCATCTCATCTTTTTCTATCTCATCCCCTCCCCTCCTCCCTTGTCCTATCCTCTCCTCTCCCCTCCCCTCTCATAATCTTATCTTAGAACAGAACAGAATAACAGAGTTGGCAGGGTCCTTGGAGATCTTCTAGTCCAACCCACTGCCTAGGCGGGAAACCATTCAGATAAATGGTTATCCAACATCTTCATCAAAACTTCCAGTGTTGGGACTTTCACAACTTCTGTTGCAGGAAATTTCTCCTCAGTTCCGAGTTGCTTCTCTCCTGGATTAGTTTCCACCCATTGCTTCCTGTCCTGCCTTCAGGTGCTTTGGAGAGCAGTTTGACTTCTTCTACCCCCTCCCCTCCTTATCCTGTATCCCCTCCCCTCTCCTTGGACGCTGCAGTCCCAGGCCAGTTGGCGAGGGATGTAGGGCTTACTCTGGTGATGCCATTTACACAAAGCCCCTCCTGTCCTCCCCCCCCCCCTCCTTCCCTCCCTGGAGGAGTTCAGCCAACATTGATGTCGCTACCCTTTGGGTACCTGGGACGGTGCCCTCCTTCCTCTTTGCACGAGTGTGAACCCCTTTCTTCACCGTCTTCGTGCTCATTCCCACACCATGTTGACGGTGGGCACTTTGCTTTCTTACAATGGCTTTCCATGTATTTTCCCTTGGACCCCCCTGCTCTGCCCACCCTGCGCCAGTTGGTCCCTCTGGTGGGAAGGAGGTGGGCACAGGGCCCAGGACTCAACTGACCTGGTTAGGTGGCTCAGTGGCGAAGGCACTGAGCTTGTCAATCAGAAAGGTCGGCAGTTCGGCGGTTTGACTCCCTAGTACAGGTCTCCTGCTTGAGCAGGGGGTTGGACTAGATGACCTCCGAAGTACCTTCCAACTCTGCTACTATTTACTTGTTTACTCATTTACTTGTCCCCTCTTTGCTTGGCAGGAGAGAAGAAGGCAACTGGGCGGCTGGTTTGGAGAGCTGGACTCACAATGCAGGTATAGCCCCCACCTCATTCCTGCCAGGCACCTTAAGGCAGCTTCTCCCCCCCCCCCCAGCTCTCAAATATCCTGGAAGCCCCTTCTCGGGTTTTCTTGCCAGCTGACTGGCTGTGGATGATGGGGGTCCTTTTTCAGGACTGCCAGGTTAAGAGAGGCTTCTGGGGAGGGGGTCTGCCTGTGCTTCACTGCATCCCCCTCCCCATTTCAGACTACCTGGCCGGCTGTGACTTCAACAACAACTCCTGGCCCTTTTGCGACTGGACCCAGACCTGTGGCACTAACCAAGGCACCTGGATACGCACCAAGCACGATACCCCCACTCCTGGCACCGGCCCAAGTGGGGATTATCCAGATGGAAGTAAGTGCTCCATAACTGCAATGGGCAAAGCCCCCTCCTCATTCTCCCCACTCCCCTTCTCCTCACAGGCCACAGGGCCATCATGGGGACATCCAGGTCTCTTTCCCATGGCCATCGGGAGGCTGGAGCAGGCTGGAAGGATTGCTGGCTACCCGGTTGACATGGGCAGCCGGATGTGGTCCTCCCCTCCTCCAAGTCAGCATGCCAGCTTTGTCCCACTCTCTCCACCAAGTCTCTGGAAGGCTGGAGAAAGGGTGGTGTCCCAAGGGCTGGATCCTAACTGCTCTTAGACACCAGGGAAGATGGGGCATGGGATGGAAAAGCAGAGGGGGGGCCAGAGAGTCCCCCATCCTTGAAAGGAGAGGCTCCTCTGTCTGGAATCCGTGTCACACCTTCAAGGCTTCCTGTCATCGGCAAAGGGGTCTCTCCACCCAGCGCAGCTCCTGTCTCTCAGAGCCCACAGAATCTGACCCAAAGAACCGGTCTCAAGAGAGAAAGGCAGTTGTCCAGCAAACTCTACACCAGCCCCTCTTTGCCTCGGGCCCTTCAGGTGGCCCTGGGAGCCCGGGGCCCTTCCCAGGGGCCCTTCCCTCCGCTTACGGGGAGCAGCCATTGGGCCCAGCTGCTGAACATCTGTTTGGATCCCAAATCCTCCTCCTGGGCCTCTTTTCCAACTGCAGAGATGACGGCTGCACCAGGGAAAGGATGTCTTTGGCCCAAGACACGCGGCGGGGGGTTTCTCCTCCACAAACGCTCAGACTTCATCTGGGCAGCCTTTACTCCCTCGATAAGAGTTTTGGGAGACAGCACCAGACCTTGGATCTGAAACGAGCAACATGGGCACAACACTCCAGGCTAAAAGACACTAAGTGAATATACTGCGTGTTGCGTGAATCTTCCCCAAGGCCGCTTTCCTCCATAGGGGCCTGAAATGAGGTGGTGGTGCAAATGGGTCTTGCCCCCCCCCCCACATTTCAAGGACCGAAATTCCTTGAGGAAATTAAACTTTTTTTAAAAAAATTTTTTTTTATTAAACGTATTTAAATGTTAAAAACAAAACCCAAATTTCCACTCATTATGAGGAAATGAATCTTTAAGCTTGCAAGGCAGATGGATCTGGAATCCGGAAAAGCTCCCGGCCTCCCTTGTAATGATGGTTTAGGAAAAAACCCCAACCCCCCAACGCCCCATTTCCAGAAAGAACAGCAACTTCCCAAAGGGGCTGGATTTTCTTGGGTTTTTTTTTCTTTGAAAACATTTCGCTTCTTCACCCAAGAAGCTTCTTCAGTTCTGACTGGATGATGGGGAACGGAAGGACATCTGCCTCTTGGTACTTTGAAAGCTCTCCGAGAGTCCTTGATCTCTCCTGTTTACAGGCCTTTGAGCAGCCTTTAGAAGGTGCCACACCTGCTCTGAATCAGGTGAGCCTCAGGGCACAGGTAAGCCCTCAAGTGGCCCCGAGGACTCTCAGATGGCTCACCTTCAGCCCTCCGAGGGTTAGCAACCAGACCACTGCAAAGAACGTAAATCCTTCCCTTCCCTACCAGTCAGAGCTGAAGAAACTTCTGGGATGAGAAGCGAAACGTTTTCAAGGGAAAAACCAAGAAACTCCAGTTGCCCTTTTGGGAAAAAGAAAACACCCTTGGGACGTTGTCACTTCCTAACAATTAGGCTTTGTTTGAGTATCCTACGAACTTCTGAGATGATGGATGGGGTTTGCGCTAAGCGCACAGCGCGTGAAGGAAGCTGGCTGGGTCCCTTTGATCTCACCTGTGCAGACATGATTCGGCAGGTCTGGGCCCTCGTGCCCCTCACTTCCTTCTTCCAATAAAGGGCTTGGGGGCATCTCCCCTTCTCCTTGCAGGAGGCTACTTCATCTACCAAGAGGCCAGCAACCTGATCCCCTACGACCGCAACCGACTGGAGAGTCCGCAGCTGCTGAGCTCTGGGGAAATCTGCATCGACTTCCGCTATCACATGTTTGGCTCCGAGGACTTCAACCAGCTGCACGTGACCCTCCTGGAGGACCAGGGCGAGACTACGGTGTGGAGCCAAATGGGGAGCCAGAGCCCCGAGTGGCAGCATGGATTCACCTCAGTCTACTTTGAGAGGGAGACTCGCTTCCAGGTAACAGCATGGCAGCTCTTCAGAAGAGGTTGGGCCAAAGGGCCCCCTGCCTCTCCTGCCCTGCTCCCCAAGTGAGACGAAGCCCCTCCCAGCAATCGAGGGCAGTGCCCCCTCCCCTCATTTCTAGCAGCTGGCACTCCAAGCCTGGCACCTCTGGCAGCTGATACAATCCTTAAGGCAAGCCGTGGGCAGCAGCTGCCAAAAAAGCCAACCCAGTTCTAGGCTGCATCAACAGAGGGATGGAATTAAGATCACGTGAAGAGTTAATACCACTTTATAAGGCCTTGGTGAGGCCACACTTGGAATCCGGCATCCAGTTTTGGTTGCCACGATGTGAAAAGGATGTAGAGACTCTAGAAAGAGTGCAGAGAAGAGCAAGAAAGAGGATGTGGGGACTGGAGGCTAATCAGTGGAACACGTTGCCTCCAGAAGTTGTGAATGCTCCAACACTGGAGGTTTTAAAGAAAAGATTGGACAGCCATTGGTCTGAAATGATCTGCAGCAGGGACGGCTAATCTTTTGGGGGGTTGGGTGCCAAAAATGCAAGTGCTGGCACCTATAATGTAAAGTACACCCCCCACATGTGCATGTGTCCCCCACACACACAACATGCCTCACTGCTCGTCTCCAAGTTAGCTTGGTGGGGGCATTTTCACCCTCTCCAAGCTCCAGGAAAGCCTCCGGAGAATGGGGGGGGGGGCGAAAAATGGACCCAACAGGCCAACTGGAAGTCTGGAAACGATCCGGAGGCTTTCCTGCAGCCTGGGGAAAAACGGCCTCCCCCAGCCCCCACAGAAGGCTGAAAACCAGCTGGCTGGCGTGCATATGAACTCTGAAGCTGAGGGCTCACATGCCAGCTGATCTGGCTCTGCATGCCATAGGTTTACCATATAGGACTAGAGCAGTGTTTCTCAACCTTGGCAACTTGAAGATGTCCGGACTTCAACTCCCAGAATTCCCCAGCCAGCATTCACTGGCTGGGGAATTCTGGGAGTTGAAGTCCGGACATCTTCAAGTTGCCAAGGTTGAGAAACATTGGTCTAGAGTCTCCTGTCTTGGCCAGTGGGATAGACTAGAAGAGCTCCAAGGCCCCTCCTAGTCCCCTACAACTTTTTCTAAAGCCCCCAGGTTGAGGACGCTGTCTGAAAATTCCTCAAAAATCTATTCAGCATTATTGAGTGACACCCAGATTTGGTATTTTAAAGTAGTTGGCATTGATGGAATTCTTCACTTTCCCTGCAAAACAAGAGAAAATACAAAAGAAAGAAAGCATATTTTATATATCAACCAAAATTAATGATCTGGAAAAGAGACATCATAGTAACATTCACATTCATTCATTCATTCATCCATCCATCAATTAATTAATTCATTCATCCATCCATCCATCCATCCATCCATCCATCCATCCATCCATCCATCCATTCATTCATTCATTGTAAGCCACTCAGAGTCATTGACTGAGATGGATGGCAGGAGAAATTGAATGAGGGAAGAAAGGGAGGGAGGGAGGGAAGGAAGAAGGGAGGGAGGGAAGAAAGGGAGGGAAGGTGGGAAGGAAGGACGGGAGGGAGGGAGGAAGGGACACCATTCTCTGGGTATGAGCTTAAAGAAACATCTTCAGTTGCTCTGAGGTTCTAACACCTGGCAGATTTTCCCACCTGGAGCTGCGGAGGATGGGAGGGCAGTTGAGCTCATCCCATGGCAGGAGTCCATGGCTTCGGAGGGTCTCCTTCCTTCGGCCCCTGCAGCGAGACTTCTCCTGTCGCTCCCTTCCTTGCTCTGACTGGGCCTTCTTTCCATCCTCACAGGTGGCTTTTGATGCCATTCGGGGGTTGACGGAATATGGGGACACAGCCGTGGACAATGTGGTGGTCAGGAGAGGCCCTTGTGGTGAGTGAACCCTTCTTCACCTCAGCTTTTCCACCCGTGATCTTGGATTGCAACACCAGAGGAGGTGACCTCTCAGCAGAGGTCCCGAGTCCTCAAGTTGCAGCTGTTCCCCAATGGATGCAGGGAGGGAGGGACCCCCCCTCCAAACGCCCCTCAGCCCTGGGGGAGATGTGAGGGGCCTCCAAAACCCTCAGGGCTCCTGTGGAATCCAGGAAGAAGTATCTGGGGAGCTTCTCTGCCATCCAGGTGATGGTTGAAGCCCAAAGATGCTTTTCCAAAAGACATCTGACTTTCTTGGAAAACCTTTCACTTCTCATCCCAGAAGCTTCTTCAGTTCTAACCTTGTTCTGAAGTAGTTGCAACTCTGTCAGATGATATAATGCCGTTAGAAGCCCCCGCAGGACTCTTCTTCAAAGGCCAAACTAGGTTGAAGGTCTCCTAAGATACTGGCCAGATGACCAGGCAAAGGGCAGCAAATGAAGGACATTTCATTAGCCAGCATTGCAGCGCCACCTACAGACCAGAAGCTTTTTCAGTCTCCAGGCTGAGGGCCAGAAACGGTTTTAAAGACAAGGAACAGCCGAGGTGACCCCAAAAGGCAACTGGACATCCTTGGGGAGTTTTTAAAAAATGTTTCATAAAAAGCAAAACATTTCAAAGAAAACATTTCAACCAAAATATTGCAGTAGCCATTAAACTTATATACCACTTCACAGTGCTTCACAGCCCTCTCTAAGTGGTTTCACAGAGTCAGCATCTTGCCCCCAAGAATCTGGGTCCTCATTTTACCCACCTCGGAAGGACAGATGGATGAATCAACCCTGAGCCAGTGACGGTCGAACTGCTGGCAGTGGGCAGAGTTAGCCTGAAGTACTGCATTGGAGGGAAGGAAGGAAGGAAGGAAGGGCAATAGAACTTAGACTTATATACCGCTTCACAATGCTTTACAGCCCTCCCTAAGCGTTTTACAGAGTCAGCCTCTTGCCCGTAACAGTCTGGCTCCTCATTTTACCCACCTCGGAAGGATGGAAGGCTGAGTCAACCTTGAGCCCCATCAGGATCGAACTCCAGGCTGTGAGCAGAGTCGGCCTCCAATGCTGCATTTTAACCACTGCGCCACCACAGGGCTCTTAAAAAATAAGGAAGTGCCGTTGCCTTTTGGAAAAGCTCAATGGAGGCCAAACAAATCCCAGCAGGGGGGACTTTCTGTTGTAACTTCAAGCAGCCGTTGAAGGAATGGATGCCAGTCAAGGGCTCTCTGAGGGGCAGAATCTCCCCTGAAGCTCCTGCAGACAAGAAGTCACCTGGGGATACCTGAGCCCTTTGCCCTCCTGGCATCGGCCATTATGGGGCTTTTCAAGAGGGGCGAGAGCAGCGCCCCAAGTCGCCCCATGGCTGATGAAAAGCAGGACTCCTTGGCTTTGGTCAGCCTCCCTTGGCAGACCCCTCCCCCCATTGAGCCCAGCGCCAGTCATGGCCCTCCAGGGCCCCTGAAACACCCTAGACAACCAGCCACCTCTTCTTCCAGGGAGGCCCCTCTGCGCAGCTGTCCTCGCTTCAGATGACGAGGGCAATTGACAGGTTGAGTCACCAGACCTCACTCTTGCTTAAGTTGTAATCGGCTGTAATCGGTGCGAGTGGCTGGATGTCTGTACCTGGGACAACTGCTGAAGGCTTTGATTGGGGAGTTAAATTTTAACCCCTATAATATCTTCTAGATAAGCCTGGGCAATTTCATGGAGCAGCTCAAACAAACTCCTGTCAGGCAGTTGCTCAACTTTTCCTCCTCCGGCACAGGGAACATTCTGAGTTTAATCAAAGTTCAACAGGTGACACCAATTTCCTGAGTCATCAGGTCATTTTGGAAAAAAGGGGACACAGTAATAAAAGAGAATATTCACAGCTCATGATGACGCTGCATAATTTGGGCAAGGAAAGGTTTACATAAGTGGTTCTCAACCTTCCCAATGCCGCGACCCTTTAATCCAGTTCCTCATGTTGTGGTGACCCCCAACCATAAAATTGGTGGTTCCTAAGACCATCTAAAATACGTGTTTTCCGGTGGTCTTAGGCGACCCCTGTGAAAGGGTCGTTCGACCCCCCAAAGGGGTCCCGACCCTCAGGTTGAGAACCACTGGTCTACATGAAAACAGCCATGCTCAGAGAGCACCAAGGAGCACATGGTTGCTGTTATGTTCCTCCCCTTCCTCCTCCTCCTCCTCCTCCTCTCCCCAAGCCCCACTTCCTTCTAGCCCTGATGATGTTCTCTAGTTGGGCCATCTAATGTCTGTAAGAAGACTACCCAGTTCAGAGAAGACCGAGGGCCCCACAGTCTTCATGAGCCGAGGTGGCGCAGTGGTTAGGGTGCAGTACTGCAGGCCACTTCAGCTGACTGTTATCTGCAGTTCGGCTGTTCTAATCTCACCGGCTCAGGGTTGACTCAGCCTTCCATCCTTCCGAGGTGGGTGAAATGAGGACCCGGATTGTTGTTGGGGGCGATATGCTGACTCTGTAAACCGCTTAGAGAGGGCTGGAAGCCCCATGAAGCGGTATATAAGTCTAACTGCTATTGCTATTGCTGTCATCTATCTATCTATCTATCTATCTATCTATCTATCTATCTATCTATCTATCTATCTATCTATCTATCTATCTATCTATCTATCTCTATATCTCTGTCTGTCTGTCTGTCTGTCTGTCTGTCTATCTATCTATCTATCTATCTATCTATCTATCTATCTATCTATCTATCTATCTATCTATCGGATTGTTGGGGGCGATATGCTGACTCTGTAAACCGCTTAGAGAGGGCTGAAAGCCCTAGGAAGCGGTATATAAGTCTACTGCTATTGCTATTGCTATTTTCTAGCACTGATGAAAGTCTCTGCAGCTTCTCCAGGTCCTGGTTGCCCCAAAACTGCTTTTTTCCAAGGGGCAACTGGACTTTCTTGTTTTTCCTTTTGAAGACGTTTCACTTCTCATCCCAGAAGCTCCTTCAGCTCTGACTGGATGGTGGGGAAGGGAAGGATTGATGCTCCTTGCAGACAGCTGGTCATTTGCATATTTTTAAAGAGTAGTTGAGGCCACTTGGATGTTTATCTGTGTCCTCAGGGTCACCTGAGTGGTACAAATGTTTCTGTAGTCTGCAATTTTTTCTCTGGAAATCTGTTCATGCTCCCACACTATTCAAAGGGTCTCCATTCCAAATTCCGTGGCTAAAAAACTATGGAGACTCTCAGCCATGGAGGTCATGGAGTGTGCAAGGCTTCCTCATCCTTTGAACCAGTGGTGGATTTCAAAATTTTTTAGAACCTCTTCTGTAGGTGTGGCCTGCTTTGTTGGAGTGGCTTGCCAGCCATGTGACCGGGTAGGAGTGGCTTGGCAGTCATGTGAGTGGTTGGGCCTGGCCAACATAAAATGTGGTGAAACTCACTTAACAACGCTCTTGCTTAGCAACCAAAATGTTGGCTCAGGAACTCTGGCATTGAAGCGTGCAAGTCTTAAAGCTGTCAAGTTACAAGACCCTTGCACCCATAACCCTTTAGGGAAAAAACCCCAGGGGTGTTCAAACTTGACAGCTTTAAGACTTGTGGATTTCAACTCCCAGAATTCCTTCATCTTGATGATGTGCGGACAGGCGGGGGGGAGAAGAGGGAACCGGTTCTAAACGGCACTGTAGATTTGTGGAACCTCTTCTATACAAGAGGTTAGAACTGGCAGGAACCCACCCCTGCTTTGTACCCTCGGCTGAAGGGGAGGATAACAACAGGAGTGTTTATCATAACTTGAACTTTTTCTTTTGTTCCCCAGAACCGACACCTACACCCATGGAGCCCACTACTCCAGGTAGCCCTGCCTCTCAAATTTATTTTAATGGCAACGCTTGAAGGACGTTGCTGAAACCACCCAGGTTCCCAGTGATGGGCGTAATAGGTGGCAATTGAAGGCCAATAGGATGTCCTCTGGCCCTTCTTGTTCCATTGCTAAGAAGACCTCATTCCCTTCTCCTAAGGGATGAATGACCATCGGAGGGTTGATCCTAACTTGAATTTTTTATTCCCCAGAACCGACACCTACACCCACGGAGCCCACTACTCCAGGTAGCCCTGCCTCTCAAATTTATTTTAATGGCAACGCTTGAAGGACGTTACTGAAACCACCCAGGTTCCCAGTGATGGGCGTAATAGGTGGCAATTGAAGGCCAATAGGATGTCCTCTGGCCCTTCTTGTTCCATTGCTAAGAAGACCTCATTCCCTTCTCCTAAGGGATGAATGACCATCGGAGGGTTGATCCTAACTTGAATTTTTTATTCCCCAGAACCGACACCTACACCCATGGAGCCCACTACTCCAGGTAGCCCTGCCTCTCAAATTTATTTTAATGGCAACGCTTGAAGGACGTTACTGAAACCACCCAGGTTCCCAGTGATGGGCGTAATAGGTGGCAATTGAAGGCCAATAGGATGTCCTCTGGCCCTTCTTGTTCCATTGCTAAGAAGACCTCATTCCCTTCTCCTAAGGGATGAATGACCATCGGAGGGTTGATCCTAACTTGAATTTTTTATTCCCCAGAACCGACACCTACACCCACGGAGCCCACTACTCCAGGTAATCCTGCCCCTCAAATATATTATAATGGCAACACTTGAAGGACGTTCTAAGGGATGAATGACCATCGGGGGGTTGATCATAACTTATACCTAATACTTTATGCAGTATTTCAGGCTGATTCTGATGACTGCCAGCAGTTTGGCAGTTCAATTCTCACCAGTTCATGGTTGACTTCCATCCTTCCAGGGTCGGTAAAGCAAGGACCCAAATTGTTGGAGCAAGAGGTGGTAAACTGCTTAGAGAGAACTTCTAAAGCACTAGGAAGCAGTACATACGTCTAAGTGCTATTAGGGGGGTTGATCCTAAACCGCCTTCTTTTCTTTGTCCACCAGAACTGACACCTACAACCGCGGAGCCCACTACGCCAGGTAATCCCGCCCCTCAAATGGCAACGCTTGAAGGACGTTCCTGAAACCACCCAGGTTCCCAGGGATGGGCGTAATAGGTGGAGGTTGGAGGCCAATAGGATGTCCTCTGGCCCTTCTTGTTCCATTGCTAAGAAGACCTCATTCCCTTCTCCTAAGGGATGAAGGACAACAGGAGGGTTGATCATAATTTGAACTTTTTCTTTTGTTCCCCAGAACCGAAACCTACACCCACGGAGCCCACTACTCCAGGTAATCCTGCCCCTCCAATCTTCACTCTCATATGTTCCCCAAGACTCCTGGGCAAAGTGAAGAAGGGTGCTTGTTAGAGGGGGTAGGAGTGGCCTCCAGATCAGGGCCCCAAAACTCTGTTGCTGCTTTCAAAAGTGCATCCTCTGCTACTCTGTCAAGTACAAAGTTTAAGTTCCTTCAACCATTTCAGGTCCTCTCCTGCCTTGTCCACCAAATATAATATGAATGTCGCTTCCCTCTTCAGGTGATATATCAACCACCCCTATATCTACAACCACACAGAAGCCACTTCCGCCCACCCAAGGTGAGGATCTTTGAGGCCAAAGCTTAAACTTCCATCTTCCGATGGGTTTGGCGCTTTGACGTGGAGTCCTGGGAAGAGGAGAAGGGCAGGAATTGGACTGTTGTCACTTACAAGGAAAGCTTCGAGGTCCTTGGACCGTTCCAAGCAACTAAAAACGAAGGGGGTGCCCAAAGCTCCTTTGTTCCTGTCCAAAGTACGTCCTCCCATTTCCTATGAGCTCACACCGGCCGTGTCTGACCTCCCTTTCTTCTTTCCAGAGTCCTGCCTGGTGTCAGGTGACCCCCATTATTACACTTTTGACAAGCAGACACACCACTTCATGGGCAACTGCACCTACACTCTCTCCCAACTGTGTGACCGAAACAACTCTCTGCTCCCCTACTTCAATGTGGAAGCAAGCAACGAACACCGATGGGGCCACACACACGTCTCCTACGTGGAGAGTGTGTCCGTGGATGTCCTGGGCATCCGGGTCACCCTGGGAAAGGGAGGAAGGGTCACGGTAGGTGGAACTGCTCCTGCTGCTGCTGCTGCTGCTGAAGGAGGGCCGGGCTTTGTGGTTGGGATACGAAAGGGCACCGTTGCTCCTGAGCTGCCTAAAGTGACGCCTGAACCTCTTTCTAGGTTGATGGGGAGCCAGTCGTCGTCCCCTCCACCCCAGTGCGGGGCGTGGAGATCTTGCCCAGCGGCTTTTACACGATGGTTTCTACGGATTTTGGGTTGAGAGTCAAGTTTGACGGAGACCACCAGGTGGAAGTGTCCCTCCTCAGCACGTACAAGGGGAAGGTCTGCGGCCTGTGCGGAAACTACAACGGGGATCCTACTGACGATTTCCTCAACCCCCATGGGGAAGCAGAGCCTGACTCCACCAGCTTGGGCAACAGCTGGCTGGTGGCCAACCTCACCAGGTTTGTAGCTTCTGTCCCTGAATGGCAGCTGTTGCCCAGGATGGAGATCGTAGGGCATTAAACCGCACTGTTTCTTTTGCTACAGCTGTTCCTCTGGATCCGATCCCGTCTGCACGGAGGATGAGAAAGACACAGCCGAAAGCAGCGATTTCTGTGGGCGCCTGACAGACATCAATGGGCCATTCAGACCTTGCCATAGCCTCTTGGATCCAACGGGGCATTTTGACAGCTGCCTTTATGATCAGTGCGCCCTGCACTTGGACCCAGGCTCCCTCTGCAGGAGCTTGCAGTCCTACGCAGACGCCTGCCGGTCCCTGGGAGTTGCCATCGACCCCTGGCGGAACGCCACCTTCTGCCGTAAGTTTTCCGGCAGCCATGCCTGTAATCGGCCATGAGCATCGGGAAAGATCTATGGGAATGGGGAGGTTTGGGAATGAAGGGAAGGAGGGAGGGTGTTTTCTCTCTCTCTCCCATGGAGAGAGGCACAGATGTCGCCACATTCTCTTTCTTGGAGACACACCGAACGTAACTCCAGTTTCTTCTGGAAGGCAAATTGAGGCTATTTGCCTGAGATGGCTGGGATCCTGAGAGCAAGGAGCGCAATCTAGGAAGACACCACCCCCAGGGAGGGACTCGCGCCCAAGTCCATTGAGGGATGCAGTGTGTCCTTTAGAACCCAAACTCCAGCACTGGGCTCACGGAGATCTTCTTGCCTCCCGCAGCTCCTCAATGCCCACTCAACAGCCACTATGAGCCGTGCGCCAATGCCTGTCCATCCACCTGCAAGAACCCAAATGCTCCGGCCACATGCGACCTGCCGTGCACGGAAGCCTGCGTGTGCGACTCCGGGTTCTTCCTCTACAATGGCACCTGTGTGCCCAGCCATCAGTGTGGGTGCTGGCACCAGGGGAAGCACTACCCAGTGGGCTCCAGCTTTTGGACCGATGACACCTGTTCCACCAAATGCAGCTGCCCCAGTCAAGGTGGCCAGCTCACCTGCTCTGCTGATTCCTGCCCTAAACATTATTACTGCGGAGTCCAAAACGGTGTCCCCAACTGCTACCCACATACATACGGGGTCTGCCGCGTCCACAACGACCCTCATTACAACACCTTTGACAAACAGACGCACCACTTCATGGGCACCTGCACCTACACCCTGGCCAAGGTCTGCGCCAATGAGACGGGGCTGCCCTACTTTAACGTGGAGGCCAAGAACGAAAACCGTGGGAATCCCTCCGTCTCTTACGTCCAGCGGGTCCTGGTGGAGGTTTACGGGCACCGGATTGAGATCCTCAAAGGACGCAAGGATCAAGTGCTGGTAACCCAAAGCAGCTTCTCACGGCCTACCTGTGCTTTGCAATGGAAGGAAGATACATTCCTTCCCCATTCTCTGCTGAACGGTTCTAGATTGGAAGGAGGGGTGGGGAAATCTGATTTTCTGACCTGTGGCTGAATATCAGTTTGATCAAGGACAAGTGCGAACGCAATAGTAACAGCCCCTCCTTTGATTGGTGGCCAGCTCCGATTTCTTATGGATGGGTTAATTTCTTAGGATGCTTCTTCTCCCTCTGCTGGAAATATCCACAGAGTCCCTGTTTCTGTGGGGGGACCTAGTCATGTCAAACCCAACTCTTCCCGTCCCGATCACCTCCAGAGGGTTCCTCGCTTGGGAAATGCCATCTCAAATTGTCTCTTGCTCCTTCTAGGTGGACAAAGTGCTGACCACGCTTTCTGTGCGCAAGCTGAACAATGCCCTGAGGGTGGACATCGATGGACGCTACGTCACCCTGGAAACGGATTTTGGGCTGATTGTATCTTACGACACAGATCACTCGGTGGAGATCAGGGTCCCCACCACCTTCTTCAACAAGACCTGCGGCATGTGTGGGAACTTCAACAACCTCAGGCAGGATGACAGCATGATGCCCAACGGAGAGCAAGCCCAGAACTCCAATCAGCTGGGGAACAGTTGGCAGGTGCCCAACGCAGAGTACGACCCCCCTGATTGTAAACCACCACCAACATCACCACCTTGTCCCACAGAGCTAAAGGATCTCTATGAGACCGAGGCCTATTGCGGACAGCTGACCAGTAGCCAGGGTCCGTTGGCAGCTTGCCATTCTGCAATCAACCCCAACAGCTTCTTCCAGAGTTGCGTCTTTGACCTGTGTGAACTGAGTGGGTCCCACCAGGCCTTGTGTGGGGCTTTGGAGGCGTACGCTGATGCATGCCAAAGATCTGGTGTGCAGCTCCCCGACTGGAGGAATGCCACTTCCTGCAGTGAGTATTCACTTACAATACCCTAAAAGTGCCCACCTTGAGTGTGGCCTTGGGCAGCGTCCCTCACTTTCTGGATGGTTCCTGCTTTGTTTTGTAGGGGTCCCTTGCCATGATCACAGCCATTACAATGTGTGCGCCACTTCCTGTCCCGCAACGTGTTCCAATCCACTGGCTCCATGGAACTGCACCAAGCCTTGCGTGGAGGATTGCGAATGCGACAAAGGCTTTGTCCTAAGCGGAGCTCAATGTGTGCCGCAGGAGGATTGCGGCTGTGTAGATGGAGACCAATATTATGAGGTTTGTTCCCCAGCAACATCGTCTGCGGCCCCGACAGAACCTGCAGCAACTTTTACAACAGGAGAGGGTCCTCATCTTCTCCTTGGGCTTTTCTCCAACAGAAAGGAGAGACGTTCTGGCAGCCGGGTTGCGTCGGCCGATGTCGCTGCGAAGAACACGGAATCTTGTCCTGCTTCCCAGACAATTGCCAAGAAGACCAAGTCTGCAAAGTACAGAACGGCATCCTGAATTGCCACATTCCAGACAAGGCCACCTGTCACATCTACGGAGACCCTCACTATGTCACCTTCGACGGGCGACTCTATCATTTCCAGGGTGGGTGCAATTACACCGCAGTGCAAATCTGCAGCAACTCCTCCGAGCGCTTCTCCATCACCACTCGCAACGAACATCGCTCCAGCCCGCACTGGACGGCTCTCAACTCAGTGGCCATCTCGCTGAGAAACATCCACCTGGCTCTGAGGAAGAACAAAGAGGTCTACGTGAGTATGGCACCCTGGAGAATTGTCTAAAGGAATGGATGGATGGATGAAATCCTGGGGTTCCCCTTCACATTTAGCCGTCCTCCCAGAAAAGCCACCCAGGAATAGATGCAGCCCTGTGGTGCCAGGTTGCTAACTTTGTGAGGAGGGGGGGTTAACCAGACATGGGGCAGCTGGTGGCCCCGTAACCCCAGGAATCCCATCCCTAGA
Source organism: Thamnophis elegans (assembly GCF_009769535.1). NCBI lineage: Eukaryota > Metazoa > Chordata > Lepidosauria > Squamata > Natricidae > Thamnophis > Thamnophis elegans. The sequence goes on from NC_045550.1 coordinate 71,214,794, forward strand.
CTGACCTTTTCCCTTCCTGCAGCTGAATGGGGCCAAAGTCGACCTTCCTCTGAAGCTACAGTCAGACATTCGGGTGGAGGAACAGCGTCCATACGTGGTGGTTGACAGTCCCCTTGGCTTTCGGGTGAAGTTTGATGGGGACCAGCAGCTGCTTATCCAAGTGGACGAGAGATACAGGGGACACCTCTGTGGGCTGTGTGGCACGTACTCGGGCAGCCAGCTGGACGATTTCCAACAGCCAGATGGGCTGCTGGTGACCGACACCAACACATTTGGCAACAGCTGGAGAGTGGAAGATGACGGCTGGAGGCAAGTGACTGTGAACCACAGGGTGTTTTCACCACGTTTTCCCTATCGGGGCCTAGGATATGGATTGTGAAGTCGGAATCGGTTAGCCAGTGGAACCCCCTGTGCAGTAGCCTGTACAGTGATAAGAAAGCCAACCATTAGAGGAAGGGAACACCAAAGATTTTGTGTTTAATGGGGACACAGTTGTTCCTCTTTCAATTCTTCACCACTTGCACCCTCCTCGTGCCAGAAGGAGCAGGCAAACTGAGCCACAATGTTTCACTACGTTTCTCTTTGGGCATCCAAACAAAGGGTGTTCTAATGTTGACTTTTCTCTCTCTCTCTCTGTAGCTGCCCAGGACCACCCATAGATCCACCCCACTGCGACCCTGTGCAAGAGGCAAATTTCGAAAGTCTGTGCAGAGTGATTCTGTCCTCAAGTGGGCCTTTCAGCCCCTGCCATGGCAGCCTCCCTCCTCAGCCATACTTTGAAAGCTGCATGTATGACCAGTGTGCCACCGGGGGAGACGGAGGGCAGTTGTGCAGGAGCCTGGAGGCCTATGCCGCTGCATGCGAACTGAACGGGGCCGACCTCGGGGACTGGGAAAAGGACACCGCCTGTGGTGAGTAGAGCTGTTGGGCGACTTGGGGGCCTTCCGGCTTTCCTTGTCGGCTGTCGATTGAGAGTCCATGGAGCTCTGTTCCTGATCACCTTCTCCCACCTGCAAAAGAGTATTTTCTCTTTGTGGAAATATTGCTGGTGGAGAGGCAGAGAGTCCTGGCCCATGGGGGCTGAACATTGCACAGAGCTACCCAAAGCAGCCACCTCATTTTGCCAGTTGGAATTCTCATCACCCTCCATCTGTAACACTCCCTGCATCATTGGCTGCCTCCTGTTTCCCCCCCCCACTCCTCCTTTGTTGTTGATTCGCAGCTCTTTCTGGATCTCCAGACCTTCCTGCCAACAACGCACCCCGCCCTCCTTTCTCTTGTGTTCCTAGGTCCCTTGGTCCCTTGCGGTTTCTCCTGCACTTTTGAGAAGGATTTCTGTTCCTGGAACCAATCGTCCACCGACAACATTGACTGGAAACGACACAAAGGCCCAACACCCTCGCCAAACACAGGACCCTTGTATGACCACACCACTGGAGGTGAGGCTGGGACCCTGGTCTTCTTCTTTTCCTTCTTTGGTGGCATCTTACAGCTGTAAAGAGCCATTGATCGGAAGGAATCCAAGACCTCCTCAGTGTAACAATCCCAACTGTTGAATCTCCAAGAGAGGAACAATTATTTTATTCATTTGAACCCTTAAGTAGCACCCAACTAAGTCCATAGGACTGTATGTGGTGCAGAAGAAGAAAACAAGGGCCAAACAACCCCCCCAAAGGGGACCCTAGTCAAGAAACGCAAATCTTTCTCTTTAAAACAAAGCCCAAAATAACAAAATGGCGTTTTCTGTCACTCATCAATGGAGAGTTCTGATCGTGGTGTGATAAAGGCCTGAGAGATGAACGTTATGGAGCCTCTGCTTGGACACGTCCGCGAGTTTTCTTCCTGGCTTCCAATTTAGGGATTGAAATATGCAGAACTGAACATTTAGCTGTTGCCGCCTCCCCGCTCCCAGATTGTTTCCTTGCTGCTGCACTCCCATCTGGGCCACCTTCCAGGAAGGAGTCCTCCTTGTGGGATGGAGATGTAGGACCCACAGGCCAAGGGGGAGAGTCTTGCGGGAGAGAGTTTGCAGCACTTGCCAGGGTTGACGAAAGGATAGGGTGTGTCCTTGGAAGTTCAAGGGATCAGACCAGGAGAGCTACTCTGGGTCCTTATCTCTGAGGAACCCCAGGCAGCTTGGATTGCACGGAACTGTCTCTTCGCATCTCTGAGGATCCACGTTGTTTTGACCTCTGTCTCTTTCTTTAGGGGGCTACTTCATTTACCTGGCAGGAAGCGATGCCCACCCTGGGGATGTGGCGCATTTGGTCAGCCCCACGTGTGACCTTCAGGGGCCCATGTGCTTCAGCTTCTGGTATCATATGTACGGCGTCGCCCAAAAGATGGCGCTGCACTTCTATGTCATCTTGGATGATGCGCCACCTTTCCTGGTCTGGTCGGAAACGGGAAGCAAGGGCAACCGTTGGAAGACAGGAGAGTTCAGCATAGCTCACCAAGGCAGGGTGAAGGTAAGGATGAGAGTGGCAGCTTTACAACCAAACATCTGGCTGATATCATGGCGTTTATCCGTACTCGAGACATACTGGAGACCTTCTCCTCTTCCTAGATACTGCTGGAAGGAGTGCGGGGAGAGGACTTCCGCAGCGACGTGGCTGTGGATGACATCTCTGTAGAGGACGGTTACTGCCCGTGTAAGATTTCGCCCTTTATTCCTTTCCCAGAGGTGGGGCCTGGCACATCATAGAAACATTTCTGGGCATATTCCACAATTCGGGCTTTTCCCCAGTGTGAATAAGGAGGGACCCAAAACCCTAGGAACCCACCCCAAGGGTTTAAATCTGACCTCGGTTAGCACAAGGATGGCTTCAGAGTGTGGGTCACGTGATAGAGATGCTTCCTTCTTCTCTTTGCCTCCTCCTCCGCGAAGGAATATCTGGTCACAAGCTCAAGTGGGGTTCAAGATGGGTCAGGGAGACTTGGTGATGTTTGAATGATCCTTCACATTTCTCAATCTTAGAGGAACATACAAATGTCATTTCCTTTTACAGCATGGACAACATCCCCTCCTGGATCCACAACCACACTGACACCCCCCACTCCTTCCCAGGGTAAGTGCCGTTCAGACTGAATCAGATAATTTGCTCCCTTCCCCTCTTGTGATGCATCTTGGGATTGGGGTGCAGTCCTGATGTCTAGGAAGAGAAGAAGATTTTGCTTAGCTGAGTATTTTCCCCAGAACTGTTGGTGCTTATCTCACTATGGCCGCCTCCTTGGATGTTTGTTAAATGGTGCTATGCACCCGTTAACAATGTCCCTGATGACTCTATTTCGTCTGACAATGCTACTAGGGTGAGAAGGGACTGTGGCCAAGTACAAAGCGAAGTTCAAGTTCCTTCAACCATTTCAAGACCTTTCCTGCCTTGTACTCAAAATATAAATGTCGCTTCCCTCTTCAGGTGATATATCAACCACCCCTATATCTACAACCACACAGAAGCCACCTCCGCCCACCCAAGGTGAGGATCTTTGAGGCCAAAGCTTAAACTTCCCACTTCCAATGGGTTTGGGGCTTGACGTGGAGTCCTGGGAAGAGGAGAAGGGCAGGAATTGGATTGTTGTCACGTACAAGGAAAGCTTCGAGGTCCTTGGACCATTCCAAGCAACTAAAATGGAAGGGGGCGCCCAAAGCTCCCTTGTTCCTGTCCAAAGTACGTCCTCCCATTTCCTATGAGCTCACACCGGCCGTGTCTGACCTCCCTTTCTTCTTTCCAGAGTCCTGCCTGGTGTCGGGTGACCCCCATTATTACACTTTTGACAAGCAGACGCACCACTTCATGGGCACCTGCACCTACACCCTGGCCAAGGTCTGCGCCAATGAGACGGGGCTGCCCTACTTTAACGTGGAGGCCAAGAACGAACACCGTGGGAATCCCTCCGTCTCTTACGTCCAGCGGGTCCTGGTGGAGGTTTACGGGCACCGGATTGAGATCCTCAAAGGACACAAGGATCAAGTGCTGGTAACCCAAAGCAGTTTCTCAGTGCCTACCTGTGCTTTGCAATGGAAGGAAGCTACATTCCTTCCCCATTCTCTGCTGAACGGTTCTAGATTGGAAGGAGGGGTGGGGAAATCTGATTTTCTGACCTGTGGCTGAATATCAGTTTGATCAAGGACAAGTGCGAACGCAATAGTAACAGCCCCTCCTTTGATTGGTGGCCAGCTCCGATTTCTTATGGATGGGTTAATTTCTGAGGATGCTTCTTCTCCCACTGCTGGGAGTCCCTGTTTCTGTGGGGGGACCTAGTCATGGGGAACCCAACTCTTCCTGTCCTGATCACCTCCAGAGGGTTCCTCCCTTGGGAAATGCCATCTCAAATTGTCTCTGGCTCCTTCTAGGTGGACAAAGTGCTGACCAGGCTTTCTGTGCGCAAGCTGAACAACGCCCTGAAGGTGGACATCGTCGGACGCTACGTGACCCTGGAAACAGATTTCGGGCTGATTGTCTCTTACGACACAGATCACTCGGTGGAGATCAGGGTCCCCACCACCTTCTTCAACAAGACCTGCGGCATGTGTGGGAACTTCAACAACCTCGGGCAGGATGACAGCATGATGCCCAACGGAGAGCAAGCCCAGAACTCCAATCAGCTGGGGAACAGTTGGCAGGTGCCCAACGCAGAGTACGACCCCCCTGATTGTATAGCCAAACCACCACCACCACCTTGTCCCTCAGAGCTAAAGGATCTCTATGAGACCGAGGCCTATTGCGGACAGCTGACCAGTAGCCAGGGTCCGTTGGCAGCTTGCCATTCTGCAATCAACCCCAACAGCTTCTTCCAGAATTGCGTCTTTGACCTGTGTGAACTGCATGGGTCCCAGCAGGCTTTGTGTGGGGCTTTGGAGGCGTACGCTGATGCCTGCCAAAGAGCTGGCGTGCAGCTTCCCGACTGGAGGAATGCCACTTCCTGCGGTGAGTATTCATTTACAATATCCTAAAACTGCCCACCTTGAGTGTGGCCTTGGGCAGCCTCCCTCACTTTCTGGGTGGTTCCTGCTTTGTTTTGTAGAGATCCCTTGCCATGATCACAGCCATTACAATGTGTGCGCCACTTCCTGTCCTGCCACGTGTTCCAATCCACTGGCTCCATGGAACTGCACCAAGCCTTGCGTGGAGGATTGCGAATGCGACAAAGGCTTTGTCCTAAGCGGAGCTCAATGTGTGCCGCAGGAGGATTGCGGCTGTGTAGATGGAGACCAATATTATGAGGTTTGTTCCCCAGCAACGTCCTCTGCGGCCACGACAGAACCTGCAGCAACTTTTACAACAGGACAGGGTCCTCATCTTCACCTTGGGCTTTTCTCCAACAGAAAGGAGAGACGTTCTGGCAGCCGGGTTGCGTCGGCCGATGTCGCTGCGAAGAACACGGAATCTTGTCCTGCTTCCCAGACAATTGCCAAAAAGACCAAGTCTGCAAAGTACAGAACGGCATCCTGAATTGCCACATTCCAGACAAGGCCACCTGTCACATCTACGGAGACCCTCACTATGTCACCTTCGACGGGCGACTCTATCATTTCCAGGGTGGGTGCAATTACACCGCAGTGCAAATCTGCAGCAACTCCTCCGAGCGCTTCTCCATCACCACTCGCAACGAACATCGCTCCAGCCCGCACTGGACGGCTCTCAACTCAGTGGCCATCTCACTGAGAAACATCCACCTGGCTCTGAGGAAGAACAAAGAGGTCTACGTGAGTATGGCACCCTGCAGAATTGTCTAAAGGAATGGATGGATGGATGAAATCCTGGGGTTCCCCTTCACATTTAGCCGTCCTCCCAGAAAAGCCGCCCAGGAATAGATGCAGCCCTGTGGTGCCAGGTTGCTAACTTTGTGAGGAGGGGGGTTAATTGAGTGAAACCAGACATGGGGCAGCTGGTGGCCCCGTAACCCCAGGAATCCCATCCCTAGACTGACCTTTTCCCTTCCTGCAGCTGAATGGGGCCAAAGTCGACCTTCCTCTGAAGCTACAGTCAGACATTCGGGTGGAGGAACAGCGTCCGTACGTGGTGGTTGACAGTCCCCTTGGCTTTCGGGTGAAGTTTGATGGGGACCAGCAGCTGCTTATCCAAGTGGACGAGAGATACAGGGGACACCTCTGTGGGCTGTGTGGCACGTACTCGGGCAGCCAGCTGGACGATTTCCAACAGCCAGATGGGCTGCTGGTGACCGACACCAACACATTTGGCAACAGCTGGAGAGTGGAAGATGACGGCTGGAGGCAAGTGACTGTGAACCACAGGGTGTTTTCACCACGTTTTCCCTATCGGGGCCTAGGATATGGATTGTGAAGTCGGAATCGGTTAGCCAGTGGAACCCCCTGTGCAGTAGCCTGTACAGTGATAAGAAAGCCAACCATTAGAGGAAGGGAACACCAAAGATTTTGTGTTTAATGGGGACACAGTTGTTCCTCTTTCAATTCTTCACCACTTGCACCCTCCTCGTGCCAGAAGGAGCAGGCAAACTGAGCCACAATGTTTCACTACGTTTCTCTTTGGGCATCCAAACAAAGGGTGTTCTAATGTTGACTTTTCTCTCTCTCTCTCTCTAGCTGCCCAGGACCACCCATAGATCCACCCCACTGCGACCCTGTGCAAGAGGCAAATTTCGAAAGTCTGTGCAGAGTGATTCTGTCCTCAAGTGGGCCTTTCAGCCCCTGCCATGGCAGCCTCCCTCCTCAGCCATACTTTGAAAGCTGCGTGTATGACCAGTGTGCCATCGGGGGAGACGGAGGGCAGTTGTGCAGGAGCCTGGAGGCCTATGCCGCTGCATGCGAACTGAACGGGGCCGACCTCGGGGACTGGGAAAAGGACACCGCCTGTGGTGAGTAGAGCTGTTGGGTGACTTGGCGGCCTTCCGGCTTTCCTTGTCGGCTGTCGATTGAGAGTCCATGGAGCTCTGTTCCTGATCACCTTCTCCCACCTGCACAAGAGTATTTTCTCTTTGTGGAAATATTGCTGGTGGAGAGGCAGAGAGTCCTGGCCCATGGGGGCTGAACATTGCACAGAGCTACCCAAAGCAGCCACCTCATTTTGCCAGTTGGAATTCTCATCACCCTCCATCTGTAACACTCCCTGCATCATTGGCTGCCTCCTGTTCCCCCCCACTCCTCCTTTGTTGTTGATTCGCAGCCCTTTCTGGATCTCCAGACCTTTCTGCCAACACTGCACCCCGCCCTCCTTTCTCTTGTGTTCCTAGGTTCCTTGGTCCCTTGCGGTTTCTCCTGCACTTTTGAGAAGGATTTCTGTTCCTGGAACCAATCGTCCACCGACAACATTGACTGGAAACGACACAAAGGCCCAACACCCTCGCCAAACACAGGACCCTTGTATGACCACACCACTGGAGGTGAGGCTGGGACCCTGGTCTTCTTCTTTTCCTTCTTTGGTGGCATCTTACAGCTGTAAAGAGCCATTGATCGGAAGGAATCCAAGACCTCCTCAGTGTAACAATCCCAACTGTTGAATCTCCAAGAGAGGAACAATTATTTTATTCATTTGAACCCTTAAGTAGCACCCAACTAAGTCCATAGGACTGTATGTGGTGCAGAAGAAGAAAACAAGGGCCAAACAACCCCCCCAAAGGGGACCCTAGTCAAGAAACGCAAATCTTTCTCTTTAAAACAAAGCCCAAAATAACAAAATGGCGTTTTCTGTCACTCATCAATGGAGAGTTCTGATCGTGGTGTGATAAAGGCCTGAGAGATGAACGTTATGGAGCCTCTGCTTGGACACGTCCGCGAGTTTTCTTCCTGGCTTCCAATTTAGGGATTGAAATATGCAGAACTGAACATTTAGCTGTTGCCGCCTCCCCGCTCCCAGATTGTTTCCTTGCTGCTGCACTCCCATCTGGGCCACCTTCCAGGAAGGAGTCCTCCTTGTGGGATGGAGATGTAGGACCCACAGGCCAAGGGGGAGAGTCTTGCGGGAGAGAGTTTGCAGCACTTGCCAGGGTTGACGAAAGGATAGGGTGTGTCCTTGGAAGTTCAAGGGATCAGACCAGGAGAGCTACTCTGGGTCCTTATCTCTGAGGAACCCCAGGCAGCTTGGATTGCACGGAACTGTCTCTTCGCATCTCTGAGGATCCACGTTGTTTTGACCTCTGTCTCTTTCTTTAGGGGGCTACTTCATTTACCTGGCAGGAAGCGATGCCCACCCTGGGGATGTGGCGCATTTGGTCAGCCCCGCGTGTGACCTTCAGGGGCCCATGTGCTTCAGCTTCTGGTATCATATGTATGGTGTCGCCCAAAAGATGGCGCTGCACTTCTATGTCATCTTGGATGATGCGCCACCTTTCCTGGTCTGGTCGGAAACGGGAAGCAAGGGCAACCGTTGGAAGACAGGAGAGTTCAGCATAGCTCACCAAGGCAGGGTGAAGGTAAGGATGAGAGTGGCAGCTTTACAACCAAACATCTGGCTGATATCATGGCGTTTATCCGTACTCGAGACATACTGGAGACCTTCTCCTCTTCCTAGATACTGCTGGAAGGAGTGCGGGGAGAGGACTTCCGCAGCGACGTGGCTGTGGATGACATCTCTGTAGAGGACGGTTACTGCCCGTGTAAGATTTCGCCCTTTATTCCTTTCCCAGAGGTGGGGCCTGGCACATCATAGAAACATTTCTGGGCATCTTCCACAATTCGGGCTTTTTCCCAGTGTGAATAAGGAGGGACCCAAAACCCTAGGAACCCACCCCAAGGGTTTAAATCTGACCTCGGTTAGCACAAGGATGGCTTCAGAGTGTGGGTCACGTGATAGAGATGCTTCCTTCTTCTCTTTGCCTCCTCCTCCGCGAAGGAATATCTGGTCACAAGCTCAAGTGGGGTTCAAGATGGGTCAGGGAGACTTGGTGATGTTTGAATGATCCTTCACATTTCTCAATCTTAGAGGAACATACAAATGTCATTTCCTTTTACAGCATGGACAACATCCACTCCTGGACCCACAACCACACTGACACCCCCCACTCCTTCCCAGGGTAAGTGCCTTTCAGACTGAATCAGATCATTTGCTCCCTTCTCCTCTTCTGACAGATCTTGGGATTGGGGTGCAGTCCTGATGTCTCAGAAGAGAAGAAGATTTTGCTCAGCTGAGTATTTTCCCCAGAATTGTTGGAGCTTCTCTCACTATGACCGCCTTCTTGGATGTTCGTTAAATGGTGCTATGCACCCGTTAACAATGTCCCTGAAGACTCTATTTCATCCGACAATGCTACTAGGGTGAGAAGGGACTGTGGCCAAGTACAAAGCGAAGTTCAAGTTCCTTCAACCATTTCAAGACCTTTCCTGCCTTGTACTCAAAATATAAATGTCGCTTCCCTCTTCAGGTGATATATCAACCACCCCTATATCTCCGAACACTTTTCAGGGGCAGCCCCAAGTAGAGCGCATTACAGTAATCCAGTCTTGAGATGACGAGGGCATGAGTGACTGTCTGAAGTGCCTCACGGTCCAAACAGGGCCACAATTGGTGCACCAGGCGATCCTGGGCAAAGCCCCCCCTGGTCACAGCCGAAGGTGGTGTTCCAAGGTCAGCTGCGGGTCCAGGAGGACCCCCAAATTGCGAATCCACTCTGAGGGGGGGAATTTTTCTCCCCCCAGGGTTAAGGACGGACTGGATGGACTGTCCTTAGGGGGCAACATCCACAGCCATTCGGTCTTGTCAGGATTGAATGCGAGTTTGTTCACTTTCATCTAGACCCTAACAGCTTCCAGGCACTGGCACATCATACCTCATCATCCATTGAGGATTTCAAGCTGTGGAGTGTGTCATGTTTCTCCATCCAATGCACCCTCCCTTGGATGAAGGGGGGGATGACAACAGGAGGGTTGATCATAACTTGAACTTTTTCTTTTGTTCCCCAGAACCGACACCTAAACCCACGGAGCCCACTACTCCAGGTAACCCTGCCTCTCAAATTTATTTTAATGGCAACGCTTGAAGGATGTTCCTGAGACCACCCAGGTTCCCAGGGATGGGCGTAATAGGTGGCGATTGAAGGCCAATAGGATGTTCTTCTTGTTCCATTGCTAAGAAGACCTCATTCCCTTCTCCTAAGGGATGAAGGACCAACAGAGGGTTGATCCTAACTTATACCTAATACCTCATGCAGTATTTCAGGCTGATTCTGATGACTGCCAGCAGTTTGGCAGTTCAATTCTCACCAGTTCAAGGTTGACTTCCATCCTTCCAGGGTCGGTAAAACAAGGACCCAAATTGTTGGGGCAAGAGGTGGTAAACTGCTTAGAGAGAACTGTAAAGCACTAGGAAGCGGTACAAACGTCTAAGTGCTATTAGGGGGGTTGATCCTAAACCGCCTTCTTTTCTTTGTCCACCAGAACCGACACCTACAACCGCAGAGCCCACTACGCCAGGTAATCCCTCCCCTCAAATGGCAACGCTTGAAGGACGTTTCTGAAACCACCCAGGTTCCCAGGGATGGGTGTAATAGGTGGAGATTGGAGGCCAATAGGATGTTCTTCTTGTTCCATTGCTAAGAAGACCTCATTCCCTTCTCCTAAGGGATGAATGACCATCGGAGGGTTGATCATAACTTATACCTAATACTTTATGCAGTATTTCAGGCTGATTCTGATGACTGCCAGCAGTTTGGCAGTTCAATTCTCACCAGTTCAAGGTTGACTTCCATCCTTCCAGGGTCGGTAAAACAAGGACCCAAATTGTTGGGGCAAGAGGTGGTAAACTGCTTAGAGAGAACTTCTAAAGCACTAGGAAGCGGTACAAACGTCTAAGTGCTATTAGGGGGGTTGATCCTAAACCGCCTTCTTTTCTTTGTCCACCAGAACCGACACCTACAACCGCAGAGCCCACTACGCCAGGTAATCCTGCCCCCCAAACGGCAACGCTTGAAGGACGTTCCTGAGACCACCCAGGTTCCCAGGGATGGGTGTAATAGGTGGTGATTGAAGGCCAATAGGATGTCCTCTGGCCCTTCTTGTTCCACTGCTAAGAAGACCTAATTCCCTTCTCCTAAGGGATGAATGACCATCGCGGGGGTTGATCCTAACTTGAACTGTTTCCTTTCTTTACCAGAACCGACACCTACATCCACGGAGCCCACTACGCCAGGTAATCCTTCCCCTCAAATCTATTATAATGACAACGCTTGACGGACGTTCCTGAGACCACCCAGGTTCCCAGGGATGGGCATAATAGGTGGTGATTGAAGGCCAATAGGATGGCCTCTGGCCCTTCTTGTTCCATTGGTACGAACACCTAATTCCCTTCTCCTAAGGGATGAAGGACAACAGGAGGGTTGATCCTAACTTGAACTGTTTCCTTTCTTTACCAGAACCGACACCTACATCCACGGAGCCCACTACTCCAGGTAATCCTGCCCCTCCAATCTTCACTCTCATATGTTCCCCAAGACTACTGGCAAAGTGGAGGAGGGTGCTTATTAGAGGGGGTAGGAGTGGCCTCCAGATCAGGGCCCCAAAACTCTGTTGCTGCTTTCAAAAGTGCATCCTCTGCTACTCTGTCAAGTACAAAGTTTAAGTTCCTTCAACCATTTCAGGTCCTCTCCTGCCTTGTCCACGAAATATAATATGAATGTCGCTTCCCTCTTCAGGTGATATATCAACCACCCCTATATCTACATCCACAGAGAAGCCACTTCCGCCCACCCAAGGTGAGGATCTTTGAGGCCAAAGCTTAAACTTCCATCTTCCGATGGGTTTGGGGCTTTGACGTGGAGTCCTGGCAAGAGGAGAAGGGCAGGAATTGGACTGTTGTCACTTACAAGGAAAGCTTTGAGGTCCTTGGACCGTTCCAAGCAACTAAAAACGAAGGGGGCGCCCAAAGCTCCTTTGTTCCTGTCCAAAGTACGTCCTCCCATTTCCTATGAGCTCACACCGGCCGTGTCTGACCTCCCTTTCTTCTTTCCAGAGTCCTGCCTGGTGTCGGGTGACCCCCATTATTACACTTTTGACAAGCAGACGCACCACTTCATGGGCAACTGCACCTACACTCTCTCCCAACTGTGTGACCGAAACAACTCTCTGCTCCCCTACTTCAATGTGGAAGCAAGCAACGAGCACCGATGGGGCCACACACACGTCTCCTACGTGGAGAGTGTGGCCGTGGATGTCCTGGGCATCCGGGTCACCCTGGGAAAGGGAGGAAGGGTCACGGTAGGTGGAACTGCTCCTGCTGCTGCTGCTGCTGCTGAAGGAGGGCCGGGCTTTGTGGTTGGGATACGAAAGGGCACCGTTGCTCCTGAGCTGCCTAAAGTGACGCCTGAACCTCTTTCTAGGTCGATGGGGAGCCAGTCGTCGTCCCCTCCACCCCAGTGCGGGGCGTGGAGATCTTGCCCAGCGGCTTTTACACGATGGTTTCTACGGATTTTGGGTTGAGAGTCAAGTTTGACGGAGACCACCAGGTGGAAGTGTCCCTCCCCAGCACGTACAAGGGGGAGGTCTGCGGCCTGTGCGGAAACTACAACGGGGATCCTACTGACGATTTCCTCAACCCCCATGGGGAAGCAGAGCCTGACTCCACCAGCTTGGGCAACAGCTGGCTGGTGGCCAACCTCACCAGGTTTGTAGCTTCTGTCCCTGAATGGCAGCTGTTGCCCAGGATGGAGATCGTAGGGCATTAAACCGCACTGTTTCTTTTGCTACAGCTGTTCCTCTGGATCCGATCCCGTCTGCACGGAGGATGAGAAAGACACAGCCGAAAGCAGCGATTTCTGTGGGCGCCTGACAGACATCAATGGGCCATTCAGACCTTGCCATAGCCTCTTGGATCCAACGGGGCATTTTGACAGCTGCCTTTATGATCAGTGCGCCCTGCACTTGGACCCAGGCTCCCTCTGCAGGAGCTTGCAGTCCTACGCAGACGCCTGCCGGTCCCTGGGAGTTGCCATCGACCCCTGGCGGAACGCCACCTTCTGCCGTAAGTTTTCCGCCAGCCATGCCTGTAATCGGCCATGAGCATCGGGAGAGATCTATGGGAACGGGGAGGTCTGGGAATGAAGGGAAGGAGGGAGGGTGTTTTCTCTCTCTCTCCCATGGAGAGAGGCACAGATGTCGCCACGTTCTCTTTCTTGGAGACACACCGAACGTAACTCCAGCTTCTTCTGGAAGGCAAATTGAGGCTATTTGCCTGAGATGGCTGGGATCCTGAGAGCAAGGAGCGCAATCTAGGAAGACACCGCCCCCAGGGAGGGACTCGGGCCCAAGTCCATTGAGGGATGCAGTGTGTCCTTTAGAACCCAAACTCCAGCACTGGGCTCACGGAGATCTTCTTGCCTCCCGCAGCTCCTCAATGCCCACTCAACAGCCACTATGAGCCGTGCGCCAATGCCTGTCCATCCACCTGCAAGAACCCAAATGCTCCAGCCACATGCGACCTGCCATGCACAGAAGCCTGTGTGTGCGACTCCGGGTTCTTCCTCTACAATGGCACCTGTGTGCCCAGCCATCAGTGTGGGTGCTGGCACCAGGGGAAGCACTACCCAGTGGGCTCCAGCTTTTGGACCGATGACACCTGTTCCACCAAATGCAGCTGCCCCAGTCAAGGTGGCCAGCTCACCTGCTCTGCTGATTCCTGCCCTAAACATTATTACTGCGGAGTCCAAAACGGTGTCCCCAACTGCTACCCACATACATACGGGGTCTGCCGCGTCCACAACGACCCTCATTACAACACCTTTGACAAACAGACGCACCACTTCATGGGCACCTGCACCTACACCCTGGCCAAGGTCTGCGCCAATGAGACGGGGCTGCCCTACTTTAACGTGGAGGCCAAGAACGAAAACCGTGGGAATCCCTCCGTCTCTTACGTCCAGCGGGTCCTGGTGGAGGTTTACGGGCACCGGATTGAGATTCTCAAAGGACGCAAGGATCAAGTGCTGGTAAGCCAAAGCAGCTTCTCACGGCCTACCTGTGCTTTGCAATGGAAGGAAGCTACATTCCTTCCCCATTCTCTGCTGAACGGTTCTAGATTGGAAGGAGGGGTGGGGAAATCTGATTTTCTGACCTCTGGCTGAATATCAGTTTGATCAAGGACAAGTGCGAACGCAATAGTAACAGCCCCTCCTTTGATTGGTGGCCAGCTCCGATTTCTTATGGATGGGTTAATTTCTTAGGATGCTTCTTCTCCCACTGCTGGAAATATCCTCAGAGTCCCTGTTTCTGTGGGGGGACCTAGTCATGTCGAACCCAACTCTTCCCGTCCCGATCACCTCCAAAGGGTTCCTCGCTTGGGAAATGCCATCTCAAATTGTCTCTTGCTCCTTCTAGGTGGACAAAGTGCTGACCACGCTTTCTGTGCGCAAGCTGAACAACGCCCTGAGGGTGGACATCGATGGACGCTACGTCACCCTGGAAACGGATTTTGGGCTGATTGTATCTTACGACACAGATCACTCGGTGGAGATCAGGGTCCCCACCACCTTCTTCAACAAGACCTGCGGCATGTGTGGGAACTTCAACAACCTCAGGCAGGATGACAGCATGATGCCCAACGGAGAGCAAGCCCAGAACTCCAATCAGCTGGGGAACAGTTGGCAGGTGCCCAACGCAGAGTACGACCCCCCTGATTGTATAGCCAAACCACCACCACCACCTTGTCCCTCAGAGCTAAAGGATCTCTATGAGACCGAGGCCTATTGCGGACAGCTGACCAGTAGCCAGGGTCCGTTGGCAGCTTGCCATTCTGCAATCAACCCCAACAGCTTCTTCCAGAGTTGCGTCTTTGACCTGTGTGAACTGCATGGGTCCCAGCAGGCCTTGTGTGGGGCTTTGGAGGCGTACGCTGATGCCTGCCAAAGATCTGGCGTGCAGCTCCCCGACTGGAGGAATGCCACTTCCTGCAGTGAGTATTCACTTACAATACCCTAAAACTGCCCACCTTGAGTGTGGCCTTGGGCAGCGTCCCTCATTTTCTGGGTGGTTCCTGCTTTGTTTTGTAGGGGTCCCTTGCCATGATCACAGCCATTACAATGTGTGCGCCACTTCCTGTCCCGCCACGTGTTCCAATCCACTGGCTCCATGGAACTGCACCAAGCCTTGCGTGGAGGATTGCGAATGCGACAAAGGCTTTGTCCTAAGCGGAGCTCAATGTGTGCCGCAGGAGGATTGCGGCTGTGTAGATGGAGATCAATATTATGAGGTTTGTTCCCCAGCAACGTCCTCTGCGGCCACGACAGAACCTGCAGCAACTTTCACAACAGGGCAGGGTCCTCATCTTCTCCTTGGGCTTTTCTCCAACAGAAAGGAGAGACGTTCTGGCAGCCGGGTTGCGTCGGCCGATGTCGCTGCGAAGAACACGGAATCTTGTCCTGCTTCCCAGACAATTGCCAAGAAGACCAAGTCTGCAAAGTACAGAACGGCATCCTGAATTGCCACATTCAAGACAAGGACACCTGTCACATCTACGGAGACCCTCACTATGTCACCTTCGATGGGCGACTCTATCATTTCCAGGGTGGGTGCAATTACACCGCAGTGCAAATCTGCAGCAACTCCTCCGAGCGCTTCTCAATCACCACTCGCAACGAACATCGCTCCAGCCCGCACTGGACGGCTCTCAACTCAGTGGCCATCTCCCTGAGAAACATCCACCTGGCTCTGAGGAAGAACAAAGAGGTCTACGTGAGTATGGCACCCTGGAGAATTGTCTAAAGGAATGGATGGATGGATGAAATCCTGGGGTTCCCCTTCACATTGAGCCGTCCTCCCAGGAATAGATGCAGCCCGGTGGTGCCAGCTAACTTTGTGAGGAGGGGGGTTAATTGAGTGAAACCAGACATGGGGCAGGTGGTGGCCCCGTAACCCCAGGAATCCCATCCCTAGACTGACCTTTTCCCTTCCTGCAGCTGAATGGGGCCAAAGTCGACCTTCCTCTGAAGCTACAGTCAGACATTCGGGTGGAGGAACAGCTTCCGTACGTGGTGGTTGACAGTCCCCTTGGCTTTCGGGTGAAGTTTGATGGGGACCAGCAGCTGCTTATCCAAGTGGACGAGAGATACAGGGGACACCTCTGTGGGCTGTGTGGCACGTACTCGGGCAGCCAGCTGGACGATTTCCAGCAGCCAGATGGGCTGCTGGTGACCGACACCAACACATTTGGCAACAGCTGGAGAGTGGAAGATGACGGCTGGAGGCAAGTGACTGTGAACCACGGGGTGTTTTCACCACGTTTTCCCTATCGGGGCCTAGGATATGGATTGTGAAGTCGGAATCGGTCAGCCAGTGGAACCCCCTGTGCAGTAGCCTGTACAGTGATAAGAAAGCCAACCATTAGAGGAAGGGAACCCCAAAGATTTTGTGTTTAATGGGGACACAGTTGTTCCTCTTTCAATTCTTCACCACTTGCACCCTCCTCGTGCCAGAAGGAGCAGGCAAACTGAGCCACAATGTTTCACTACGTTTCTCTTTGGGCATCCAAACAAAGGGTGTTCTAATGTTGACTTTTCTCTCTCTCTCTCTCTAGCTGCCCAGGACCACCCATAGATCCACCCCACTGCGACCCTGTGCAAGAGGCAAATTTCGAAAGTCTGTGCAGAGTGATTCTGTCCTCAAGTGGGCCTTTCAGCCCCTGCCATGGCAGCCTCCCTCCTCAGCCGTACTTTGAAAGCTGCGTGTATGACCAGTGTGCCACCGGGGGAGACGGAGGGCAGTTGTGCAGGAGCCTGGAGGCCTATGCCGCTGCATGCGAACTGAACGGGGCCGACCTCGGGGACTGGGAAAAGGACACCGCCTGTGGTGAGTAGAGCTGTTGGGCGACTTGGGGGTCTTCCAGCTTGCCTGAAGGTGCAAACGGGGCAAGTGATCAGATCTCATTGAGAACACCTGTGCCTCGTTCCGCTTCTCTCCAGCCTGCAGCACCACTGGCCCAGTGAGCACTTGGGTGACATTTTCCTTTTCTCCCGTGTTCCGCTTGGAACAAAGCAGGGGCAGCAATTGCTCCTTCCTGGTGTCTTCCTTGACATTTTCCTACCTTTTGACGAAGTTGAATGTTGTGTGGAACTGTAAGACAGGAAAGGTTGAATTTCTTCCCCTCCTTAGAAGCAGCATTTGTCCTTCTACCTCATCATCCATTGAGGATTTCAAGCCGTGGAGTGTGTCATGTTTCTCCATCCAATGCACCCTCCCTTGGCTGAAGGGGAGGATGACAACAGGAGTGTTTATCATAACTTGAACTTTTTCTTTTGTTCCCCAGAACCGACACCTAAACCCACGGAGCCCACTACTCCAGGTAACCCTGCCTCTCAAATTTATTTTAATGGCAACGCTTGAAGGACGTTCCTGAGACCACCCAGGTTCCCAGGGAGGGGCGTAATACGTGGAGGTTGAAGGCTCATAGGTTGTTCCCAGCCCTTCTTGTTCCATTGCTAAGAGATTGGAGGCCAACAGGATGTCCTCTGGCCCTTCTTGTTCCATTGCTAAGAAGACCTCATTCCCTTCTCCTAAGGGATGAAGGACAACAGGAGGGTTGATCCTAACTTGAACTGTTTCCTTTCTTTACCAGAACCGACACCTACATCCACGGAGCCCACTACGCCAGGTAATCCTTCCCCTCAAATCTATTATAATGACAATGCTTGACGGACATTCCTGAGACCACCCAGGTTCCCAGGGATGGGCATAATAGGTGGAGGTTGGAGGCCAATAGGATGTCCTCTGGCCCTTCTTGTTCCATTGCTAAGAACACCTCATTCCCTTCTCCTAAGGGATGATTGACCATCGGGAGGGGGTTGATCATAACTTATACCTAATACTTCATGCAGTATTTCAGGCTGATTCTGATGACTGCCAGCAGTTTGGCAGTTCAATTCTCACCAGTTCAAGGTTGACTTCCATCCTTCCAGGGTGGGTAAAACAAGGACCCAAATTGTTGGGGCAAGAGGTTGTAAACTGCTTAGAGAGAACTGTAAAGCACTAGGAAGCGGTACAAACGTCTAAGTGCTATTAGGGGGGTTGATCCTAAACCTGCCTTCTTTTCTTTGTCCACCAGAACCGACACCTACAACCGCAGAGCCCACTACGCCAGGTAATCCCGCCCCCCAAACAGCAACGCTTGAAGGACCTTCCTGAAACCCCCCAGGTTCCCAGGGATGGGCATAATAGGTGGAGGTTGAAGGCTAATAGGATGTCCTCTGGCCCTTCTTGTTCCACTGCTAAGAAGACCTAATTCCCTTCTCCTAAGGGATGAAGGACCACCAGAGGGTTGAGCCTAACTTGAACTATTTCTTTTGTTCCCCAGAACCAACACCTACACCCACGGAGCCCACTACTCCAGGTAATCCTGCCCCTCAAATCTATTATAATGGCAACGCTTGAAGGACGTTCCTGAAACCACCCAGGTTCCCAGGAAGGGGCGTAATAGGTGGTGATTGGAGGCCAATAGGATGTCCTCTGGCCCTTCTTGTTCCATTGCTACGAACACCTAATTCCCTTCTCCTAAGGGATGAAGGACAACAGGAGGGTTGAGCCTAACTTGAACTATTTCTTTTGTTCCCCAGAACCAACACCTACACCCACAGAGCCCACTACTCCAGGTAGCCCTGCCTCTCAAATTTATTTTAATGGCAACACTTGAAGGACGTTCCTGAAACCACTCAGGTTCCCAGGGATGGGCGTAATAGGTGGAGGTTGGAGGCCAATAGGATGTCCTCTGGCCCTTCTTGTTCCATTGCTACGAACACCTAATTCCCTTCTCCTAAGGGATGAAGGACAACAGGAGGGTTGAGCCTAACTTGAACTATTTCTTTTGTTCCCCAGAACCAACACCTACACCCATGGAGCCCACTACTCCAGGTAGCCCTGCCTCTCAAATTTATTTTAATGGCAACACTTGAAGGACGTTCCTGAAACCACTCAGGTTCCCAGGGAGGGGCGTAATAGGTGGAGGTTGGAGGCCAATAGGATGTTCTTCTTGTTCCATTGCTAAGAAGACCTCATTCCCTTCTCCTAAGGGATGATTGACCATCAGAGGGTTGATCCTAACTAGGACTTTTTCTTTTCTTTACCAGAACCAACACCTACACCCACGGAGCGCACTACTCCAGGTAATCCCGCCCCTCCAATCTATTATAATTGCAACGCTTGAAGGACGTTCCTGAGACCACCCAGGTTCCCAGGGAGGGGCGTAATAGGTGGAGGTTGGAGGCCAATAGGATGTTCCCAGCCCTTCTTGTTCCATTGCTGAGAACAACTATTCCCCTTCTTCTAAGGGATGAATGACCATCGGAGGGTTGAGCCTAACTTCGCTTCTTCTCTTTCTCCAACAGAGCCAACTCCAACTCCAACACCTTCTCCTGTAGAGACAACTGTCTCAGGTAATGTGAGGCTCAGGAGAAGACCAGACAGGGAGCAACATGACCTTTACTGTCTGGTGTCCACCCCTGTGGCCTACACAATATACTCTGAAGGTCATGTGGTTCTTTCAGTAAAACCGTTTCCTCCAGAGATCACCTTTTCTCCAGTGTACCCCAAATAGATGGGGGTTCGGGGCCAATAAGGGTTTCTGCAGTCCATGTTGCTGTGTTGCTAAAAATCACATTCTTCCTCTGCTGAGGGGATGAATGGCCATTAAGAGGATTGATACTAACCTGGGTAGTTTAACCTGGGGACCACTGACTCAGGTAATGTTGTTGTTGTTAGTTGTGAAGTCATGCCTGACCCATCCTGACCCCATGGACAACGTTCCTCCCGGCCTTCATGTCCTCTACCATCCCCCAGAGTCCATTTAACCTCACACCGGCTGCTTCGGTGACCCCATCCAGCCACCTCCTTCTCTGCCGTCCCCTTCTTCTTTTGCCCTCAATCTTTTCCACCATGAGGCTCTTCTCCAGGGAGTCCTTCCTTCTCTTTAGGTGGTCAAAGGATTTGAGTTTCCTCTTCAGGATCTGGCCTTCTAAAGAGGAGCCAGGGTGGATCTCCTGTAAGACTGACCAGCCGGATGGCCTTGCCGTCCAAGGGACTCACAGGAGTCTTCTCCAGCACCAGAGTTCAAAGGCCTCCATTCTTTGGCTCTCAGCCTCCCTTATGGCCAAACTTCCACAGCCACACATTGTAACTGGGGAAATTATAGCTTTGACTATATGCCATTTTGTTGGCAGGTAATATCCCTGGTTTTTAGTAGGCTGCCTAGATTTGCCATCGCTTTCCTCCCCAGGAGCAAGCCTCTTTTAATTTCTTGGCTGCAGTCTCCACCTGCGGTGACCTTGGAGCCCAGGAAAATAAAATCCGTCACTCCCTCCATTTCTTCCACATCTATTTGCCAGGAATTGAGAGTTTTCTTAACGTTAAGTTCCAAGCCAGCTTTTGCACTCTCCTCCTTCACCAGCATCAAGGGGCTCTTTAGATGCTCTTCATTTAGAGGTAATGACTCAGGTAATGCTGGGGGTCCTAGGGGCAGTTCTTGGAGGACAGCTCTGGCCTCGATCCAACTACATGTCCCACTAGGAAAAAATGCCAGCCCTATAGTGAGCGTGGAGTCTGCCCCATAGAGGTCCTTTAGCTCATACCTTGGAAGTCATGTGGGACAATATCCATAGGGCAATCCCACTTTCCCCATTTCCCCCCCAAGGCTTTCCTCCCTTTTCACAAGGCAATGGCCAACCTTCTCTTGCTATCAAGAGGTCACATTTCATAGGAACACAGGGATGTGCCCCAACATCACTGAATTGTTCTGGAAAAGGAGGGCATTTTCACTCTCGTGTGTTCCCCAAGACTCCTGGGCAAAGTGGAGAAGGATGCTTGTTAGAGGGGATAGGAGTGGCCTCCAGATCAGGGCCCCAAAACTCTGTTGCTGCTTTCAAAAGTGCATCCTCTGCTACTCTGTCAAGTACAAAGTTTAAGTTCCTTCAACCATTTCAGGTCCTCTCCTGCCTTGTCCACGAAATATAATATGAATGTCGCTTCCCTCTTCAGGTGATATATCAACCACCCCTATATCTACAACCACAGAGAAGCCACTTCCGCCCACCCAAGGTGAGGATCTTTGAGGCCAAAGCTTAAACTTCCATCTTCCGATGGGTTTGGCGCTTTGACGTGGAGTCCTGGGAAGAGGAGAAGGGCAGGAATTGGACTGTTGTCACTTACAAGGAAAGCTTTGAGGTCCTTGGACCGTTCCAAGCAACTAAAAACGAAGGGGGCGCCCAAAGCTCCTTTGTTCCTGTCCAAAGTACGTCCTCCCATTTCCTATGAGCTCACACCGGCCGTGTCTGACCTCCCTTTCTTCTTTCCAGAGTCCTGCCTGGTGTCGGGTGACCCCCATTATTACACTTTTGACAAGCAGACGCACCACTTCATGGGCAACTGCACCTACACTCTCTCCCAACTGTGTGACCGAAACAACTCTCTGCTCCCCTACTTCAATGTGGAAGCAAGCAACGAGCACCGATGGGGCCACACACACGTCTCCTACGTGGAGAGTGTGGCCGTGGATGTCCTGGGCATCCGGGTCACCCTGGGAAAGGGAGGAAAGGTCACGGTAGGTGGAACTGCTCCTGCTGCTGCTGCTGCTGCTGAAGGAGGGCCGGGCTTTGTGGTTGGGATACGAAAGGGCACCGTTGCTCCTGAGCTGCCTAAAGTGACGCCTGAACCTCTTTCTAGGTCGATGGGGAGCCAGTCGTCGTCCCCTCCACCCCAGTGCGGGGCGTGGAGATCTTGCCCAGCGGCTTTTACACGATGGTTTCTACGGATTTTGGGTTGAGAGTCAAGTTTGACGGAGACCACCAGGTGGAAGTGTCCCTCCTCAGCACGTACAAGGGGAAGGTCTGCGGCCTGTGCGGAAACTACAACGGGGATCCTACTGACGATTTCCTCAACCCCCATGGGGAAGCAGAGCCTGACTCCACCAGCTTGGGCAACAGCTGGCTGGTGGCCAACCTCACCAGGTTTGTAGCTTCTGTCCCTGAATGGCAGCTGTTGCCCAGGATGGAGATCGTAGGGCATTAAACCGCACTGTTTCTTTTGCTACAGCTGTTCCTCTGGATCCGATCCCGTCTGCACGGAGGATGAGAAAGACACAGCCGAAAGCAGCGATTTCTGTGGGCGCCTGACAGACATCAATGGGCCATTCAGACCTTGCCATAGCCTCTTGGATCCAACGGGGCATTTTGACAGCTGCCTTTATGATCAGTGCGCCCTGCACTTGGACCCAGGCTCCCTCTGCAGGAGCTTGCAGTCCTACGCAGACGCCTGCCGGTCCCTGGGAGTTGCCATCGACCCCTGGCGGAACGCCACCTTCTGCCGTAAGTTTTCCGGCAGCCATGCCTGTAATCGGCCATGAGCATCAGGAAAGATCTATGGGAACGGGGAGGTCTGGGAATGAATGGAAGGAGGGAGGGTGTTTTCTCTCTCTCTCCCATGGAGAGAGGCACAGATGTCGCCACGTTCTCTCTCTTGAAGACACACCGAATGTAACTCACGCTTCTCCTGGAAGGCAAATTGAGGCTATTTGCCTGAGATGGCTGGGATCCTGAGAGCAAGGAGCGCAATCTAGGAAGACACCGCCCCCAGGGAGGGACTCGGGCCCAAGTCCATTGAGGGATGCAGTGTGTCCTTTAGAACCCAAACTCCAGCACTGGGCTCACGGAGATCTTCTTGCCTCCCGCAGCTCCTCAATGCCCACTCAACAGCCACTATGAGCCGTGCGCCAATGCCTGTCCATCCACCTGCAAGAACCCAAATGCTCCGGCCACATGCGACCTGCCGTGCACGGAAGCCTGCGTGTGCGACTCCGGGTTCTTCCTCTACAATGGCACCTGTGTGCCCAGCCATCAGTGTGGGTGCTGGCACCAGGGGAAGCACTACCCAGTGGGCTCCAGCTTTTGGACCGATGACACCTGTTCCACCAAATGCAGCTGCCCCAGTCAAGGTGGCCAGCTCACCTGCTCTGCTGATTCCTGCCCTAAACATTATTACTGCGGAGTCCAAAACGGTGTCCCCAACTGCTACCCACATACATACGGGGTCTGCCGCGTCCACAACGACCCTCATTACAACACCTTTGACAAACAGACGCACCACTTCATGGGCACCTGCACCTACACCCTGGCCAAGATCTGCGCCAATGAGACGGGGCTGCCCTACTTTAACGTGGAGGCCAAGAACGAAAACCGTGGGAATCCCTCCGTCTCTTACGTCCAGCGGGTCCTGGTGGAGGTTTACGGGCACCGGATTGAGATCCTCAAAGGACGCAAGGATCAAGTGCTGGTAACCCAAAGCAGCTTCTCACGGCCTACCTGTGCTTTGCAATGGAAGGAAGCTACATTCCTTCCCCATTCTC
Organism: Thamnophis elegans; assembly: GCF_009769535.1. Classification (NCBI taxonomy): domain Eukaryota; kingdom Metazoa; phylum Chordata; class Lepidosauria; order Squamata; family Natricidae; genus Thamnophis; species Thamnophis elegans. The sequence goes on from NC_045550.1 coordinate 71,238,076, forward strand.
TGCTGAACGGTTCTAGATTGGAAGGAGGGGTGGGGAAATCTGATTTTCTGACCTGTGGCTGAATATCAGTTTGATCAAGGACAAGTGCGAACGCAATAGTAACAGCCCCTCCTTTGATTGGTGGCCAGCTCCGATTTCTTATGGATGGGTTAATTTCTTAGGATGCTTCTTCTCCCTCTGCTGGAAATATCCTCAGAGTCCCTGTTTCTGTGGGGGGACCTAGTCATGTCGAACCCAACTTTTCCCATCCCGATCACCTCCAAAGGGTTCCTCGCTTGGGAAATGCCATCTCAAATTGTCTCTTGCTCCTTCTAGGTGGACAAAGTGCTGACCACGCTTTCTGTGCGCAAGCTGAACAACGCCCTGAGGGTGGACATCGATGGACGCTACGTCACCCTGGAAACGGATTTTGGGCTGATTGTATCTTACGACACAGATCACTCGGTGGAGATCAGGGTCCCCACCACCTTCTTCAACAAGACCTGCGGCATGTGTGGGAACTTCAACAACCTCAGGCAGGATGACAGCATGATGCCCAATGGAGAGCAAGCCCAGAACTCCAATCAGCTGGGGAACAGTTGGCAGGTGCCCAACGCAGAGTACGACCCCCCTGATTGTAAACCACCACCAACATCACCACCTTGTCCCTCAGAGCTAAAGGATCTCTATGAGACCGAGGCCTATTGCGGACAGCTGACCAGTAGCCAGGGTCCGTTGGCAGCTTGCCATTCTGCAATCAACCCCAACAGCTTCTTCCAGAGTTGCGTCTTTGACCTGTGTGAACTGAGTGGGTCCCAGCAGGCCTTGTGTGGGGCTTTGGAGGCGTACGCTGATGCCTGCCAAAGATCTGGCGTGCAGCTCCCCGACTGGAGGAATGCCACTTCCTGCAGTGAGTATTCACTTACAATACCCTAAAAGTGCCCACCTTGAGTGTGGCCTTGGGCAGCGTCCCTCACTTTCTGGATGGTTCCTGCTTTGTTTTGTAGGGGTCCCTTGCCATGATCACAGCCATTACAATGTGTGCGCCACTTCCTGTCCTGCCACGTGTTCCAATCCACTGGCTCCATGGAACTGCACCAAGCCTTGCGTGGAGGATTGCGAATGCGACAAAGGCTTTGTCCTAAGCGGAGCTCAATGTGTGCCGCAGGAGGATTGCGGCTGTGTAGATGGAGACCAATATTATGAGGTTTGTTCCCCAGCAACATCGTCTGCGGCCCCGACAGAACCTGCAGCAACTTTCACAACAGGGCAGGGTCCTCATCTTCTCCTTGGGCTTTTCTCCAACAGAAAGGAGAGACGTTCTGGCAGCCGGGTTGCGTCGGCCGATGTCGCTGCGAAGAACACGGAATCTTGTCCTGCTTCCCAGACAATTGCCAAAAAGACCAAGTCTGCAAAGTACAGAACGGCATCCTGAATTGCCACATTCCAGACAAGGACACCTGTCACATCTACGGAGACCCTCACTATGTCACCTTCGACGGGCGACTCTATCATTTCCAGGGTGGGTGCAATTACACCGCAGTGCAAATCTGCAGCAACTCCTCCGAGCGCTTCTCCATCACCACTCGCAACGAACATCGCTCCAGCCCGCACTGGACGGCTCTCAACTCAGTGGCCATCTCGCTGAGAAACATCCACCTGGCTCTGAGGAAGAACAAAGAGGTCTACGTGAGTATGGCACCCTGGAGAATTGTCTAAAGGAATGGATGGATGGATGAAATCCTGGGGTTCCCCTTCACATTTAGCCGTCCTCCCAGAAAAGCCACCCAGGAATAGATGCAGCCCTGTGGTGCCAGGTTGCTAACTTTGTGAGGAGGGGGGGTTAACCAGACATGGGGCAGCTGGTGGCCCCGTAACCCCAGGAATCCCATCCCTAGACTGACCTTTTCCCTTCCTGCAGCTGAATGGGGCCAAAGTCGACCTTCCTCTGAAGCTACAGTCAGACATTCGGGTGGAGGAACAGCGTCCGTACGTGGTGGTTGACAGTCCCCTTGGCTTTCGGGTGAAGTTTGATGGGGACCAGCAGCTGCTTATCCAAGTGGACGAGAGATACAGGGGACACCTCTGTGGGCTGTGTGGCACGTACTCGGGCAGCCAGCTGGACGATTTCCAGCAGCCAGATGGGCTGCTGGTGACCGACACCAACACATTTGGCAACAGCTGGAGAGTGGAAGATGACGGCTGGAGGCAAGTGACTGTGAACCACGGGGTGTTTTCACCACATTTTCCCTATCGGGGCCTAGGATATGGATTGTGAAGTCGGAATCGGTTAGCCAGTGGAACCCCCTGTGCAGTAGCCTGTACTGTGATAAGAAAGCCAACCATTAGAGGAAGGGAACACCAAAGATTTTGTGTTTAATGGGGACACAGTTGTTCCTCTTTCAATTCTTCACCACTTGCACCCTCCTCGTGCCAGAAGGAGCAGGCAAACTGAGCCACAATGTTTCACTACGTTTCTCTTTGGGCATCCAAACAAAGGGTGTTTTAATGTTGACTTTTCTCTCTCTCTCTCTCTAGCTGCCCAGGACCACCCATAGATCCACCCCACTGCGACCCTGTGCAAGAGGCAAATTTCGAAAGTCTGTGCAGAGTGATTCTGTCCTCAAGTGGGCCTTTCAGCCCCTGTCATGGCAGCCTCCCTCCTCAGCCGTACTTTGAAAGCTGCGTGTATGACCAGTGTGCCACCGGGGGAGACGGAGGGCAGTTGTGCAGGAGCCTGGAGGCCTATGCCGCTGCATGCGAACTGAACGGGGCCGACCTCGGGGACTGGGAAAAGGACACCGCCTGTGGTGAGTAGAGCTGTTGGGCGACTTGGGGGTCTTCCAGCTTGCCTGAAGGTGCAAACGGGGCAAGTGATCAGATCTCATTGAGAACACCTGTGCCTCGTTCCGCTTCTCTCCAGCCTGCAGCACCACTGGCCCAATGAGCACTTGGGTGACATTTTCCTTTTGTCCCGTGTTCTGCTTGGAACAAAGCAGGGGCAGCAATTGCTCTTTCCTGGTGTCTTCCTTGACATTTTCCTACCTTTTGACGAAGTTGAATGTTGTGTGGAACTGTAAGACAGGAAAGGTTGAATTTCTTCCCCTCCTTAGAAGCAGCATTTGTCCTTCTACCTCATCATCCATTGAGGATTTCAAGCCGTGGAGTGTGTCATGTTTCTCCATCCGATGCACCCTCCCTTGGCTGAAGGGGAGGATGACAACAGGAGGGTTGATCATAACTTGAACTTTTTCTTTTGTTCCCCAGAACCGACACCTAAACCCACGGAGCCCACTACTCCAGGTAGCCCTGCCTCTCAAATTTATTTTAATGGCAACGCTTGAAGGACGTTTCTGAAACCACCCAGGTTCCCAGGGATGGGCGTAATAGGTGGCGATTGAAGGCCAATAGGATGTTCTTCTTGTTCCATTGCTAAGAAGACCTCATTCCCTTCTCCTAAGGGATGATTGACCATCAGAGGGTTGATCCTAACTAGGACTTTTTCTTTTGCTCCCCAGAACCGACACCTACACCCACGGAGCCCACTACTCCAGGTAATCCTTCCCCTCAAATCTATTATAATGGCAACGCTTGAAGGACGTTCCTGAAACCACTCAGGTTCCCAGGGATGGGCGTAATAGGTGGAGATTGGAGGCCAATAGGATGTTCTTCTTGTTCCATTGCTAAGAAGACCTAATTCCCTTCTCCTAAGGGATGATTGACCATCGGGGGGTTGATCATAACTTATACCTAATACTTTATGCAGTATTTCAGGTTGATTCTGATGACTGCCAGCAGTTTGGCAGTTCAATTCTCACCAGTTCAAGGTTGACTTCCATCCTTCCAGGGTCGGTAAAACAAGGACCCAAATTGTTGGGGCAAGAGGTGGTAAACTGCTTAGAGAGAACTTCTAAAGCACTAGGAAGCGGTACAAACGTCTGCTATTAGGGGGGTTGATCCTAAACCTGCCTTCTTTTCTTTGTCCACCAGAACCGACACCTACAACCGCAGAGCCCACTACGCCAGGTAATCCCTCCCCTCAAATGGCAACGCTTGAAGGACGTTTCTGAAACCACCCAGGTTCCCAGGGATGGGCGTACTAGGTGGAGATTGGAGGCCAATAGGATGTTCTTCTTGTTCCATTGCTAAGAAGACCTAATTCCCTTCTCCTAAGGGATGATTGACCATCGGGGGGTTGATCATAACTTATACCTAATACTTTATGCAGTATTTCAGGTTGATTCTGATGACTGCCAGCAGTTTGGCAGTTCAATTCTCACCAGTTCAAGGTTGACTTCCATCCTTCCAGGGTCGGTAAAACAAGGACCCAAATTGTTGGGGCAAGAGGTGGTAAACTGCTTAGAGAGAACTTCTAAAGCACTAGGAAGCGGTACAAACGTCTGCTATTAGGGGGGTTGATCCTAAACCTGCCTTCTTTTCTTTGTCCACCAGAACCGACACCTACAACCGCAGAGCCCACTACGCCAGGTAATCCCTCCCCTCAAATGGCAACGCTTGAAGGACGTTCCTGAAACCACCCAGGTTCCCAGGGATGGGCGTAATAGGTGGAGATTGGAGGCCAATAGGATGTTCTTCTTGTTCCATTGCTAAGAAGACCTAATTCCCTTCTCCTAAGGGATGATTGACCATCGGGGGGTTGATCATAACTTATACCTAATACTTTATGCAGTATTTCAGGTTGATTCTGATGACTGCCAGCAGTTTGGCAGTTCAATTCTCACCAGTTCAAGGTTGACTTCCATCCTTCCAGGGTCGGTAAAACAAGGACCCAAATTGTTGGGGCAAGAGGTGGTAAACTGCTTAGAGAGAACTTCTAAAGCACTAGGAAGCGGTACAAACGTCTGCTATTAGGGGGGTTGATCCTAAACCTGCCTTCTTTTCTTTGTCCACCAGAACCGACACCTACAACCGCAGAGCCCACTACGCCAGGTAATCCCTCCCCTCAAATGGCAACGCTTGAAGGACGTTTCTGAAACCACCCAGGTTCCCAGGGATGGGCGTACTAGGTGGTGATTGAAGGCCAATAGGATGTTCTTCTTGTTCCATTGCTAAGAACACCTAATTCCCTTCTCCTAAGGGATGAATGACCATCGGGGGGTTTGATCATAACTTGAACTTTTTCTTTTGTTCCCCAGAACCGACACCTACACCCACGGAGCCCACTACTCCAGGTAATCCTTCCCCTCAAATCTATTATAATGGCAACGCTTGAAGGACGTTCCTGAGATCACCCAGGTTCCCAGGGAGGGGCGTAATAGGTGGAGATTGGAGGCCAATAGGATGTCCTCTGGCCCTTCTTTTTCCATTGCTAAGAAGACCTCATTCCCTTCTCCTAAGGGATGAATGACAACAGGAGGGTTGATCATAACTTCACTTCTTCTCTTTCTCCAACAGAACCAGAACCAACGCCTTCTCCCACATGGCCAACTGTGCCAGGTAACTCTGACTCTCAAGCTTTCCTTGCCTGCAATGCTTCAGGGAAAGCCATGGCTCCATCCACTGCAGATTCCCAGGAGGAAAAGGGAGGGCAGGATGTAGTATGTAACACGTGCCTGGTGTGTCTACTCCTACGGGCGTCCTTTGAAATTGGACTTGCCACATATCCTGAAAGTCGTGTGATTCTTTTAGGAGGACAATGTTCCCAGGAGATCCTCCTTTTTTCTAGTGATGCCCCAAAGACATGGAGCTTAGGGGTGGATAAGGTGTTCCTCAACCCATGTTGCTGTTTGGGAAGAATACACCTTCTTGCTCTGTGAAGGGATGAGTGACAGTTGGAAGGGTGATGCTAACTTAGCTCCTTTTCTTTGCCCACCTGAGCCTACACCTCCTCCCATAGACCCAACTGTCTCAGGGGATGCAGGCCCTCTTGAGAAGATCAGGCAAGGAGCACCATGTTCTTTTCTGCCTGGCTTCTGTCTCTTTGGCTTCTCTGTGGGTTGGCACTTGCCAATCACCTTGGAGGCCATGTGGCTTCTTGGGGAAGACAATGTCCCCAGGAGGCCTCCTGTTTTGCAGTTGTGGGGCAGATGGGTGGAGGTTAGGGATGATAAGTTGTTCTTGAGTTTGAGTTTGAGTTTTATTTAGCTTGTATGCCGCCCTACTCCCAGAAGACTCAGGGCGGATAACAATAAGAAGGGAAGGGGGGTACAAAAATAAAAACAACAATTAAAAATTCAGCAACAGTCATATCATAGGATGGGGCTGGATAATTCAACAGCCCCAGGCCTGCCAGAACAGCCAGGTCTTAACCGCTTTGCGGAAAGCCGGGAGGGTAGTAAGGGTCCGGATCTCAACGGGGAGATCGTTCCAGAGGGCCGGAGCAGCCACAGAGAAGGCCCTCCCCCGGGGAGTCGCCAGCCGACATTGGCCGGCAGATGGAATCTGGAGGAGACCTAGTCTGTGGGATCTTGTAGGTCTTTGGGAGGTGACTGTCAGGAGGCGGTCTCTCAGATAGCCAGGTCCTATACCATGGAGGGCTTTAAAAGTAACGACTAGCACCTTGAAGCGTGTCTTGGTTTTTCCCTTGAAAACCTTTTGCTTCTCATCCCGGAAGCTTCTTCAGTTCTAACTGTCTAGTGAGGAATGGAACGGTTTATATTGACTTTATAAGCGCTGCAAAGAATATAAATCCTTCCATTGCCCCAGCAATCCGTTAGAACTGAAGAAGCTTCTCAGATGGGAAGGGAAAGGCTTTCAAGGAAAAAGACCAAGAGGTCTTTTGGGGCGGGTGGGGGGGGGGAAGCACCTTTGGGACAACCTGCACGATGGAGGCTCTGCATAGGCGTTTTGCTTGGGGCACCTTGGCTGCTTTGGGAAGGGACCCTTGCTGAGCCGAGGTGGTGCAGTGGTTAAATGCAGCACTGCAGGCTACTTCAGCTGACTGCAGTTCTGCAGTTCGGCTGTTCAAATCTCACCGGCTCAAGGTCGACTCAGCCTTCCATCCTTCCGAGGTGGGTGAAATGAGGACCCGGATTGTTGTTGGGGGCGATATGCTGACTCTGTAAACCGCTTAGAGAGGGTCTGAAAGCCCCATGAAGCGGTATATAAGTCTAACTGCTATTGCTATTTCTTTTGTCCCCCCTCCCCCAGCCCCCTCAATCTGCACTGCCTCAGGAGACCCCCATTACACCACCTTCGACGGGCGGGTCCACCACTTCATGGGCAACTGCACCTACACCTTGGCCAAAGCCTGCTCCAATTCCACCCATGGCCTGGAGGCCTTTGACGTCTCCACCACCAATGAGCACCGGGGCTCCAACCGGGCCGTGTCTTACGTCCACTCGGTGCACGTGGCCGTCCACGGGAGCCAAGTGTCCCTGCTGAAGAACAGGAAAGTCAACGTAAGGGGACTCTCCTTCTGGGGGCTCCTGGGTGGGATCAGGGTACCCCAAAGCCCATCACTAAGGCCGGCTGCAGGCGCTGCTTCTTCCGCGTGGTCTGCAGACGTTCACTCCAGAAAATAGCGAGAGGGGCCTGTGCAGGCAAAGGATGCGTCCCTCTTTATGCTCTTCAGGAACGGAGGGGTACATGATAGTTGTACATATGAGGGATCCCTGGGTGCTTTCTGGACTTGGTTCTTGCAGACGTTTCATGGCCCAACTAGGGAACATCATCAGTGCTAGAAGGGAAAGGGGTTGAGGAGGAGGAGGAAAAGAAGGAGGAAGAGGAAAAGAAGGAGGAAGAGGAGGAGGAAGAGGAGGACTGTGGGGTCCTTGGTGCTCTCTGAGCTTGATTGTTTTCCTGCAGACGTTTCATGGCCCAACTAGGGAACATCATCAGTGCTAGAAGGGGGTAGGATGGTTAATTTTTTTTTTAGCTCCGCTGCTGTGTGTTTTCATTCTATATTACAGGCAGTCCTTGTCTTACATCCACATAGTGAACGTTCAAAGTTACAACGGCACTGGAAAAAGTGACTTAGGGCCAATTTTCACACTTATGACCATTGCAGCATCCCCGGGGTCATCTGATCAAAACTGAAAGGCTTGGCAGCTGACTCATATTTATGACGGATTACGTGATCCCCTTTTGCAACCACCCGACTAGCAGAGTCCATGGGGAAGCCAGACTCACTTAACAACCTATTCCTGACTTAACCACCGCAGTGATTCACTTAAGAACTGGGGCAGAGAAAGATCGTAAAATGGGCAAAAGTCACTTAACCATTGTCTGGCTTAGCAAGAGAGATATTGGGCTCGGCTGTGGCCCTTCCTGGAGGCCTGCCTGCCTGCCTGCCTGCCTGCCTGCCTGCCTGCCTGCCTGCCTGCCTGCCTGCGTTTTGCAAGCTGCCCGTGTCACAGGAGGCTGTGTTTAACCTCCATCCCGCAGAGAGAGAGAGTCAGAAGGCCGGATGGGATTCTGGTTGGGAGGAAGAAGGAAGGGAAGTTTTTTAGCCTAGCTCAGTGGTTCCCAAACTTGGCAACTTTAAGACTTGTGGACTTCAACTCCCAGAATTCTCCAGCCAGCATAGCTGGCTGGGGGAATTCTGGGAGTTGAAGTCCACAGGTCTTAAAGTTGCCAAGTTTGGGAACCACTGGCCTAACTCATTCTTAGAAAACAAGGAGGAGGGAATAGCCTCCATCCAGTTGCTTGGCCTGAGCCCAGAGGGGGAAGGAAAGGAAAGACGCAGCCGTGTGCTGGGGAGGGCCTGGGCTTTTAGGGTAGGGGGCTCCTTCCCACCTGGGGAAGAGCAGCGAGGAGCCTCCCTCGTTGAGGCTGGCAGGAGGTGACTCTTTTGGGAAATCTTCCCCAGGTCAACGGCACTCGGAGGAACCTGCCCGTCTACATCGGAGGCAACAAGATAGTGGTGCGCTTGAGTGGCAGCTACGTCATCCTGATAACCGACTTTGGCCTGAGCGTCCGCTTTGATGGCAACCATTACGTGGAGGTGGCCATGCCGGCCGAATACCAGGGGCTGCTCTGCGGCCTGTGTGGTGAGAGATGGGAGCACAGGGGTGAAGTCCAGCAGGTTCTGACAGGTTCTGAAGATCCGGTAGCGGGACCGGCAAATGCCACCTCCGGCTGGCCCCAGAGTGGGGAGGGAATGGGGGTTTCACAGTATCCTTCCCCTAAGCCACACCCACCAAGCCACGCCCACAGAAACCAGGAGTGAAAAAAATGAACTTCCCCACTGCATGGGAGGGACCTTCTATGGACAAGAGTGGGCAACTCTTGAAGGACGATAAGGGTTGGAATCAGCAGGAGCAAAGATCGGGGGTCAGAATAACAGAGGTAGAGTTGGAAGGGACCTTGGAGGTCTTCTAGACCAACCCCCTGCTCAAGCAGGAGACTCTGTACCATTCCAGCCAAGTGGCCGTCCAGTCTCTTCTTCAAAACCTCCAGTGATGGAGAACCCACGACTTCTGGAGGGAAGTCATTTCACTCGGAATTAATTGTCCTCCCTGTTAGGAGATTCCTCCTCTCTCCTGGATGAGCTTCGGTTTCTGGCCCTGCAGCTCTTTGGTGCCCGGGCGAGGGTGGGAGCCTCCCTTTCAAACAGAAGGCTTAAGCGTTGATCAGGTAAAGAAATGTGGCCCCAGAAATAAGCGTTTCCTCTTTCCCTCCCTCCAAAGGTAATTTCAATGGGAATCCGGGCGATGACAACCTCAAGCCGGATGGAGAACCTGCGGGAGACTCAACTCAACTCGGAAACAGTTGGCTTGTCCCAGACAACAGTAGCATGTATGTTCTGCTGGCTTAGACTGAGCTGAGTCTCAGGCTCCCCAAATCAAGAAAAGCATATTGTGGTTCTTCCAAGGAAATGTCTTGTTTGTTCCTCGCCTAAAGACAGATTCTTGCCAAAGTAAAGCCAGCAAACCACCCTTCTAAAGCAAAAGCTCTGGGAATGGTTAGGGAGGAGCCATCTTCACCCTCTTTCTCCCACACAAACTGTGGGAATTGAGCTGTCTTTGTTCCTCCCCTCCCTCCCTCCCTCCTCCTGGGAATCCAGACTATATTCCATCTCACAGAGGCACATTTAGTGGAGGGGATGGCCCAAAGAACTCCGGGGATGGGAGTCTCTTAGCGCTACAAGTACCTTCCCCTTAGGTGGAGCTCCTAATATTCAAAGGCTTCCAAGGGGTCCCTGGGGCTGTCTGAGCCTGGTTGCACTGAGGGTGCTGCAGTGGTTAAAGGGCAGCAATGCAGGCAAACTCTGCCCACTGCCAGGAGTTTGATCCTGACCGGCTCAAGGTTGCCTCAGCCTTCCTGCTTTCCAAGGTGGGTCAAATGAAGGCCCACCTCAAGGCTGAGCCTTGTAAACCGCTTAGAGACGGCTGTAAAGCCCTGTGAAGCAGCATATAAGTCTTAAGTGCCGTTGCTATGGTGCACAGAGCCTGCACTGATGATGTTCCCTACTTTGGGCAATGAAATATCTGCAAGAAAATAATTCAGCTCAGAGAGCACCAAGGACCCCTCGTTTCAACTCCGAGCTATGAATATTCTCCTTTATTATTTACTGCCTTACTTACTCCCTCCCTAACCCTGGCCCTCATAGTTGTTGGGCTAGGAGAAGGGATTTCCAGATGAAGGACCCTCCAGGGGTTGAAAGGGGCTTCCCATCACTTCATCTTTCGTGGGAGGGGGCCTACTCAGCGTTCCTCCCTCCCCATAAGGAGGAGACCCTAATGGGACTGTCCTGAGCCACCTCTCCCCTCTGGCCTTTGGCAGATGTTCCAGCCCAGCAGAATTATGTGACCCAAAGCTGGAAGAGGAAATTCAGAGGAATTCTGCTTGCCGCCTGATCGCAGATCCAACAGGTAAAGCTCCCTGGTGGGGCGGCAGAATGGCTCCCCAGTGGAACTGCTGCCTCTCTCGTTCTGAGCTCACACTCGCTGCCCTCAGAAGTGCCAGCCGGGCGTGTTCAGATGGAGGGCGGAGAGGTGTTTCATTTGCAAGGCAGCACACTGGACCGGCCCCTTGAGCAGGGCTAATGCTTGGGGGCAGAAGCTTTGCAATGGGGCCCAGGCTGAGACAAAGGCACAGGTGAGGAGGGGCTTTGGCTGGGGAGCCCCGCCCCATCCTCACGCTCTCTCCCCTGGGCAAGGGGCCCTGCCTTTGTCTGTTCAGCAAAAGGGATGCCCCCCACCCCCGGGAGGGCCTGGGGCGGCCATGCTGACTGCTTCCCCTTCTGCCCAGGGCCCTTCGGGCAGTGCCATGCTCTGGTCGACCCCGCCCATTTCCTGGAGAACTGCATTTATGACGTCTGCCTCACTCAAGGACAGCAGACCTCCGTGTGCCACGGGCTGCAAGCCTACGCGGCCTCCTGCGCCAACGCTGGGCTGTGCGTGGAATGGCGGAACTCCACCCTCTGTCGTAAGTGCTGCGCTTGGGGATGGGGGGGAGGGGAAGCTGGGCAGGGAGGCGTCCAAGGAGACCCGGGACTGGCTCAGGAGAACCACAGGACTAGATTTGGACAGCCAGGGGGCTGCGAGGGAAGGAGCCCAAAGAGCAACTCTCCTTCCTTCCTTCTCTTCCTTTCTTTCCTTTCTTTCCTTTACTTCTCTCCCTCTCTTCCACTCTTCTTTCATGACTTTTCCTTCCTTCCTTCTTTCTTTCCTCCCTCCCTCCTTCCTTTTATGTCCTCTCCTTGCTTCTTTTCTTCTTCCTTCCTTCGTTCCCTTCCATCCATCCTGTGGATGGATAATTTATTCATTTACGTCTTGTAGACAATGGACAAGACAGAAGCATGGGGAACAAGCAGGAGTTTTGAGTGTAAAAGACCCCCCTGGTTGTAGGGTTCTGCCCCCACCCCCACCCCGAGAGAGGAGCTTGATATTGTCCTGTAGCCGGGGGGGGGGCTTCTGAAGTGAGACTCCGGACCCTCACAGCCTCCAGGGCCAGAGGCAGGACTTCCACGCCATGCCACCTGCCCTCGCACCCGGGACCTCTATCCCTGGGTGTCAGCAATGTGTTCATAACAGCCCTCTCCCAACTGGGGGCCACCTCCCCCAGTGGCTTCATGTGAGCTGCGAAAGAGAAGGGGCTGAGTCTTGGGGCACCCCAAAGGCCCAACCTCCCCCCCTCTTCCCCCTCCGACTGGGTGAAGCTGCTCTCAGTTTCCCTTTGGCTGTTCGTCCTCCTCTTTATCTTTTCCTCCTCCTCCTCTTCCTCTTCTTCTTTTTCCCACTCACTGCATCCTTCTCCTCCTCCCTTCTCCTCCTCCTCCTCCTTTCTCCTCTCCTGGGCAACAGTCCCGCTCAGCACCCTCCTCAATCACGCACACACACACCCTGACTAGAGCCGAGGGGGGCCTGTGTGAAAGGCTGTGCTGGTGTGAGAGAGGGAGACCCCTCCCGTGACTGAGGCCTCTTCCCTTCCAGCCGTCTCCTGCCCCGTCAACAGCCACTACAGCAGCTGTGGGACTTCCTGCCCTTCCAGCTGTGTGAAGCCCCAAGGGCTCCCCCCGTGCAGCCCCCTCCCCACGGACGGCTGCTTCTGCAACGAAGGCTTCGTCCTGAGTGGAGACACCTGTGTCCCCGAGGCCGACTGCGGCTGTGTGGATAGCCAGGGAAACTACTACCAGGTGGGTTTTCCTCCTCTGGGGCGGGAGGCAGGGGGGACCCGGAGTCGCCTGGCTTCCTTGGCTGCAGACCTTCACAGCAACGGGACCATACTCCATGCCAGGCGAAGTATTAGGACCTATTTGTAAATCCTTAGTAAGGCCTCACCTGGAATACAGAATCCAGTTTTGGAATCCTGCATCCAGGTCACAAAACTACAAAAAAGCGGTGGAGACGTTGGAAAAAGGGAAGAGAAGAGCGGCTAAGATGGAGACTAAAACACAGGAAGAACAGGTGCAGGATTTGAATCTGGCCAGTCTAGAGAAAAGGAGGGGGGGGACACAGCAGCATCCCAGTATTTGAGGGGCTGTCACAATGACAATGAGTGGGTATATCAGTGTTTCTCAACCTTGGCAACTTCGCTGGCTGGGGAATTCTGGGACTTGAAGTCCAGACATCTTCAAGTTGCCAAGGTTGAGAAACACTGGGGTATATATAAGGGTAAATGGAGAGGTTCCCCTCGCACCTGCCTGCTAGTCGTTCCTGACTCTAGGGGGCTCACCTCCGTTTCAAAGCCGAAGAGCCAGCGCTGTCCGAAGACGTCTCTGTGGTCATGTGGCATGACTAAAGGCGCACGGAACGCTGTTCCCTTCCCACTGGGTGTATACAGCCCACTCTCAAAAAATGTGTAGTACTTCAAGTGTATGTTGGGAATGCAAACCCATCATTTGTGTTGGGCCTGTGACAACACAAAGAAATAAACATTGGAGTACGATTCACATCTTAATGCAAAATATTCTTCAAGTGGATATAAAAATAAAACTAGGGACTTTCCTTTTGGGCTTATTGGACAAAGAACTGGGGGAGAAACCGGAACTTCGATGCTATGTACGTATGCTGGCAGCAGCAAGAAGACTTTGGTTGTGAGCCGCCCTGAGTCCCCTCCGGGGAATAGGGCGGCATAGAAATATAATAAACTCAAACTCAACTTTATGCAAAGCCATGGAGGATGCTTCCATTCCCCCAATGGACAAAGGGCTGCAGAGCCCCATGGGATTAGCAGAGACGGCTCAAGCGGCGGCTTTGGTGAAAGGGAAGCACGCAGTGTTGCTTCTACTCAGAAACCCCTTCTGGACTTTGTGCTCGAGGGGGGGCCTAAAGCACAGGAATGCCTTTTCGGAGCCAATCTTCAGAAATGGCCTAGGCAGCACAGGCTCCGGAGCTCAGGCAATCAGAGATGGACTCCAGGGGGCGAGGAAAGCCAGCAGAAATGGGAGGGGCTGAGCCAGTGCGGAGAGGGGGAGGGCTGCAGCCATCAACATCCTAGGAGGGAGGGAGGGAGGAGGGGGCATTTTTTGAGGGTCTCAGTGACTTTCCAACCTACCCTTTTCTCCTCTTCTTCTTGGCAGCTGGGGGAGAATTGGTTCACTGATGAGTCCTGCCAAAATCGATGCACCTGCGGGCACAACAAGATCACATGTGCCCCATGGCAATGTGGTGTGCAGGAGAATTGCGCTGTTCAGGACGGAGTACTGGGTTGCTACACCAAGGGTAAGTTCAGCATGTCGGACTGGCATATGTTTCATGACAGGTAGTGGTGGAGAATTAACAGAACTGCCAACGAAATCAGCCTGCCTGGCACTTCAAGGGCACCGAGGAGATCTTCTAATACCACAAAGCAATTCCTTAGAAACATCAGAGACAGGGGTGGTTTGGTCGACCACACATTGAGAGAGGAAAGCGAGAGAGATGAATTGGATAACAGAACGACAGAACAGGAAGGGACCTTGGAAGTCTTGGTAGTCCAACCCACTGCTGAAGCCAATCTTCTTGATTCGTTCCCATTCAGTTCCCTGTCTTCCTTTCTGACACTTTGGAGAATAGCTCGACTCCCTCTTCTTTGGGGCAGCCCCTGAGACATTGGAAGAGTGCTATCATGTCTCCCCTGGTCCTTCTCTTCCCTAGACTAGCCAGGCCCAGTTCCTGCAACCGTTCTTCCTATGTTTTGGCCCCCAGTCCCCTAATCTTCTTTGTTGCTCTTCTCTGCACTTTCTATAAATCTCAACATCTCTTATATGTCGTGGCGACCAAAACTGGATGCCGTATCCCAAGTGTGGCCTTACCAAGGCCTTATAAAGTGGTATTAACCCTTCACGTGAACTTGATTCTGTCCCTCTGTTAATGCAACCTGGGATTGTGTTGGGTTTTTGTGGCTGCCGCAGCACACAGCTGGCTCCTATTTAAGTGATTGCCAAGAGAACCTGAAACTCTGCCCCCCCTTAAGCTTACCAAAGTCTCTCTGCGTCCTGCAGGCCGGGCATCGTGCCACGTGGTGGGCGATCCCCATTATTACACCTTTGACAAAGTGATGCACACCTTCCTGGGCACCTGCCTGTACACCCTGGTCACTGCTTGCGATGCCCGGAGCCTCTGCACAGTCACCCCCTTCAACGTCACGGGGAAGAACGAAGACCGGGGCTTACGAGGAGCCACCTACCTCCGGGAGGTCCACGTGGATGTCTACGACCTACGGATCACTCTCCAGAAGGACAAGAAGATCCTGGTACAAAGGGGGCCTGGGTGGCTTCGGGTCTTCTGAGCTCCGTCACCAGTTACTTTTCATCAAGCTTCAGTTTAGGGTAGGGGCAGCTTTAAGACTGGTGGACTTCAACTCCCAGAATTCCCCAGCCAGCTATGCTGGGAGTTGAAGTCCACCAGTCTTAAAGCTGCCACGGTTGGACACCCCTGGTTTAGGGGTTGATTAGTTCTCTATTTATAGCCATGGCTGGTTTGATTTTCCAGGGTTATCCAATCCTTTGGGAAGAGCCCAGTACAGGTAGTCCTCGACTTACAACCACAATTCAGCCCAACATTTCCGCTGCTAAGCGAGACATTTGCTAAGCGCGCTTTGCCCCATTTTATAACCTTTCTTGCCCTCGTTCAGTGAATCCTTGCGGTTGTTAAGTTAGTGACACGGTTGTTAAGTGAATCTTGTCAGAAGGTCGCAAAAGGGGATCACATGACCCCAAGACACTACAACCGTCATAGGTATGAACCCGTTGCCAAGCGTCTGAATTTTGATCAAGTGACCCTGGGGATGCTGTAAAGGTTGTAAGTGTGAAAAATGGCCATACATCACTTTTTTCAGTGCCGTTGTAACTTTAGTCACTAAATGGATGGTTGTAAGTCGAGGACTGCCAGGAGTTGCCTGGCTCTCCCAGTGAGGAAGCGAGGAAGACCCCCGGGTGTCTGGGGTGGCCCTGGGGGTGCCTTCTGCTTCCCTCCCAGGGCTGACTCACAACCGTTCGCCCCTCCGCAGCTGAACAAGGAGAGGGCCTACAGCCCCGTGGAGAGCCGCTCCCAGAGAAACTCGGTGACCGTCTCCAACGTGGGCAACTACATGGTGGTGGAAACGGACTTTGGGCTGATGGTGAAATACGATGGGAATCAGTACTTGGAGATCAGCCTGCCCAGCTCCTACTTCTCCCAGGTGAGTCCCGGGTGGAAGGGGATCCATCCAGGTGACACGTTGCCTTTGGAGAGCAAAGATCAGCCGCAGCTCTGCTGGAGGTTGGAGGTCTTCCCCAGACACACCGTGTCATCCTCAGGACCTTCTCAACCTGCCATCCCTGCCCCAGAAGCAGCTGGTCGAGGACTTCTAGGGAATTCCCAAACAAGGTCCCATCCGTTGCCCATCTCCCATCCGATGGCCCTTCAGAGACCGCGGCTTGAGATTAAGAAATCCCACTGGGATATCACCACTAGAAGCTCTCTGGTCCTCTGTGGATGGGGGGAAGCCCAGACCCAAGAGCAGAGTCCCAGGGGCACCTTTGCCCCCTGGACCTGCCTGGGTTTCTTTCTCTGAAATAATTTCACTTCTCACCCAAGAAGCTTCTTCAATTCCATTTTTTATTCAGCAAACGAAAATTACAAATTTGAACCAACAGAAGGAAAAAACTAAAACTAAACTAAACTAATAATATTTGTGATTATATAATAATTAAAAAAAATAAGAAAATCTGTACTCAGAGTGTGCCTCCCACCAATGAAGCCCCCCCTTTAAATACACTCAGCTTCTTGGGCCGCCCACTGGTTCAGAGGATGGGTTGGCACAAAGTGTTTGACTGAGGTCAAGCTATGCCCTTGTGCCCTTGTGGCAGGGAGTCTCTGTCGCCCAGGGTTGACCTGGGGGCTCTCTGTGCTGGGTGGTTTCCTTGCAGACTTTTCATGACCCAACTAAGGAACATCATCAGTGCTGGAAGGGAGGGAAGGAGAGGAGGAAGAGGAGGACTGTGGGATCCTTAGTGCTATCTGAGCTGGATTGTTGTTGTTTTGCAGACGTTTCATGACCCAACTAGGTAGCATCATCAGAGTTCTATCTAGTTGAGTAATGAAGAATCCCGTTGCACCAGGCGAAGGAAACATGGCCCTGCTGTTTATTGGGGTTTGTATTTTGAATTTGCCGCCCAGCGACTCACCTGAACCTCCCTCTTCTCCCCAGGTGCGTGGCCTCTGTGGGAACTACAATGGCCAAAAGGAGGATGAGTTGCTGATGCCCAATGGCTCCCAGGCCAAGAACGTCACTCAGTTTGGGAACAGCTGGAAGGTGGACGATCCTGAAGACTCAAGGTGTGTGGTCCCCACTTGCTATCCATCCTCCCTCCCTCCCTCCCTCCCTCCCTCCCTTCCTTCCATTCTACATCAGAGGCATCTGACTCCAACTCATAATTGTAAGTCGGTTGTCAAACTTTTGGATGGAGGGTGCCCCCTTTCCCTTCAGCTCCAGAGGCGCCTGGTCCGCTTCCTCTCTGCTCCCCCAGCCAACCCCCCCCACACCTGCCTTCCTTGCAGCTGCCTGCCAGACACCCGCCCAGAGCTGGGCCCCCCTTGTGCCCCGGGCGACCTGCCCTCCGTGGAAGAGCAGTGCCAGGTCCTGCGATCTGGAGCCTTCGTGCCCTGCCACCCGCTGGTGCCGCCAGACCTCTTCATCCAGACCTGCGTCTACGACATGTGCAAGTACGACGGGATGCACGCCACCCTCTGTGCCGTGGTGCAAGCCTACGTGGACACCTGTCAGGCCAAGGGGGTGGCCGTCCAGTGGAGGAACAGCACTTTCTGCCGTAAGCAGCCGGGGAGGCCGATCCCGGGGGAGGGAGGGGGAGGCCAGGGAGGAAGCGCCGAGGCGGAAGAGGAAAGGTGGGCAAAGGTGGGCAGGGGTTGCCTTGTGCCACAGGCCAGAGAGGGAGCTGGCAGCAACACACCTGGCCTGGCAACCGTTCTTCTGCAGCTGGTCTCTCTCCTGGACCCACCACGAGCCCCCGCCCAGCCACACCAGGCGGGGAGGCCTGCTGGGGGCCCTCTCGGCCAGGGAATTGTGTGTGTGTGTGTGTGTGTGTGTGTGTCCGTGTCCGTGTCCAGGAGAAGGAATGGCTCCCCCCCCCTCCGGACTTTCTGGAATGGTCCTAAGAGCGAGTCCTGCCAGGCGTCCTGGGGACCCAATGGGGGAGCTTCATGCTGGAGCTGGTGGGTTAAGTAAGAGTCACCCCACCTTCCCTCGACTTACGACAGTTTGTTTAGTGACCGTTCAAAGTTACACTTAGCACTGAAAAACGTGAGTTGTGACCATTTTTCACACTTACGACCGTTGCAGCATCCCCAGGGTCACGTGGTCAAAATTCAGACACTTGGCAGCTGACTCATGTTTATGACGGTCGCAGTGCCCCGGGGTCACATGATCCCCTTTTGTGACCTGATCAGCAAAACCAATGGGGAAGCCAGATTCACTCAACAGCCGTGGCAAGAGATGTTGCAAAATGGGCCAAAACTCACTTAAGAACTGTCCCGCTTAGCAACGGAGGTTTTGGGCTCCATCCTCTCTGTCTGGAACGCATGAGGCCTCCTGCTTGAGAAGTGGACTAGAAGACCTCCAAGGTCCCTTCCGGCTCTATTCTCGCCATTCCTTGTGGTCATAAGTCCAGGGCTTCCTTATCGGGTGCATGTTGGTCTTGGGGGGCTGAAATGTTTTTGGGCCTGTGAGCCCCCCAGAGTCGCTTTGAAGCGAGATGGGCAGCAAATGCATTTTGCAATCAAGAACCAACAATGGCTAATTGGCTGCCCCCCCCTCCCTCTCCTTCCCTCCAGCCCTGCCCTGCCCCCCCAACAGCTTCTACTCCCCCTGTGCCCCTCCCTGCCCACCCACCTGCAGCAACATCTACGCGGGGGAGCTGTGTGAGAAGCCCCCGGGGGGGCAGTGCCTGGAAGGCTGCGTTTGCCACCAGGGCTTCGTGCTCAGCGACGACCAGTGTGTGCCCCTCAGCCAGTGCGGCTGCCAGGACAAGGACGGCCGGTACCACAAGGTAAGCGGGGGGGCTCCTGCCTGCAGGGGATCGGAGCCCCCGATCTCTGCCCGGAGCCTTGGGGGGGGTCAGCCACGGTGGTGAGCAGCAGCCCCACAAGGCTGCGGAAGGGGCCTCCCCTCGTGGCCCTGAACTAACCCCCAGGGCCCCCTCCCTTTGGCAGATCGGGGAGAGCTGGCTGACCCCCCACTGCAGCCAAAAGTGCCGCTGTCGCAAAGGGGGAGCCATCAAGTGCCAGGACTTCGGCTGTGAGCCTGGGGAGGTTTGTGATACCAAGAAAGACGGGAAGCTGCACTGCAAACCCACAGGTAGGGCTCAGGGATGCCAGCCGTGGGGGGCAGGGGGGGAGGAGCTGGAGCTCTGGGCAGAAGGAGACCCCCACCCCTTGAGGCAGCCCCGTCTGATAAGGGCAGCCCTAACTCCCACTCCCACTCCCCCCTCCCCCCCAGCCTTTAGGGGCTCATCTGGGAAAACCCCAGGAGAATATCTCTAGCTCAGCCTTGAAATTGAGGGGACCTGGGTGCTCTCTGAGCTTCCTGTTTTGTACTCAGTGGCACTGATGATATTACCCAGTTGGGTAATGAAATGTCTACCAAAAACATCACCCAACTCTGAGTGCTTCTCCTCCTCCTCCTCCTCCTCTCTGCAAGCCCAGCCCTCTTCTATCCCTGAGGCTTTAATGCCTGCAAGAAAGCCACCCAGCTCAGAGAGCCCCAAGGAGCCCCCAACCCAGGCGTGGTCCAGGAGGCATCTGGAGGAGGGTCTTCAGCCCCGCCCAGCCCACGGAGTCCTTGGCCTCCAAGAGCAGCCTGGGCTGGGTGGGTCTTTCCCAATGAGCAGCCCCTAGGAAAGAGAAGCCCCCGCCCCAGCTGGTCCCATTGGGGAATCCTCTGCCAGGAGACGACGCCCGGGATGCTGCAGGAGCCACTGGCTGACCTCGCTTCCTCCCCTCCTCCAGGGTTCGGCAACTGCCTGGTCACGGGAGACCCGCATTACCTGACCTTCGACGGCCTCCTGCACCACTTCCAGGGGCTGCACACCTACGTGCTGGCCCAGACCCGGCCCGATGCTTCCGAACGCCTGGAGCCCTTGAGCATCGAAGGGACCAACCGGCTGGTGGTCGGCTCCGGCCAGCCCTCCGTGCTGAAGGAGCTGCGCATCCGCGTCTACAACCACACGGTGCTCTTCCGGCAGAGGAGGAAGCTGGTGGTAAGGGCCCTCCCGGCAGCCCTGCGCCCACCCTGAGCCCGGAGGCCTCCGAAGCCCCTCCAAAGCCCCCTCCCCAGCTTCAGCTCTGCGGGGGCCCTGAGCCAGGGAAGGGGCCGTGGGGATGGAAGGGTGGCCCCTAGGCTCACTGAAGCCCCCCTGCTATCGAAAGGCAGCGTGGGGTGCCAGAGTCCCCCCCCCCAGGGCATCCCCAGAAAAGACCCCCCCTCCCCCCACTGGCAGAAAGGGGGAAATGCAGGTAGTCCTTGACTTACAGCCATCCATTTAGTGACCATTCAGCGATAGAACAGCACTGAAAAAGTCACTTATGATCACGTTTCACACTTACGACTGTTGCGGCATTCCCCATGGTCACAGGGTCAAAATTCAGACGCTTGGCAACTGGCTCGTATTTACGACGGTCGTAGTGTCCTGGGGCCAAGTGATCCCCTTATACCCCCCTCGGACAAGCCAGGTCAAGGGGGAGCCAGATTCCCTTAACAACGCAACAGCTGCAGTGATTCACTTAACAACTGTGGCAAGAAAGGTCGTAAGGTGAAGCGAAAGAAAAAGCTTTGCTGGCTGGGGGATTCTGGGAGTTGGAGTCCTCCGGGCTTCACGTTGCCAAGGTTGGAGAGCCCTGCGCTAAGTGGCTCCTGCCTGTGAACGGGGTGAATCGCTTAGTGACCATTTGAAGTTACAAGGGCACTGGGAAAAGTGATTTATGACCATTTTTCACACTTATGACCATTGAAGTGCCTCTGTGGCCACATGATCGAGATTGCCAACTGGCATGTACTTATGGCGGTCGCTGAGTCCTAACGTGGCCTTTGGAGAACAGGGGTCATGCTGCCATCTCCCCCCTCCCCCCCTCCAGGTGGACGGAGTGGCCACTGAGCCCCCGGCGCGACCTCACGAGGGGCTCCGCATCCAGCAGAGCGGGAGGCAGATTTTCCTGGAGTCCGACTTCGGCCTCTCGGTCAGCTTTGACGGCCTGGAGAATTCAGGTGAAGCAGCTGCGGGGGCTGGGGGGGGAGGGGGGAGAGGAGGGGGCAGACCAAGGACCCTCCGGAGCTCCCCTGGGGTTCTGGCTTGGGGGAAATCATTTCTGCAGAAGAACGGGTGCAGGAATTGGGTTTGGGCAGTCGAGAGAGAGAAGGAGGACCAGTGGAGACACGTTGACAGTCTTCCAGTATTTGAGGGGCTGCCCCAGGAAAGAGGGGGGGGGTCCGCCTGTTCTCCAAAGCCCCCGAGGGCAGGAGGAAAAGCGACAGATGGAAACTCATCAGAGAGAGAAGCAACTGGGATGAAGGAGGAATTTCCTAGCAGTGAGGACTATTAACCACAAGAAGTTATGGGAGGGAGGGAGGCTTTTAAGCACAGCGTAAGGTCTCCTGGGCTGGACTAGAAGACCTCCATGGTCCCTCCCAACCCTCTTATCCTGTGATTCCCTCCCCTGGCCAGGCATCCTGCTGCCCAACAGCTATAAAAGGAGCCTGGAGGGCCTCTGTGGCAACTTTGATGGGAGGTTCAAGAACGACTTTGCCAAGCCAGATGGCACCCTGGTCAAGGACGTCCAGACCTTCGGGGAGAGCTGGAGAGTCCCCGTCCAGAGAGGCTCCTCCCGCCTCAGGTAGGGGCTCCTGGGAGCAGCCATCGCCACCTCTGACGGGCAAGCTGAACCCTCCCCAGGACCACCAGAGCCCCCCACCACCACCAGCAGCACCCCCTTCCCTGAAGAAGACGGCCCACACGATCCCAGGCGCTGTGAATGGACAGCAGCCTCAGAACTGACCCGCATTGGCCCTGCCAACGGAGACACAAACCTCTGTCTGTCCTGCAGTGGAATCCTAGAATCCACTTAGAAGGGTACTAGAGGCCATGTAGTCTCTTTCCCTTCCTCCAAGGGATCCTCAAAGCCTTTTCCCTTCCAGGCGAAACCGCGTGGCCGAAGAACCCCCGGAGGAGGCTGAGCTGGACGTGGGATTTTCCCCCCTTTGCTCCGAAGAGGACATCAAGGTGTTCAGTGGCAGCTCCGCCTGTGGCATCCTGGCAGACCCCAAGGGTCCCTTCCGAGGCTGCTTGGCCCACCAGGACCCCGACCCCTTCCTGCAGTGAGTGCGGCTTTCTTCTCCACCCCACCCCCACATCGCCCCCCCTGTGGGGCCAGGAGGGATCAGGGGGTCTGCATAACTTCTTAGCTCCCGCCTGTGCCCTTCCTGGGAGGCTCCGCCTTCGCCCGCTTCCTGCCACCAGACATTCCGAGCTTCTCTGCCCCTTTGCCCTCCCTCCCTCTCCTCCGGGGCTGGAGCCCGCTTCTTCACCTGCCCTGCAGAGCCCCCCCCCTCCCTGTGCAGTGCTGGCCCACTGCCACTCCCCCATGCCGACCTCCTGCTTCTCCTCCTGCGGCAGGAGCTGCGTGTTTGACATGTGCAGAGAAGCCAACCGGAGTGCCCGCCTGTGCCCCATCCTGGAGCAGTATGCCAAGGGCTGCCAGAGCAAGAGCCTCTCGGTGGCCGACTGGAGGGCAGCCAGCGGCTGCGGTGAGAAGCAGACTCCTTTTGGGGGGGGGCATCTCAGGAGGGAGGCCTGGCCTGGCACCCCCTTGGGCAGGGGAGCCAGTGGGGTCACTGCCCCAACACTCCCAGGGCGCTGACGAGCACCGCCAGGCTCTGCCCTATGGCATCCTCGTGGGACAGAGGGAGGGGGCGGCCCAGGGTGGGAAGAGGGCTGCGCTCTGGCCCAGACCCACACAACGCTTCTCTTCTCTGCCCACAGCCATCCAGTGCCAGCCCCACAGCCACTACAACCCCTGCATGTCAGCCTGTCCCCCGTCGTGCTCCGACCTGGCGGCCCCCGCCAGCTGCAGCTCCCCCTGCCTGGAAGGCTGCGAGTGCGAGTCTGGCTACGTCCTCAGCGGCTTTGACTGCGTGCCCTTCCGGGACTGCGGCTGCAGCTTCCTGGGCAAATACTATAAGGTACGGGGCCCACTCCTACCTCCCCCCCACCCCATCACCCTCTTTGAGGGTCCCCACTCCCAGGTCCTCCAGCTGCAGCAGAGAATCTCTTCCAGTAAGGGGTCTCTCTCTCTCCCCCCTCCCCCCTCCCCCGGGGCTCCTTTGGGCCCCACCCCTCAACTAAGGAAGGGCAGAAGGAAGCTTTCCAGCTTAGGGTCGCTCAAAATCCAAGGCATGGGTGTGAGACTCTCAGGCACATAGGTCCCTGGTGCTTCATCCATAAATGGGGAGCGGAGTGGCTCACGTGGGGAGGATGCTGGGCTGGAGGTTGGCAAAGCCATGTTTGAGACCCAAGTGCTGCCACAGGGCGGGGTGAGCTCCTGTGCTTTGCTCCAGCTCTGGGGGCGACATTAAAGGGACCCCCAAATGGGTGAAAACAATCCCAGGCACCGATGACATCGCCAGCGAATCCTTTCAGCCCGGAAGCCCCTTTTGACACCAGTCAGCATCGTCTGCATCCTCTTTTAACGACCCCACAATCCCTTGCGGGGTGAAGTCTGGGCAGCTGAATGGAGCCAGCAGAGTATTTTAATGGCCGGATGCCCTTCCTGTCGCCAATGCGGAGTTTTCTTCAGCAGATTTATTCTCATTGTGCCCAGAGAGAGAAATATCTGCCTCTATCTAGGATCAAACTCACAACCTCCTGATGGTGAGGCGAGAGCTCCGCCTCTTGGCCACCGCAACACTCCTGCTTTCAACACCAGCGCAATCCATAAATACCTACATCAAGTGCCCCCCCCCCACTAAGCAAAATCACCCGCAGTTTCTACTCGTTGTCCTGAAAAGCGCTGCAGAGTCTTGAGCCAAAGCAGACCTTTAGGGGGAGAAGACCCTCCCTCGCAATTGTGGCAAGGAGAGGGGGCTCTCCTCATCATTCTATAAGCACCCCAAGTCCGCCTAGGTGAAATTGGCCCTCGGCCCCACTGCTCACCCGTGGGCTGGGAAAGCTGAGGAGCTGGTCCAGTGGGGCCCTTTCCTCCTCTGGGGAGCCCCCGTCCATCTCCTGCTCCCCCTTTCTTGACCAGGTGGGGGACCGCTTTATGGCCGATGACTGCAGCCAAGACTGCGTCTGCAGGGACAGTTCCAGCCTCGACTGCAAGGCCACCGGCTGCCCCCAGGACTTCCACTGCCGCATCTTCAACTTCACCCGCGGCTGCTATCAGGGTGAGTCTTCCCGGGGGGGCGGGGTGGGGGGTGGGGGAATACTGTTGAGCTGCAGGAGGGCCCTGTGTGTGCGGCGCAGCGGTTAGAATGCGGCATTGCAGGCAAACTCGGCCACTCTGCCCAAGGGTTCAATCCTGACTGGCTCAAGGTTGACTTGGCCTTCCATCTTAGTAGCAATAGCAGTTAGACTTATATCCCGCTTCATGGGGCTTCCAGCCCTCTCTAAGCGGCTTACAGAGTCAGCATATCTCCCCCAACAACAATCCGGGTCCTCATTTCACCCACCTTGGAAGGATGAAAATGCCATGAAATTTCCATGAAATGAGGAGCCAGATTGTTGGGGGGGCCAAGAGGCTGACTCTTTAAGCTGCTTAGAGGGGGCTGGAAATCCCTGCCGAGCGGTGTCAAAGTCTAAATCAGAGGTGGGTTGCGGCCGGTTTGGCCAAATCGGTAATAGCTGCAGCAGGAGGCTCTGCCACTCGCCCGGGCACCTCTGTGCATGCGCGGGAGCATCGCCAAACTGGTAGTAAGTTAGCAACCCTCCTCCGGTCTAAATGCCTTGTGTCCTCAAGGGGCACCAGCCCCTTGTGGCCTTTGTCACCCCACCCAGACGGAGGGGCTGGGGGGCTGCCACAGCCAGGAGGGCTGCCCCTTTCCGAGCCCCCGTGTTCCTCCTTTCCTCTGCAGCTGACCCCTGCGAGCCCAACTCCTGTGCCAACAATGGGACCTGTGTGCTGGACGACAGCCCAGATACCTTCCACTGTGAATGTCTGGAGAATTACGAAGGGTTACTCTGCGAGACACGGGTCACGCCAGAAGGTAAACACACACACAGACACACACACACACACCATCCATGGGTTTAATCAGTGTGTCCCACAAGCTGCTTTGGGTCCCTCTTGCCCATCCCAGAGATTGTTTCCACTCCGGAGAAGAGAACCATCAGACCCCCATGTTGGAGCCGTCCTATGTGGGGCTGGCTGTTCTCTTGGTGCCCCCAAAGAGAGGAGGGGCAACTGCACAGGAGTCTATAAATGAGGGGTGCCGGTGGGTCCCTGAGCTTGGTTGTTTTCTTGCAGGCATCACGATGCCCAAACTAGGTAACATCATCAGTGTAAGAGGGTGAAAGCAAACCTCCCTCCCTTCCAGCACTGATGATGTTGCCTAGTTGGGTCATGAAACCCACCAAACTCAGAGACCCCCAAGGACCCTCATTTCAACCTTGAGCTACAAGGGTTCTCTCTCAGTGGAGTCTATAAAACAACTTCCCAGCCTGCCCTCCAGGCAATCTCAGATCTCTTGGGGGGCTTCCAAGAAACACCCAGCCCTCTCCTAAGGCAGGGACAACCCCCCCCCCCCCTTAGCAAGCGTTCTCCTCCCTCTAGGGCTGGGAAACAGGTGGAGGTGGTCAAATTAACCCATTTTCTGGGCTGGTTCATTACACCACCACCCCCAAAATAAACCACAGTTTGCCCAAAAGCCGCATGTTGCCCAGAGCAGTCGAGCTTCGCAGATCCCTGAAGCCCAACGGTGTTGCCCCCGAACTGCCAGTCCTTGCCCTGGTGGCCACCATCACCCCAGAGGGAGGGCTGGGGGCTGCCACAGCCAGGAGGGCTGCCCATTTTCAAAGACCCCCACTCTCCCTTCCCCCTCCCTGTGCAGCCGACCCCTGCCAGCCGAATCCTTGCCTGAATAACGGGATCTGCGTGCGGCACAACAGCTCCAGGGTCTTCCACTGTGAATGCCTGGAGGAATTCGAAGGGGAGCTCTGCGAGGAGCCACCAGGAGGTAAAGTCCTTCCCCGGAGCCCCTCTCCCAACCCCTGGATGGTGGGTCCCCAGGGGGCTCCGGGGGGGTCAGTTCGGCTCCCAGCTCAGAGCCCCCAGCCCTGCATTTCCAAACGGTCCTGCCTGGTGCTCTCCAAGGGGAAGCGGGCGGGTGCTGCTTGTGGTATTTATTTATTTAGGATTTAGGATTAGGATTTATTTCATTTATATGCCGCCCTTTTCCCCGAAGGGGACTCAGGGCGGCTCACAATTCAGTCAGGGAAGGGGGATACAGACAAAAATTTAAAAAATGACACATAACAATGCATAATTTAAAACACACGACAGTCATACCATTCGAGACAGGGGCAAAAGCTCTTTAGCCCCAGGCCTGTCGGAACAGCCAGGTTTTAAGGGCTTTGCGGAAGGCCTGGAGGGTGGTGAGGGTTCGAATCTCCACGGGGAGCTCGTTCCAGAGGGCCGGAGCAGCCACAGAGAAGGCTCTCCTCCGGGTAGTCGCCAGTCGGCATTGGCCGGCGGATGGAATTCGGAGGAGGCCTAATCTGTGGGATCTAATCGGTCTAGTGGAGGTAATTGGCAGCAGGCGGTCTCCCAAGTACCCAGGTCCAGTACCATTTAGCGTATGGCATATCATATCTGACTTGTAATATATACAGTTAGTCCTCAATTTACAGAAAGTTCATTTAGTGACCATTCGAAGTCAGAATTGCACCAGGAAAGTGACGTATGGCCATTTTCCACCCTTACAACGGCTGCCCCTCCCCCGGGGTCACGCAATCAAAACTCAGAGGTTGGCAATTGGTTGAGGATTATGACCGTTGCAGCATCCCAGGGTCCCGGGGGGGGGGGGGGGGGGCTTTTCTGAACTTCCAACAAAGTCCATTGGGGAAGCCAGATTCACTGAACGACCCTGTCACTAACACATGTGGTGATTCACTTAACAGCTGTGGCGCGAAAAGTTGTAAAATGGGACAACGCTCTCTTAAATGTTTCCTTAGCCACGGAAATTCCGGGCTCAGTTATAGCCATAAGTTGAGGACTTCCTCTGTTAGCATTCCAGGGAAGTGAAAGAGGCAGAGAAATATGAACATTAGAGAGATCGAGGTCCAAACCCAGTTCAGTTCAGTTCAGTTTATTGTATTTATATGCCGCCCTTTTCCCCGAAGGGGACTCAGGGCGGCTCACAATTCAAATCAGGGAAGGGGGTACAGACAGAAAATAAAAGACGAAACATAACAATACATAATTTAAAAACACCCAACAGTCATACCATTCGAGGGGGGGGCAACAGCTCTTTAGCCCCAGGCCTGTTGGAACAGCCAGGTTTTAAGGGCTTTGTGGAAGGCCTGGAGGGTGGTGAGGGTTCGAATCTCCACGGGGAGTTCGTTCCAGAGGGTCGGAGCAGCCACAGAGAAGGCCCTCCTCCGGGTAGTCGCCAGTCGACACTGGCCGGCGGATGGAATTCGGAGGAGGCCTAATCTGTGGGATCTAATCGGTCTAGCGGAGGTGATTGGCAGCAGGCAGTCTCTCAAGTACCCAGGTCCAATACCATGAAGGGCTTTATAAGTGACGACTAGCGCCAATAGCCAGGCCGTCTAACCACCGAAGGGCAGCATCCTTTATGGGAGAAAAATCAGGCACTGGGCGGTGTCTGCCCGAGGGCCCCGGTGAGAGAATCTATCCGTTCTCTGCGCTCGCCCAGCCAAAGTTAGGCCTATCCAATATTCTCTTTGCCCGGAGCAGCCGGCTTTGCGCGCGGTAGGAACGGAGCCCCGTGGAGCGCAAAGCCGTCGGGCCGAGCTCCGCCGACCGCCCCCTTCTCTCTCCCCAAGGGAATCCGCGGCTCCCCCTCTACATCGCGCTGGGCGTGGCGGCGGGCGCCGTCCTGCTGGCCGTGGCCGTCTCCGTGCTGGTCTGCTCGTGCAGGCGCAGGTGAGTCGCTCCGGGCCGGTCGGGGAGGGGGCGGGGGCAGAAGGGGGCGGCTTCTTTCCGAGGGAGGGAGGGGGCCTTTCTCTGGGGCGGGTCTCAGAGCTGCCCCTTAAAGCCCCGTCACCCGAGCCCCCCCCCTCAATTGGGGCGACCCTGCCTGTCGCCCCCCCCCCCGGCCCTTCTGCCGTCTAAGGCCGCTCTTCTCTTGCAGGAGACGGTCCCGGACCTCGGCGGCTCAGCGCAACCTGGGCTCCCTCTCCAACCCGGCCTTCGAGCACGACTAGGAGCCGAGCCCGCCCTCCTCCCTTTCCCCGAGGGTCCGCCCTCCTCCTCCTCCGCCCCCCTCCGTCCGGTTCCAATAAAGCCAATTCTTTTTCAACGGAGCGCGGCTGCGGCTCCTGCTTCTTCCCCCAGTTGGGTCGCTGCCCCCCCGGGAGACGCTCCCTCCAGGGATCACCGCCGCCTCGGCCCCCCACGAGCGCGCCCGCCGAGCCTCCGCTCTCCCCGCGGGGGAGGCGGCTTCCCTGGGAGGGCGGGGAGGAGGGAAGCCGCGAGAGGCGTCCCAAGGCAGAGGACGCGGCGAGGATCCAGCGAGAGTCGCTCAGCGGGGCCGTCTCTTCTTGCGAGACCCCTTCCCCGCCCAGAGGGGAGCCTGCGGCAGTGACTCGGCGCGGGGACCGAGGCCAAAGGAGTTCAAGAGCCCCGCGTGTCTTGGCCCCTCCGGGCTCCTTGGGCCGCTCCCTCCCCGACTAGGGCGCATCCGCGTGGGGAAAGGTCCGAGCAGCGCGGTCAGGAACGGCTCTCCTTGCGGGGCTGGGCGGGAGAGTCCCCGCGGCTGCTCCCTTCTGGCTGCACGGAGCCGCGCCTGGCTGGCCGGGGGCGGCTTCCCGGGTGGGCGGCGGGCTCCTCCGGCTCGAAAGCCGCGTTGAGACAGGCCGGGCTGCCGTCCGCCCACTCTCGCCCGTGGAGGGGCGGCCAGAGCGCCTCCCTTTCCAGCTGCCGCTGCAACACCCGGTACCGGCTGGAGGAGCGGAAGCGGCAGAGCGCTTTGATCAGCAGCCACAGGCGCCGGTTCTGCAGGACGCCGTCCTGGAAGGGGAGGGAAGGAGGGGGAGAAGAGGGTCGCCTGGCTGGCCGCTGAAGGGCTCCAGAGCCCCACCCACCCGGCAAGGGGGAGGTTGGGGGGGGCTGCTAGAGGCAATGAAAAAGAGGGAGTTGCCCAGCCCTGACAAGGCTGCCCCCCTCCCTTTCCCGGTTGGGCGAGGGGCGCTTCTGTCCTGCTGCCTCCCAGGCTCCTGCCCCACTCCTTCCACTTGGAGGGGGGGTTGTGCCCTAGTGTAGGTGGGGAGGACAAGAGAGCAGCCCAATTCCATGGGGGGTGAGTGAGGCTCCTCCCACTCAGGAAGGGGGGAACAAAGCAACCCTCAGCCTCGATGGGTGGCAAGAGAACCCAGAGAGATTATCCATCGGGGCCCCCGGTGGGTCTCAAGGAGGGGGAAGAGTGTTAGGGGTCAGCCAAGGGCCACAGAGTCCCTCTCCAGCCCATCTTGAAAGAGGGGAGAGGTCCTGAAGCCAGCTCCTGCCCTGCAGCTCCCCCCCCCCCTGCTTCCCTGCCCCAGCAACCATTTGCTTCCAGCCCAGCAGCCCCGGATCCTTTCCTGGGGAGGGAGGGACGCGTGGCTTACCTCCACCAAGGAGGAGACCAGGAAGAAGACCAGCTGCATAATCAGGACGTAGACCCTCCAGAGGGTTGGGGTGCAGAGAAGCTGTGAGGGGGCGAGAGAGGCTCCCCATCAGGTGGGCTGGCTGGCTGCCCCTTCCTCCCCGCCCAAAGGAGCCCGTTCCCCCCCTGTAGGGGTTACCCTCCCTGCCTCTAGGGAAACTGGCAGCCCACCCACTCACCTCCATCCTCTGATAGACCCCCTCAAGGTCGGCAAAGAAGAGGAACAGGGAGACCCCCAGTTGGAGACACAGCATGCCAGAGAAGATATCTGGGGGGGAGAAGGGGGTCTTGTCAGTCCTGGGGAACGAGGGAGGGACACCCCACAGGAGGATGGGCAGTTGCCTGGGGCACCAGGCTCACAGGGCTCCCCCATGGGAGAAGAGTGGGGGAAGGGGCCCCTCACTCACAGTTGGTGTAGATGGGCTTCCGGAAGGGTCTCCCCTTGGAGAAGATGAAGGCGAAGGCGATGCAGCTGAGGGTCACCAGGGGCCACAGGGTGGTGGCCTCGTAGCTCAGAATGCGGCTCTCCTGCGCTGTGGCACTGGCCGTCCCGTTGCCTGGGCAGCTGGTCTGGTTTCCCAAAGGGCACCCGCTGGAAGGAGGGAGGCAGGGGGGGGTCCCTAAGTACCATCCCTCCTTGTCCAGCTGCTCCCAATGAGCCACTCTGGTCAGGAGCAGGAGCTGGGGAGGCAGCCAGCCAGGTTCCTTCCCCCCCCCCGTTGGAAGACCCTCCCAGGCAGCCGGATTGGTGGGTGGGTGGGGACTCACCAGTGGCCCCGCAGCCGCGAGTACCAAGCCTGCCGCTGCACGTAGAAGAAGGCGAAGACCTGGAGCAGGATGCTGAGGGCCACGTTGAAGAGGACGGAGAGGAGCAGCGGCGGAGAGAGCAGCCGTCCGGGGGGGCGGTAGGGGGACAGTTTGGGGTAGGCGTGGGTCAGGTTCACTGGGAGGACAGAGGAAGAACGTTCCAGAGGATCTCCAGGTGGCCCAAGGAAAAGGGGGGGGCCTTCTCCAGCCCACCCACCCTTTCTTTGCTGAGGGGTTCCTACCCACATTGCTTCAGGCAGGGGGGGGAGCGAGAAACAGAGTGGCAAGCCACCAGCCGCTTGATGTCCAAGCAGAGCCACTCTTCCATGGCTGAGAGAGAGGCCAGCAACACAGCCCTGGCACTCCTGTCCTGCTGGGACTCTGCTGGCTGAGATCAGGCCAAGAGAGGACCAACCTGATGCCAACTGGTGGTTTAGCACAAGCATGCGAGCAAAGACTGGCAGTTGGTTTCAGGCAAGATGCTCAGCTTGATTAGGTGTTTTGTGCCAACCCAGTCAGCGCATTCTGCCTGTTATTGCCAGGGAATCTCCTGGTGCCCTCAGGAGCTGTGGGAACCCAGAACAGCCCTTTGTAAGCAACCTTGTGGGAGGGAGCAGCTGGTGTCAGGGCAGCCCCTCCTACTTTACTCTGCTGCTCTGCCCGTGTCTTGGGCAGCACCTCCCCGGATTCACAGCTGGCATGAAGGCACCCCATGTGCCTGCTGATGACAGCCTGCGGCAAACCAGGCAAGAATGGAGCAGCTTACTTGTGAGGCAAACCACGAGGGTGATGCAGATGTCTTGGATCAGGAACTGGTAATTCCCCAGGATCTGCAGTTGCTAAAAGGAGAACAGAAATTCCAGGGAGGGTTTCACAGTTGTGAGAGTCAATGCTCCCCCAATGCTCATGGGGAGAGTCGAAGTACTTCCCACATACCGGCTGCCTGTTTTGAGTCCTAGGCCACTCTGGAAGTAAGACAGAAGCTGCCTTCCTCCGAGAACACGTGAAGATGATTGGTAATGAGAGGAAACATGTGGTCGATGTTGTGGTTTTTTTCTCCCAGCTTCCTGTTCAACTTCAGAACGTTTTGTCACCGGGCTACGTTACATCATCACGATGTTACCTAGGCTGGTGTTGAAACGTTCAGAAGCAGAAGAGCAAACTCAAAAGAACAAACCACCCCCAATATTATTGGTAATTCCCAGCTGCCAATATTGATTGACGTAGCCCTCCTGGAGTGAAACGGGCTGAGATCCAGAAGCTCAGCTATTCAAACTGCTAAAGTTCTTGTAGAAGGTGATTTTAACATGCACATAAAGCAGTTAAAACTGATGAAAAAATTGATAATATTCACCAAATGGTGATGAAATATGAAGAGAGGCTACAAATAATTGAAGAAAAGGGTGAGCAAAGAGAGAAGAAAATTGGAGAGATTGATAACAGACTAAGCCTGGTGGAAAAGGATAATATTGGAATACTGAATTGGGAGATCAAAAGGTCAGGATTCTTTTTAAGATTTCAAAATATAAAAGAAGAAAAAGGTGAAAACTTGTTACAAATAATGATAGAAATTCTGACAAATGTCCTTGACCTAACCCAAGAGAAGATGGCTGATGTTATAGAAGAAACATTTCGAGTTTATATAAGTTTATATAAGATATGCAGCGACAAATCAACTGCCAAGGGAAGTTCACGTAAGATTTACCAAGAAAGCAATTAGGATGCAAATACTTCAAAAAGCAAGAGATAGAAAACAGGAGCACAAATGTAAGGAGATCGTAGTTTTGAAGCAAATACCAAGAAAAGTGAGAGAATCGAGAATACCAATTTTTTGACTAAAATTCTACTCAAAAAAGGTGTTAATTACAGATGGTTGCTACCAGAAGCTTTAATGTTTGATGGCAAGGACAAAGATACAGAATAGACTCAACTGAGAAAGCAGAAGCATTCTTCGGAGAACATCTCAGAGGGAAGGAAGGCTGGACATAAGGAATCAATGACAGAATTACAAGCGGTGTCTTCAGCCTCGACTGAAAAAGAAGAAGGAGCTGCTGGCGGGATTGAGTTAGACGAGGGGGAGCTGTAGGTGGTGTGTACATTAGAGAACCACGGGAACCTGGAGCCGCCAGAGCAATAAATCCTATGTATAAAACATAAACATGGAAGAGAAGAAAATGATTTCAATTAACATAAATGGACTTAATTCAGCAAATAAAAGAAAGAAAATATTCTAGGATGCTCAGAAGGCATTTGAAAATGTGAATTGGTGTTTTATGTGATTACAACTGGAACAGATGGGCTTTGGCGAGAAATTAATTCAAGCCATACAAACTATATATTATAAACAAACAGCTAAGATAATGATAAATGGAGATTTGACAGAGCCTATTGAAATAAAGAAAGGGACGAGACAAGGCTGCCTATTATCACCATTACTTTTTGTCTTAACATTAGAAGTTTTAAATAAAAATGTCAGAGAAGGAAAAGAAATAAAAGGAATGAAAATTAAAAAGGAAGAATACAAGCTACAAGCATTCACAGATGACTTTGCCTTCATCCTAGAGGACCCATTAGAAACAGCACCTAAATTGATAGAAAGAATAGAAGAATATGGGAAAGTAGCAGGATTGAAAATAAATAAAGACAAAACGAAGATCTTGACAAAGAATATGTCAACAAGACAAAAAGAAGAGTTGGCAGAAACCTTGGAGATGCAAGTTACGAACAAGGTTAAATATTTGGGGATATATTTAACAGCAAGATGCAGCGCTCTTAAAGACAACAACTACTATAAACTTAAACAACAGATTGCGATGGACTTGAAGAAATGGGAAAATTTACAATTATCAATGATAAAAAAATGATAGGGAGAATATCTACAATTAAAGTGAGCCTTCTACCTAGAATCTTATATCTGTTCCAGACGATTCCAATTAGACTAGGGAAGGAATTTTTCGATGACTTAAATAAAATAGTGTTGAAGTACATATGGCAGGGGGGGGAAGCAAGAATAAAATTAAAATTGTTACACGATGCAAGAACAAGAGGAGGATTGGGCCTGCCCAATTGGGAACTATATCATGGGTTAAAGAATGGATAACCCTAAGGAATACCAGATTATTGATTCTTGAAGGACATGATCTATTGCTGGGATGGCATGGCCTTTTTATGGCACAAGGGAACTAAAACGGAGGGGTATTTTAGAAGACATTTATCTACGGGAGACTTTGCTACTAAATCGGGAGAAGGTTAAAAGACAATATTATTTAAAAATTCCAATCTGGCTATCAACGATTGAAGCTTTTTCATACGCAATAATATACAAAAAGGAACAAACAGTTAGATATGGTGAAATATTGAATGCAGAGGGTGAACTTAAATCTATGCTAGAACTGGAAAAGGAAAGTATAAAGATGAATTGGTTTTCATATGTGCAAATACAAGCTAGATATGACAAGGATTGTAAAGAGGAAGGTTTTTATGATAAAATGACAGAGTCACACAAAATTTTGATAGGTACTGATGAAAAGGTAATTCAAAAACTCTATGGGCACTTGCTAGGGGTTAAGTTAGAAGAAGAACAGGTTAAAGGATCTATGATAGCCTGGGGGGTGGGGGGGGAGAATTGGGGGCATGGGATTGAACTAGAGAAGTGGCGGAAACTGTGGTCTCAAAACTACAAAATGACAATGTCAACAGCATATAAAGAAAATTTCTATAAGATGTTTTGCAGGTGGCATTTACCCCCCGATGGAAAATATTGAAGATTTTTTTATATTTTAAGAATAATAGAATGATATATGTAGTACTATAAGGGTTTAGCACTGTTAAACAGATTAGAATAATGTAACGGAGTGATGTTGTATGCATGAATTCAATATTTAGAATATTGTATCTAAAATTAAGGAATAATGATTATAGTTGAAGAATTGATATATAACAATAAGGTATTTATGTTTTATATATTGAACAATTTGTGATTTGATATATAAGTGGTGACCATTGAAAGGACACACAAAGTTTTGTAACCAAACGACATGCTATATGAAATGGCAGAAGGTTCTATATGTTTATGTTTTTGTTTGTCTTTGTTTAAAAAAAATTTAAAAACTTTTCAAAAAAAACATGCACAATACGTAGGTTTGTCTAAGTTTGTCTTGCAACTTGGAAAAAATCACCAATACTCATTGCCCCGAGCGACACGGACAACACTGAACCAAAATTCCCTCTGGCCATGGCAGGTATGTAGATGCCCCCTGCAAGAGGGGCAAAATACCACCACGGAATTGTGACTGTGGGGCCGAGAACCAACAGATGGGGGGCAGAGCGATGCCCCCTACAGTAGTTTGGGCCATGAAACGTCTGCAAGAAAAGCAGGAAGCTCAGAGAGCAGCAGGGCCCCCACAGAAGAAGTCCAGTTGCCGTGACTCAACTTCCAGAGATCCGGAGGGCTGAGGGTCTTCATCAGCCTGGAAGCCGTTGTGCCCCCTCCCCCCTTAGGAGTCGTCCCCAGCACTGCCCCGCACCTACCGAATACAGGAGGATGGTAGAGATGAACTGGACCAGGCCGTAGAGAGTCAGGTATTTAAAGACAGCGAAGGAGGCCACCAGGGAAGCCCGGCCCTCCCTGGGGGGAGAGGAGAGGGAAGGGCAGGGTCAGCAGAGGAAACCAGCAGCCTCCCTGCTCAGCCCCCCCCCCAAGAGGTGGGGCCCCAGTGCCCCCCCCCCCTGCTAGTTGGCTCCTCAAGGCAGCTCTGGAGGAAGAGACGCCAAGGAAGAACAGAATAACAAAATGGTCCCAGAGTTAGAAGGGACCCTGGAGGTCTTCTAGTCCAACCCCTTGCCCTAGATCGTAGAGTCATAGAAAGGACCTTAGGGATCTCCTAGTCCAGCCCCCTGCTCAGGCAGGAGACCCCATGCCATTCTGGGCAAAGGTCTGTCCCGTCTCCCCTTGAAGGCCTCCCGTGGCCCCTGTGGAGACCCCACCTACCTTATCAGGGCTGGCACGCACTCGATGTTGGGGATCTGGGAGGTGAAGGGGGAAGCCACGGAGGCCTCCTGCTCCGAGAGGGAGATCCCGGCGTGGGCCATTTTCAGGGCCTGGAAAACAACCAGGGCCCCCCCTGTGAGGAGCTGGGATCTTCAAAGGGGGGGGGGGTGCCTACATCTTCTCGGGAAAGGGGAGAGTTTCTGCAAGCTCCTTTTGCCTGGATTCCTCCCTTTTGGGGTAACAGGGCTGGCAGGGGGGCATCCAGTATGAGAACAACCCCCTCCCCAAAGACCCTGGAGTTCCCACCTACCCCACAGTCGTTGGCTCCGTCCCCACACATGCCCACGTAGTAGCTGGAAGAAGAAGAGGGGAGGAGGAGGTTACTCCCACTCTCTGGGCATGAAACACCCACGGCAGGTGTCTCCTGCCACACCCGCCTCCCACGCCCTCCCGCCCTCCCTTTGGGGTGAAGGTGGGGCTTCCTGGGGTCCCAGATGGTCCCTGCTTTCTACAGCATGTAGCCTGGGTGGGCAGCCCCCCTTCTCCTTCCCCAGCCCCTCCCTGTCCTCTGGCTTGGCTGGGAGGGGCTTCCAGGGGGCTCTTGGTTCCTCTGCTGGACACAGATACTCCCCCCCCCACTTCCTTCCCTTGCCTGCCCGCCCTTGCTGTGACGTGGCACTACCTTTGGAGCCAATAGCAATAGCAATAGCAGTTAGACTTATATACCGCTTCATAGGGCTTTCAGCCCTCTCTAAGCGGTTTACAGAGTCAGCATATCGCCCCCACAGTCTGGGTCCTCATTTCACCCACCTCGGGAGGATGGAAGGTTGAGTCAACCCTGAGCCGGTGAGATTTGAACCGCCGAGCTGCAGATAACAGTCAGCTGAAGTGGCCTGCAGTACTGCACCCTAACCACTGCGCCACCTTGGCGCAGGGCTGGTTGGCTGACCTGGAGACCCTTTCACACCAGCCCTTGGGGGCACCGGTCAAGAAAGAGGGTTCCCAAGAGGTCATTGGAAGCCAAGCACTTCACAGCTGGAGGGGCAGCTGATCCAGGGGGCAGCAGTGGGGGCAGCCCCTCCCCCTTTGCCCTGGATCACGAGAAGGGACCCACTCGAGTTTCTGGAACTCTTCCACGAGGCTGGACTTCTGCGATGGAGACATGCGGGCGAAGACCGTTCCGTTCAGAAGCACCTGCAGAAGACGCCACCGTCAGCCAGCTGGCCGGAAAGGGGGCCCAGAGGACGGGGTGGGGGGCGGATGCCCTGGAAGTAACTGGGGGCAAATCAAAAAGGAAAGGGAAGCGGCTCCCCACTCAGAGTCCACAGCAGGGAGGCCCCCTCCCCACTCACCTTGGGCAGCAGGCTGCTGAAGTGCTTGGACAACACCTGGTAAGAGGCCCCACTCAAGACGAAGTGGAAGTTGTTGCCCTCCTCTCTTGCACTGGGGTCCTCCAGGGTGATATGGGGGTCCTGAAAATCAGGCTTCAATTACTGTCCAGCCCCACCGGTGGGAGGTTCATGGGAATGAAAGGCATAGAGGCCGAGCCAGTTAACAATGAGGGAATTATCCCAAGATCGCCAAAGGAACTTGCTCTCTGCTCCCTCCAGGAAATCCCATTTCAAACTGGGCAGCTGCTGCCCAAATCTTCTCCCCCCCCCCCCCCGCCTCCCCGTACCATGTCATAAGGGCAGACCCACGTCCCCCTCCCCCCTCCCTCCTCTGAAAGCAGGACTTGTGATGAAATGAAGTGATGAGGTGGATCTCCAGGAAGGAAGGCGGGGAGGGCAAGAGCCAAGTTAGTTCAGAGAGTTTGTGTGGGAGAAAGTGGCGAAGACGGTTCCTCCCTAACAGTTCCCGGAGCATAGGCCTTAGGGGAATATTAGCATGCTTTAGCCTGGCAAGATTCTGTCTAGAGGTGAGGAACAATTAAAAAAAAAATCTGCTTGGCTAGAAAGATCATAAAGGGTTTTTCTTGGGTTTTGGAGCCTGAGACTCTCAACAGTTTGAGTCTACAAAACCTGGGCTAGAGGGACCAGCGGGGTCTTCTCCTAAGAAGGTGACGAGGAACGTGGCCGGCCTGTCCCTCTCCTGGCCTACAAACAACCCAGACCAACCTCCCCCTCTTCTTCCCAGCCCCTCCTGCTCACCTTCCTGGGCCACCTCTCCTCTGGGGCAGCGGCCATACCTTGTCTTTGCCCATGATTAAGGGCACCTCCTCCTCCTCCACCAGCTGCCAAGTCACGGATGCTGGGCAGGAATCCTCCGGTTCCTGGGCTTCCACCAGGACCACCTGGCCGGTGCTGGGAAGCATCCCAGAGCTCTTGGCCACGGTGATGGCCGTCTGGAGATTGTCTCCTGGGGACAAGCAAGGCTGAGATGAGGTTGGGGCAGCCTTCAAAAGGAAACAGGCTTGTCAGCATCATTGACACGTCTGGAACTGGACAGGCAAAGTCGCCCAGAAGCCCAGCATCAGGTCCTGGGCAGCAGAAGCTCAACTACCCATAGAGCAGTGGTTCCCAAACTTGGCAACTTTAAGACTTGTGGACTTCAACTCCCAGAATTCTCTGGGAATTGAAGCTCTCCAGAGCTGGCTGGAGAATTCTGGGAGTTGAAGTCCACAAGTCTTAAAGTTGCCAAGTTTGGGAACCACTGCCATAGAGGAGAGTATTTGCAGCTCAGGGTCGAAATGAGGAATCCTTGAGGCTCTCTGAGTTCGGTGGTTGCATTATCCAAACTAGGGAACACCATCGGTGCTAGAAGGGAGGGGGGAGGCGGAGAAGGACAGGGGGGGGGTCCTTGGTGGTCTGTGAGCCTAGTTGTTTTCTTTGAAACATTTCATTACCCGATTAGGTAACACCATCAGGGCTAGGAGGAGTGAGGAAGGAGAAGGAAAACTGTGGGCTCCTTGGTGATCCGTGAGCTTGGTGGTTTTCTTGCAGATGTTTCATGACCCAAATTAGGCAACATCATCTGTGCTGCAGCCAAGAACCAAGTTCAGAGAAGGGCCAAGGATACCTCAAAAGTCTGAATATTTTTTTTAAATAACCAGGAGCTGGGAGATGTGAGCCCAAATATCTAAACATGGGCCAGGATTACAGCGTTATTCCATGGCAGCCCAGGTCAGAAGAGATCTGGGCAGGGCCAAGGCAGCCCCTTCCCACTGTGACTTCAAAGGCTCCCCATTTCTGCTGTGACCCTGAGAGCTGCACTTCCAGTTTTGGGGGTGAAGGAAAGTGGGGAAAGGCTAGGAGGCCTCGTGGCCCTTCTGGAATAAAAGCCACCCAGTTGGAGCTGTTAAAGGCGGGGAGGAAGGGGGGGTTGGGGGCTGAGGAGAGAAGTACTGGTTAGCGGGCACCTCTGGGGCAGCTGGACCAAAGCAGCGCCTGGAATGGAGGAGATTCCTGGGGAACCTGCAATCTGATAAGATGTCCGGCCATCTCCGCCTGTTCCTGCCCCAGAAGGCAAGTTTGAAAGGCTTCTTGGCCAATCCAGGGAGCCCCCTCGGCTGCTGTGCAAGGACTGAGCCCCCTCCCCCTGGGAGCAATGGCTGAGGGCTCTCCCTCCCAGCACACCTGTGACCATCACGCTCCGGATGCGGGCCTGGCTGAGCTCCTGCAGGACCGGCCGGGTCTCGCTCTTCAGGCGGTTCTCCATGACCAGCAGTCCCAGGAAGGTCAGGCCGGACTCCAGCTCCTCCCTGTGGGAAGGAGAGGCAAGGAAGAGGCCACACGGGTGGTCCTCGGCTCACAGAAGACAGAGGGCAGAATAATAGGATTGGCAGGGTCCCTGGAGGTCTTCTAGCCCAACCCAAGCAGGAGACCCTATACAATTTCAGACAAATGGTTATCCAACCTCTTCTTAAAAACCTCCAGTGTTGGAGCAGCCACAACGCCTGCAGGCAAGTCCTTCCACTGATCAGTTTTTCTAACTGTCCTGAACTTTCCTTGGCTCTAAAAGATCTTGATATTACTTCTCCAGAAGAGAATAAACAGAATTGGAAGGGGCCTTGGAGGTCTTCTAGTCCAGCCCCCTCATCAAGCAGGAGACTCTCTGCCATTCCAGACAAGTGACTGTCCAGTCTCTTCTTAAAAACCTCCATTGATGGAGCATAACTTCTGGAGACAAGTTGCTCGGTTAATTATTCTCCTTTCCCCCCCCCCCCCACACACACTGGAGGTTTCCAAGAAGAGATTGGACAAGCCTCTGTCCAGAATGGTGTAGGGCCACCTGGACCAGAAGACCTCCAAGGTCCCTTTGAACCCCGTGAGGCCATGTTCTGGGTTCTACTCTTCCTCTCCAGCTGCCTTGGAGACAAGCTTTTGGCAGAGCTGAAATCTGGAGAAGGGAGAATGTGGAGACGTGGGCTGAAGAGTCGGAGCTTGCCGTGTCCCTCCTAAGCCCCCCTGCAAGAGAGGCCAAAGAGGGCTTACCTCTCCAGGTCACTGAAGACCACTCCTTGGGGGAGCTCCATCTCCTTGTGGGCCAGGCCGATGACTCGGTAGCCCTGAGCCGTGAAGTGCTTCAGCTCAGCCTGGAAGACGGCTGGCACTGGGAGAGGGAGAGAGGCTGCGGTCAGCGGTCACCCAACCTTCTGGGACACCCTCTGGGGTTGGTCATGGAGGGGGGGGGTCCCTCTGCTGGTTCTTCATCCCTTACCGGTCCTCTTGTCGCAAAAGCTGGCCACCGTCTCGGGGGCTCCCTTCATGGAGAGCTCAAAGCCGCTCTTCCCAGACTCCTGCGTGATGACCGACATCCTCAGCAGCGAGGAGGAGAAGGGAAACTGGTGCAGGATTAGGATTCCTTCCACGGGCGCCTGGGGGGGGGGAAGCAGATGCAGGAATCACCCCCAGGAAGAGAAAGGCTCCCCCAGCCCTCCAAAGCCCCAGGAAGCAGGGGGAGACGCAGCGGATGGAAACTCACCAAGGAGAAATCTCACCTAGAACCAAAGTGAAACTTCCTGACAGGGAGGACAATTAGCCAGGGGAACAGAAGTTGCGGGGCCTCCATCACTGGAGGCTTTTAAGGAGAGACTGGACGGCCGTTTTCCTGGAAAGTTTTAGGGTGCCCTGCTTGAGCCGGAGGGTGGACTAGAAGACCTCCAGGGCCCCTTCCAACTTTGTTCTTCTCTTATATAAGTCACCCCCAAGGCAACGCCCTTGCGAAAGACGGGGAATTTGAGAACACGCCTCAGCCCTGACCTTCCCCGGTTCTCTGGAAGCGAGGAGTGGCTCTGGGCTTGCAAGATCCTGTGACTGGAACTCCTCCATCACAATAGCAGCATTGTGTAAGCGTTCATGACTTGGGTTTCCCGGTCTGGCTTCGCTTCCACCCGCTGCCCGTCCCTTTGCCAGGGGAGGATTTTAAGCGGAGCAAATGCTTCGGGGGGGGGGGCAAAGAAAGGGGCCAACCGTCCTCAGGGCTGTGGTTTCATAAGGGGGTGCTGTAAACAGAAGAACAGAGTTGGAAGGGGCCTCGGAGGTCTTCTAGTCCAGCCCCCTCCTGAAAAGGAGGCTAGACTTCCACAGCTGCGTGTGAGCTAAGAAGCTCAGGGCCCGACAGGCCCCCGTGGAAGAGAAGCCCCCTTCAAATCTGGATCTGGGCCTGGCCTGGAGGAAGAAAGAAGCGTGGGCGTCCCGGGGCGGGGGACCCTTCTGTAAGAGCCAAGCGGGGCAGGGGGGACCTCTCTCTCCTGGAGCCTTCTGTGGTTCTGTGGCCTCATCCAGCCCTGGCCTCTGACAACTTGCTCTGGCGGGAGAGTCTGGTGCTAAACCCCCGGGGGTTTCGGAAGGTGGCACAGGGGGACCTTGGGCTGTGGGCACTGCCAACTTTCTTGCTCATGGCCCCCATTTTGGCCTGCAGTCACTAATACAGTTAGACCCTGAATTACATCCACAATTGACCCCCAAAGTTTATGTTGCTATGCAAAGCCGTTGTTAAGTGACTTTTGCCCCGTTTTTTTGCCATAGTCATTAAGTGAATCAGGAAGCCGTTAAGTGAATCCAGCTTCCCCCATTGTCTGCTTACTGGAAGGTGGCGAGAGGATCCCATGACCCTGGGACAATGCAACGGTCACAGCCACATGCCCAAACTCTGGTCACCTGTCCACAAGGATGCTGCAATGGTCGTAAGTATGACGGTCAGTGCCGTCGTAACCTCGGATGTTCATTAAACAAAGGGTTGTAAGTCGAGGGCTACTGTGCTGCCTCTGGCCGGTCTGCTCCGCCCCCCCCCCCCCAGCCTTCAGCAGGAGCGGAGTGGATGAGCTTCCTGTGGGCGCAAGGAGGGGGGCCCCCAACTTTAACCTAGATCAGAGGGAACTTTTATGGGCCGGGAGACCCGATGAGGGAGAAGCTTCATCTAAAGTCGGGGAGGCAAAATCCTGGCTCACTGCTGGCATCACTGCCTCCCGACTCTACGCAGCCCTCGTGGCCCTGACTTCTAAAGCCGCCAAGCTCTAGACCCAGATTCCTCGGACAGAGACCCTCCCCCGGCATCTCAGGGCCCACTTGGGGCCCAGCAGCCAGTTGGCAGCGGGAGGAAGCCGTGGGCGGTGCCCCTTACACTGGCGGCTTAAATAAATAGGAGGATTAAATAATAATCCCATAATTGCTCAGCCCTCCTCCTGCCTTTTTGTTCCATTTTGCTTGCAAAATCAGCTCCAAATGCAAATCCATTCCTGGCTGCTTCGCTGCAAGCTTAGATTCCCCCCCACCCCACCCCCACAAGCTTTCCTAATCGGAGAATTCCCACCCCTGGTTTTCCACCAGTCAGTCAGCCAGTCAGTCAATCAACCAGCCAGTCTGTGGCAGCTCCGGCCCTTTGGAACGAACTCCCCGCGGAGATCCGGACCCTCACCTCTCTCCAGTCCTTCCGAAAAGCCGTCAAAACCTGGCTTTGCCGGCAGGCCTGGGGTTGATGAGTTCCCCTCCCCTCTCGACCTGTGTGGTTGTGTGATTCTTGGCTATTTTAACTATTTGTATTGTGTTCTATGTTCCCCTTTTCCCCTTTTGAGTTGTTCGCCACCCTGAGTCCCTCCCGGAGAAGGGCGGCATACAAATAAAATAAATCTAATCTAATCAATCAATCAATCAATCAATCAGAATGGAGCTGGGATGGGCCTTGGAGGTCATCTAGTCCAACCCGCTGCTCCAGCAGGAGACCCTCTACTGTTTTCACTTCCCTGCCCCACTTTCTAGGGGGACAAAGGGGGGGGGGCTGAGAAGAAGCGGCTTACTGGGGAAGCAGCAGGGCCCGGCTTGACAAGGAGGCAGGACTCGGGGAGGCTGGCTGTGCCCTCGGCCGGCCGGTGCTCCTCCATCTCCTGGTGGGAGAAGAAAGAATCGGAAGCGTTAGGAGGAACCCCAGGGGCTGCAGGGCTGCCTCTGATGGGGAGGAGAAGGGCGGATTCAGACGTGCCTGCGGGGAGCCTGGCCCTGCTTTCTGAAAGAATCCAGTTGGGGGGCTCCGGGACTAAGGAGAGGCCTCCACCTGGGGGTGTGGGGGGCTCTGGCCCTTGTGGTAGGCGCCAGGGGGTCAGCAAGGGGGACTTGGGTTATATGCGCCTGTCCTCCCATCCCTCCCAAAGAGCCTTTTCCAAAAGGCAACTGGACTTTGCTTGCTTTTTTTCCCCTTTGAAAGCATTTTGCGCCAAGGTGGCGCAGTGGTTAAATGCAGCACTGCAGGCTACTGCTAGATCAGCAGGTCAGCGGTTCAAATCTCACCGGCTCAGGGTTGACTCAGCCTTCCATCCTTCCGAGGTGGGTAAAATGAGGACCCGGATTGTTGTTGGGGGCAATATGCTGACTCTGTAAACCCACTTAGAGAGGGCTGAAAGCCCTATGAAGCGGTATATAAGTCTAACTGCTATTGCTATTCCTTCCTTCTCCCTCTATCCCTCCCTCCATCCTTTTCCTTCCTTCCTTCCTTCCTTCCTTCCTTCCTTCCTTCCTTCCTTCCTTCCTTCAAGGTTGACTCAGCCTTCCATCCTTCCGAGGTGGGTAAAATGAGGACCCAGATTGTTGGGGGCAATTTGCTGACTCTGTAAACCGCTTAGAGAGGGCTGAAAGCCCTATGAAGCGCTATATAAGTCTACTGCTATTTTGCTCCTCAGCCAAGAAGCCTTTTTGGTTCTTCAGAGAAGGGGAGGAGAGAAGAAAAGAAAAGAGAGAGAGAAAGGGAGAAAGGGAGGGAGGGAGGGAGTCTGGAGAAGCTTCTTAGATGAAAAGCAAAAGGCTTCCAAAGGGGGGGGGGGGAAACCAGAAAGTCCAGCCACCTTTTGGGAAAGCAGCTTTGGGGCAACCTGCCTGATGGAGTGTGGATCTCCATAGACCCCAGGAAGGGTCTCCCAGCTGCCCCAGAGCCAAAGACTGGGGTGGGGGCATAAGGATCTCATCCAAAGGGTCTCTTGGAGGGGGCACTTAAGAAAGAAAGGGGGAAAAGGTCACCTAAACCAGGGGAAAAACATTCAGC
Source organism: Thamnophis elegans (assembly GCF_009769535.1). NCBI lineage: Eukaryota > Metazoa > Chordata > Lepidosauria > Squamata > Natricidae > Thamnophis > Thamnophis elegans. The sequence goes on from NC_045550.1 coordinate 71,282,024, forward strand.
CTCTGGGAGCCCCCTCCCCAAATCCACCAACAGCTACCAGACTTGTCAATCAACAAGCATAGTTGACGGTCTTGAGAATCAAGAAAACAAGGACTCTCTGGGGGAACAAAGTGAAGCATCCCCCCCCCCCCCACTCTGCCAATTGTCTTTGGATCTAGACTTGGCGGCCCTACTTAAGGAGGAGATGGGCAAGTGTGGGTGAGGGGTGTGTGTGTGTGTGTGTGTGTGTGTGTGTGTGTGTGTGTGTGAGAGAGAGAGAGAGAGAGAGAGAGAGAGAGAGAGAGAGGCCTGCAGGAAAAATGTGAGCCAGCATGACATGGGGGGTGGGGGGGGAGAGGGGTGGGTACTTGTGCAGTGTGCTCAGGGCATGGAAGGTTCCCCACTTGCTCCCCCCTCAAGACAGGACCTCAGTTTCTTCGCACCGATGGAAAAGCTCTCCTTTGCATCCAACTCTTCCCCCCCCCTTGCCAACCTCCCTGTCCATCCCGAAACATGCCAATGGGTGATGCCAGCAGGAATGCCACTGGAAGCACTCACCGCAGCCGGTGGGGTGGAAGGGAGGAAACAGGAGAAGGAGGACAGCTTCTTCCCCTCCCCAAAATTCCCCCACAACACCTGGCGGGAGAACGTCTGGTGTCAGAAGCAGCCAGAGGGAAATGAGGCTCACCCAGTTTGTGCCCTCAAACATCTTCAGGTCCAGCGGGTCTCCCTGGAGCTTCCCATCCAGCAGCAAAAGGGAATGGCAGGTCGCCATGGCTCTGCAGAGGGGCCCCCAGGGCAACGGGCCCCCCGAGAAGCTGTGCACGCTCTGGAAACTGAGGGGAAGGTGGGGGTCAGCGGGGGCTCCCTTGGGCTCAAGGCAGGAGGAGGGCAGTTTCCCAGTTGGCTCCCTGGGCAGACGGGGGCCCCCCCAGCAGGCGAATGCTGGGCTTCATGGCCTGGCAGGAGCAAGGAAGTGGCAGGGAAGGCAGCGGGCAAGGTTGCCAATGCCCAGGCTCCCAGGGACCCTCCCCTGCTCTGCCTTCTGTAATCTGGGGTCAGGCTGCTCCCCACACGTCTTACCTCTGGCCTTGGCAAGGGAGGGCGCCCCAGAGGTCCAGCCCATCCTCGGTCAGGGTCCCTGTCTGGATTAAAGGAAGCGCCAGGGTTAGGCCCCACGGGGGGTGGGGGGGGCTGCAGGCACGGCTGCCCCGCTATTTGGTGGGGGGTTTTATTTTATTTTTTAATTTATTTGAAAGATGAAATATTAAAAAGCACAAGAGGGGAAAAACAAAAGAGACAAAAATTACAAGCACAACCAGAAGAAAAAAATTATAAAGAAAAATTGTCCACGTGTATAGAGCCAACATTAAATCTACATCGTCCGTGGTTGAACATTGGGAAATATTTCCCCTTGTGAAGGAAAACGAAGGGCGAGAGGGAAATAGGGAGGCAGGTCGAGCAGCTCTGAAGAAAAGAGTGGGAGTGAAAGGAGGATGACAGAATAACAGAGCTGGAAGGAACCTTGGAGGTCATCTAGCCCAACCCCCTGCTCAAGTAGGGGACCCTAAGGGGGTCCGGTCCCTTCTTGAAGACCTCCTCAGATGGAGCCCCCACAACCTCTGGAGACAAGCCGTTCCACTGATTAATTGATCTGGGATTACAGAAAAGGAGAGTTGGAAGGGGCCTTGGAGGTCTTCTAGTCCAACCCCCTGCTCAGAAGGGAGACCCTGTACCATTCCAGACAAGTGGCTGTCCAGCCTCTTCTTTAGAATCTCCACCCACAACCTCTGGGGGCAACTTCCGTCCCCCGGTTGATGGTTCTGGAGTCCTGAGGACTTTCATCAGGCCTGGAACAGCCCCCCAGTATCCAGCCCAGCCTCCCCACCCCCCAGGGGAGCTCCTCCAGCCTTGCACCCCCAGGCACCTTATCAAAGCAGACCAGGTTGATCTGGCCGCAGATGTTGATCCTCTGGGGGCTGATGCAGAAGATCTTCTTCCTGCTCAGCCTCCGCTGGGCGTAGATGATGCTGGTGGTCAAGGCCGCTGGGATGACGGGGGGCACCGGGATGGTCAGCAGCAGGAGCGCCATGGCCACTGTGTCTGAGGCGGGTTGCTGGGAAAGGACATAAGGCGGGTGAGGGTGGGCAGAGGGAGCCAAGGAGCCCCTCCAGGGGGGCGACCCTCCCCTCCCCAGGAAGGAGCTCTGATGGGAGAGCAGATGATTGGCAGGGCCGAAGCGGGGGGGGCTCTCTTTCCAAAGTAGGGGGCGTTCAGCCCAGAGATTGGGGGGGGGGGTTGGTGTATCGTTTGCTGTCATTGGAAGCAAGAAAGGCTGCAGGGAAGAGACTGTTACAGGTAGTCCTCGACTTACGACCACAATTGAGCTCAACAATTCTGTCGCTCTTGTTAAGCGAACCATTGCAGCCGTTCAGTTAGCAACGTGGTTGTTAAGTGAATCTGGCTTCCCGACCGAGTCTGCTTATCAGAAGGTCGCAAAGGGGGATCACGTGGCTCCAGGATGCTGCAACCGTCATAAATATAAACCAGTTTGGATCACGTGATCCTGGAGACGCTGCAACTGTGGTGGGTGTGAAAAACGGTCATAGGTCCCTTGTAACTTTGAACGGTCACTGAGTGGATGGTTGTAAGTCGAGCACTGCCTGTAATTCTGGCTGAGCTGGGGAAACAGACTCCCGCCCCAGGCTCCCCGGGGATCCTGTCGGAAAAGAAGCCCCCCATAGCGGCTGAGCCAGGGGCCAAGGCCACTGCACGGGAGGCTCCGTGGCTGGTGGGCCTGTCGTGGCCCCCAACACAGCCCCCCGTTTCCCCACACAAGCAGCCACTGCGAATAGGGGCAGCTGCTTCTATTCAGCCTCTCCACTTGGGCCCAGCCGGTCTGCCCCCCCCTCCCCCTTCACAGGCAGAAGGTCCTCTGGGCGGATGGTGGGCAACTGAGAGAACTTTAGGCCCTGTGGACTTCAAGGCCCAGAACTCCTGCGCCAGCCAGCATGAATTCTGGGAGTTGAAGTCCACAGGTGGGGAGGCGGCCTTAGTTCAGGGGTCTCCAACTGTGGCAACTTTAAGCCTGGCAGACTTGAACTCCCAGCAAAGCTGGCTGAGGAATTCTGGGAGTTGAAGTCCGCCAGGCTTAAGGTCGGAGACCCCTGCCTTAGCTGGCCAACGCTGCTCTGGCTGCATCCCAGGAAAATGCCCGTCATCCTCCCCCGTCCTCAGGGATCCGGGCAAACCCAGCTGTGCCAGCCACAGGCCTCTTTTTCAGGGGGAAAAGTCCGAGCAGAACGTGGGCAGGACCAAACCGGGGGGGGGGGGAAGACAGAGAAGGCTGTCCTGGAGGAGGTGCCTCCATCCATCCTCCACGCTGCCGCTTGAGCTGTGCCCGGAGAGGCTGCTACAGAGCCCAGCCGGCCGGCCGGAGGGAGGAGACCACCAGAAGCAGCAGCAGCAGCAGCAGCAGCCTCGTGTCTCCTGCTGGCCGGTGAAGTTTTGCATTGGGGGGGCTGCTTCTGGGACCCACCTTCTGGATCACGTACACGCAGATGGCATAGATCATGCCCAGGATGCCAATCACAGCCAGGCCCACGATGAACTTGAAGGCTTGCTGGTAGAGCTGGAAGTTGAGGGGCTTGGGGTAAAGGATGGACCTCACCAGGTCTCCCTTGGCGGTGTTGAAGCCTGCAGGGAAAGAGGCAGCCAGCCAGGGGGAGGACAGAAGAGCAGAGTTGGAAGGGACCTTGGAGGTCTTCTAGTCCAACCCCCCATTCCACACACTCAAGCTGGAGATCATCAGATAAATGGTTGTATAATCTCTTCTTAAAAACCTCCAGTGGTGGAGCAGCCACAACTTCTGAAGGAAAGATGTTCCGCTGGTTAATTGTTCTAACCGTCAGGAACTTTCTCCCTGTTTCTGAGTTGCTTCTCTCCTTGATTAGTTTCCACCCGTTGCCTTCAGATGCTTGACTAAAACATATGAAAGACGGTTGCAGGAATTGGGAGTGTATACCCCCACAGAGAAAAGGACTAGGGATGGCATGATAGCAGGGATCCAATATTTGAGGAGCTGCCACAAAGAAGGGGGGGGGGGTCAACCTGTTCTCCAAAGTGCCAAATGGCAGGACAAGAAACAATGGATGGAAACTAACCAAGGAGAGAAGCAACCTGGAATTTAGGAGGAATTTCCTGACAGTGAGAACAATCAATCAGTGGTACCGAAGTTTCCTCCAGAAGTTGTGGGAGCTCCAACACTGGAAGTTTTAAATCTTCTCATTGTTCCTATCCCCCGTCTCCTCCCACTTATGACTGCAGGGCTGTAACTTTGTCACTTATATCCTTACCGTTTATATTGATATTGATTGTTTCCTAATTGCTTATTTGTACCCTATGACTGTCATTAAGTGCTGTTCCTTATGATTCCTGACAAATGCATCTTGTCTTTTTATGCACCCTGAGAGCATTGGCACCAAAGACAAATTCCTTGTGTCTCCAACCACTCTTGGCCAATAAAGAATTCTATTCTAAAGAAGAAATTGGACAGCCAATTGCTGGCCAACAGATTGGAGGGATTGGGGTCCAGACTGGATGGTTAAAAAAACCAGGTGGGGGAGGCAGGGCTGGCGTCGCAACGGTACAACGTGCGATCTTAAAGCTCCAAGATCACAGTCGATATCTCTGCTGCTGGATGGTCCTTTCAGGCCTAAACCGTCCTGTAGAGACAGTGATAGAGAAGGGCACATCCTGCTGATCACAGGGACACCGCAAAGTCCCTGGTAGATCCAGAAGCCCTTTTTTTTCCAGAAGCAGAGAGCAGCCATTAAACCTGCTGAAGTTGGGACAACTCCGGAACAGAAGAAAAACTGGAGAGAAAGTATAATATTTACGGCGTTGACACACTGTAAGAAAAGAGGAGTGATTTTATATATTAAAGATACAACTCCAGCGGAACAAATGTATACAGATGATGATGGAAGAATCTTGATGGTGGAAATTATTGACAATAATATGAAAATACTTTTAATAGCAATTTACGCTGCAAATGACAATCTGCAGTATAGACCTATTTCCCTGTTAAATTCAGACTATAAAATCTTTGCTTCAATATTGGCAGAAAGACTTAAAAGATATTTAAATAACTTTATTCATTCTGATCAAAATGGGTTTCTGCCAAAGAGACAAATTAAGGACAAAATGAGAATAATTCTGGACATTTTGGAATATTACAAGGCTCATCCCGAAAAACAAATGGCCTTGATATTTTTAGATGCACAGAAAGCCTTTGACAACATGAATTGGTGATTTATGTTATTACAGTTGGAGCTGATGGGTTGTGGCAAGAAATTTATCCAAGTCATAGAAGCTATATATCATAAACAAACAGCAAAAGTAACGGTAGATGGTGAACTGACAAATTCTATTGACATAAGGAAAGGGACAAGACAAGGCTGCCCACTGTCACCTCCGTTGTTTGTATTAACATTAGAAGTCTTAAATAGAAATATTAGAGAAGAAAAAGATATAACAGGAATGAAAATTTAAAAGGAAGGATACAAACTGCAAGCATTCACAGATGACCTGGTTTTCATTTTAGAGGATCCATTAGAAACAGCACTTAAATTTGTAGAAAAGATAGAGGAATATGGAAAAGTAGCAGGACTGAAAATAAATAAAGATAAAATGAAGATTCTGACAAAGAATATCTTAGTAAGACAAAAGGAAGAATTGCCGGAAGCTTTGAAGATATAGGTCACGAATAAGATTAAGTATTTGGGGATATATTTCAGAGCAAGATGCAGTTCACTTAAAGAGAATAATTATCATAAACCTAAACAACAGATTGTGACAGACCTGGCAAAATGGGAAAATTTACAGTTATCACTAATTAGGAGAATATCAAAAATCAAGATGAATATATTACTCAGAATTTTATACTTTCCAGATAATTCCAATTAGATTAGGGAAAGATTATTTTGAAGATCTAAACAAAATAGTGTTGAAGTATATTTGGCAGGGAAAGAAAGCTAGAATAAAATTAAAACTGTTGCAAGATGCTAGAAAAAAGAGGATTTGGCCTGCCTAATTGGGAGTTATATTATCAGGCAACAAGCTTGATGTGGATTAAGGAATGAATAATGCTAAGAAATTCTAGATTATTGGCACTAGAAGGACATGATTTGTTGTTGTGATGGCATGCTTTCTTGTGGTACAAGGGAACTAAAACACAGGGGTACTTCAGAAGACATTCTATACGTGAGGCTTTGTTATTAAGCTGGGAGAAGATTAAAAGGCATTGTTATTTTAAAATTCCAGTCTGGTTATCAACTATTGAAGCTTTTTCATATCCAATAACATATAAAAAGGAACAAACAGTTAGATATGGTGAAATATTGAATGCAAAGGGTGAACTTAAATCTAAGCAAGAACTGAAAGAACAAGGTATAAGGATGAATTGGTTTTCATATGTGCAAATATATTCTAGATATGATAAAGATTTTAAAATCGAAGGCTTTTATGACAAATTGACTGATTTAGATAAAATTCTCACAGGTACTGATGAAAAGGTGATTTAAAAACTGTATGGATATTTACTAGAGGTTTAGCTAGAGGAAGAACAAGTTAAAGAAACAATGGTTGCTTGGGGGGGGGGAATTTTGGACATGGGATTGATTTAGAGAAATGGCAAAAATTGTGGTCTCAAAATTATAAAATGACAATGTCAACAGCATATAAAGAAAATTTGTATAAGATGTACTCCCAACGAGAAGAGCAAGAATGTTTGAGAACAAATACGAAAAATGTTGGAAATGTCATCAGATACCGGGCTTATATTACCATATGTGGTGGATGTATGCAGAAACTAAAAGATACTGGACTAAAATTCACACATGATTGGAAAAAATGATAGAAAAACATATAGACATTAAACCAGAGATATTATTATTGGGATTTTACCGGAAATATATATAGTAGAGAATTGAAATATTTGACTGTAAATGTGTAAATTGGAAAAACGAGAAAACACCAACGCAGGAGGAAGTTATTCAGAAAATAATGGAATGTGTCGAAATGAGCAAATTGACATTTGAAATTAGAGGACAAGAAGATTAACAATTCTATAAGGTATGGGATTTATTTCATCAATGGTTAGGCAAAAAAATATGGAAATGAAATATGCTAGAGAATTTTACAGAACATGAATAATGGAATGATAAAGAATATAATATAAAGATGTACTACTATTGGATGGATTTAGGAGGATGTAATGAAATACCATAATATAAATTAATTCAAAATTTAGAATATCTCGCATAAAATGAAGTAATAATAGTCATAGTCAAATAAAGGATTAATAATGATAATAATGTATACATATATAATAGATTGATAATATGAGATTTTATATAAATTGTAAGTGAGGATTATGGAAGCACAAAAGCTTTGTAACCAACCGACACCCTGGATGTAACTGGAAGATGGTTTTATCGTTTATGTTTTGTTTGTGTTTCTTTGTCTAAAAATAAAATAAAAAATCTTTGGGGAAAAAATCATGTGCCCCATATCCAACTTCTTCCTTAACTGAAAAGAGTTCTGGGTTTTTGAGCTTCATCAAGAAATTGTGAGTAAAAGTCAAGATTTAAACCTCTCGTCTACCTGAGACCTCCAAGGCAGCCAAATCTCTCATCAGGAATGTTGGGAACGTAAAAGCAAAAGGCCATGAATCTCCTTCTGCTGGTCCTGAAGTCCAAGGATCTCTCACTCTGCTTCACTGCGGCAACTTTACAACCTGCGGACTTCAACTCCTGGAATTCCTGAGCGCAGCTGGCTCAGGAATTCTGGGAAATGAAGTCCACAGGTTGTATCGTTGCCATAACTCCCCACAAATGCTCTATTTACACTCTGAAGGTTGAGCAGCACCCTCCAAGTGGTGGTGGGTGGCTCCTTCTCCCCATCCCATGCACACAGGGGCTACCAGGGACCCCACCGCCTGTGCCAAGGAGAGCAGAGCGACTGGACTTCTGGACTCACCTGTTTGCAGAACCACCGCCCGGACCGGCCCTGGGCCTGCCCGCCTGGTCTGGATGACCTCCGTGCCACAGAAGAGGACGTGGCGCCGATAATCGCCCATCCCGCATACCTTCCAGGGCAGGGTGTTGTCGAAGTGGGGCAGGGGGGTCTTGGAGACCGGGACGCTCTCACCTAAAGGCCATGGAAAAGCCACACAGTTCAGGACCCCTCCTCAAGACGGAGCCGTTGGAGGCCGTGTGACAACATACCAGCAGCTGCCCCAAGGACTCTACGAGTCTGACCCAGGCGAAGAGAAGAGGGGGAATGGGGGTGGAGCAGCAGAGAAGCCCCTCCCTTCACTCAAGGGCGGGGCATGTGAAGCTCTGCCCACCAGACCCACAGGTTGGGGGAGGGCACCTTGGCTCTGTTTCTCCACCCTCTGTCCCTGCCTGTCTGCAGGTGGGTCTCCAGGCAAGCAGGAAGCCAAGAAGGCCAGAAGGGGTCTCAGGCAGGAGGGGCTTCCAAAGCGGAGAGGCAGCCCGAGTGGGGAAGGGTCTCCCGGTGGGATAGCTGCAGCTGCACAGTGCCCCCTTGGGCAGCAAGTCCTCCCCATCCCGAGACCTCCAGCCTTCCATCCCCACGGCGCCTGCATTGACACCAACCAACCCCCAGGGACTCTCCCAGCGCCCGTCCTACCAAGACTCTCCGGAGGCTCTGGGTCCTCCAAGGCCATGGCTGTCCCAGAGGGGCTCCAGGCACCGGGGCTTCCTGGCTTTGTTCTCTGAAGATGTTTCGCTTCTCCTCCAAGAAGCTCCTACCCTTCTGAACTAGTTCTAGAACCGAAGAAGCTTCTTGGGTGGGAAGCAAAATGTTTTCAAGAAGAAATTAAGGAAGCCCAGCTGCCCTTTGCAAAAGCACCTGTGGGGCTCCTACCAGACTCCTTGCTCTGCCCACCAGGCCCACAGGTTGGGGGGGAGCAGAACCGCCCCTGGATACCCACCTGTGAGCATCCCCTCGTTGACCACGCAGCTTCCCTCCAGCAGGATGGCGTCACAGGGCAGGGAGAAGCGCTGGCCTTCCAGGAGGAGGAGGTCCCCGGGGACTAAGTGGCGGGACTCCGTGGTGGAGCGCCCTGGCAAGGATGAGAAAGGGGGGAGGGATGCAGCCCTGGACCGAAAGCACCGGAGCCTTGGGGCACCCGCGGGAGGCCAGGGGAGGCTGCTTGTTCCAGGAAGGGCCGGAGGTTGGGAAGGAAAGGGGGCTGGGGGGAGGACCTCCTGGGCAGGCAGAGGGAGGGGCTCTGCCCCCATGAAAGGCTCCCTCTTGCTGTGACAGGCAGTCACTGTGGAAGCCTCCTCCTCCCCCCCCCCAAGGGGCCATCAGTCATTATAAAGGGCTGGACTGGGGGGCTGGAGAGGGGCAGGGATATGGGGGGGGGTCTCCACACCCACCTTCGCCTTTCGTCCAGATGGTGACTTGCACCTGGTTGTGCTCCTTCACCAGATTGTGCAGTTTGACGGATTGCTGGGGGAGGGGGGAGGGGGAGAAGGTTAAAGTCCTGGGACAAGATATCTACGGCTGCCTCTTTCTTCCCTGCCCCCCCGCCCCCCCCCCCCCGCGGAAAGAGAAGGTTGCTTCCTGGTCCTGAGGGGCATCCGATTGGCCAAATTCTACCAATCTCTGCCCCTCCCGCCCCCTGCAAGGGGGGCCAGGCTCCCCCTCCCACCACCAGCCAAGCTCTGGGTGGGGGGACATTGGCCCGGGGGTCTTGCAGAAAGCCTCCCCCTCAAAAGACCCCAGCCTCAGGAAGAAGATGCTGCTGGGCCCTTGCGGGAGAGCCCCTCCCCTCACTGACCCCCAAGGGGAGATTTCTGCAGGATCCCCCCAGCTGGGCAGGGTCCCAGAATGGCCTCATCCCTCCAGAGGCAGAGTTGCCCCCCAGGAAGTGCAGTCCCCCCCCTGAGCAGCTGAGTCCCCCTCCGGAGGAAGCCAGAGGGAAGAGACTCATTGGCCCATGGAAGCTGACCAGCAGCCCCTCTGCCTCCCTCACAGGGTTGTTGTGGTGGGGAGGGGGGAGGGAGGGGTGCTGCATGCATTGCATGGGGGGTCTGGAGGGGGGGAGGCAAGGCGTTGATCAGACGACCAAAATAAGCAGGCGGGGGGCAGCCACGGAGGGGGGGGACTCTTCCATCCAAGGGCCGGGGCAGAGGGGGGCTCACCTGCCGGAGGACGTAGATGGTGAGGCCGATGGAGATGACGGAGAGGATGACGATGGCCGAGGAATACTCCACGTAGCCTTGCGTGTACCAGAGGATCAGGGTGAAGCATTGGAAGACGTAGAAGGGGTTCAGGATCTGCCGGCAGAGAAGACAGGCAGGATGCCCGGGCAGCCGTGGGGCACTCAAAGCACCCACAGACGCTGCCCCTTGGACCAACCGCCCTCTGGGAGAACAGCAGGAGAACAGCCGTGATGTGGGGGGGCACGCTGGCATCCCCAAGTCACCCATGGCCTTCCCAGGGCACCTGAGGCCCTGCAAACCCGGTTTGACCTGCACCCGGAGCAACAGCAAGCCAGTCCTGTGCCAGTCCCCGGTTGCCGGCAGATGTTCAGCCCTCCGCCAGGCACCTGAGGTGCCCACCTCCTCGCCAGGGCTCGGGTGCCAGCAAGCCCCTCCCTGCTGCCCAGCACCCAAGGCTGAGCGGCCTCTGCCCTGCGGGATCCGGAGCTGCCCTTGGGCATCACAAGTGGTGGGCACCGTCCTCTCCCTGCGGTTCCCAAGGGGGCGCCCGGCTTCTGGAGAAGAAGGTCTGTTGCCCGTCCCCTGAAGGAGGAGCCCCTTGGATTGTCCGACTCTGCTCTTCACCCCCTTTGCTCTTGCCCGAGACCTCCCAGGGCCCCTCGCTAGGGTCCCCCAAGAGACGGGCAGGCGCCACCTGCTTACCTCTCGGAAGAGCAGTTTCCAGATGGGGCGGATTTCGATCTCGATGGAGTTGGGGCCACAGACGGAGCTCCTGGAAGACGGGAGGGGAAGCCGCCTCAGCCCACCCAGCAGCAGCAACCGGGGGGGGGGGTTGAGGCAGAGGGACCCCTCCCAGCCAGCCCAGGTGGGGAGGGGAAGGACTCGGAGGGAGGAACGCCCCCTCCCCCAGGCCCAAACCCAGATCAGGGCGAGGGGGCTTACTCCAGCCCCCACTCTGGACAGGAAGGAGGGAGGGAGGGAGGGAATGTGTGTCCATCCGTGCTTCCTTCTCTGGGTCTGCTTGGCCAGACTGAAGTTTGAGAAAACATTTAAATGCAACATTTACAACATCCAGCCACGGAGAAGCTTCTGGGGAAGATTTCTAGCGCTGCCGTTGTTTGAAGTCGCAAGGCTGTGTGAGATCCACACAAGCAAAGGAGGAAGGGTGGGGGTGGGGGTGGGGGTGGGGGGCTTACCTGAGCGCCTTCTCCCTCCTCTCCAGCCCTTCCCCAAATCGGTGGTGGATTTGGTAGCAGGTGTTGCTGTCCTGAAGCGACCTAGGAAAGGAGCCACAGGGACCATGCAGGCGCTGGGCAGGAGGGGGGCCCTCCTCCTCCTCCTCCTCCTCCTCCTCCTCCTCGTCTCAAGAAGCAGAAAACTCACCCAACTCGGACAAAGCGTTTCTCAGAGAAATCCCAGATGTAGCGTATTTTTTGTACCTGGATGTATCTCCCCTACAAGAGCAACACACCAGGAAAGCGTTAGGAGGGGAGGGCTCCCGGCCGGCCTCCCCTCCCCTCCCTTCAGCCAGGCCAAGGAGAGGTCCGTGTCCTTCAGGGACACCCAGAGGTTTCAGGACCCCTGGGGGCATCAAGGGAGACCCCCTTCACACCCACCCCCAAGGCTGACCTCCTGCTGCCTCTTCCGCCACCCTGCAGGGCACCAGGAAGTGCCAGGGTGTCCAGAGGTCACTGTCAATGTGCCCCCCCCCACAAGGCAATGCGGGGCAGCCCACATTCTTCCCGGGCGAGGCCCCCGTGGTGACCCTGGCTGGGTCCACAGCCGGTGGGGCACCTGGAGGTCTTAAACTGGGAAGGGGAGGCAGACAAAGTTGGCAGAAGCCCCCGGGGTTTGGGGGGGGGGGAATGCTGCAAATGGCTCCCTTACGCCTCGCTCTGGCCTCAGGCTGTGCCACATGGGACTTGCTCAGCAGGAGCAGGAGGCTCTTGGCAGTGTCCCCCACCACTACCACCAGCCCCTCCCCATTGGCTCCCAGGTCACCCCTCATCCCCCCCCCCGGCTCACTTTCATGTCGGGCATCTTGATGGCTTTCCGTAGGACCGAATGCTTCTCTCCGCTGAAGCTCCAGCCGGGCTTTTCGGTGCCGCAGAGAGCCCGGAAATCAAGGCTGACCACCTGCTTCCGAGTCTGCCTCTTGCTCTCATCCTGGGGAAGGGAAAGGGGGAAAGGAGGGAGACCCAGCAGGGACATTTCTCTTGGCTAGAGCAGGGCTGGTTCAATCCCTCCAGCAGGAGATCCAGAGCCTCTCGCTTACTTACTCATCTACGTATTTACATTAAATTTATGCCGGTGCCTTTTTCATATGGAAGCAAGGGAAAGAGAGGAGGAGGAGGAAGGGCTGCAGTACCCAGCATTATTGCCCAGTACTAAAAACAAGGAAGAAACCCCCAATCTTGAATGCTGTGGGGGATTCAGTTTCCCCCCAGCCCAAACTTTGGATTTCTACCAATCAAACACAGTGTGATCTGGTGGCCCAACGGAGGAAGAATCTCTTGCCAAACAAAGAAAGTAGCTCTGAATTGCAGAAGCCGTGGGTTTCCTCTGAAGGGGGGGGAGCCCTCCAGAAGACGGGAAGCCTAAGCATGGCTTGCCCAGAAGGATCAGGGACTCTCAGCCGTGACTTCCACGGACCGACACGAAGGGAATTGGCCAGGTTGCTTCAGAAGAAGGCAGGGAGGGAGGCACCTACCGTGGTCCGGAGCAGCACCACATCGGCCTCTTCCAGGCTGCAGGGCTGGCAGTTGGCCCAGACGCCCCACTCGGGTTTCCAGTGGAAGAGAAGCAGGAGGCCCCCGCAGGAGAGGAGGTAGCCGGCCAGGCACAGGGCCCTCCGGAGGCCCCGGCTCTTGTATCCAAAGATCTCCTGGGGAGAAAGGCTTTGCGTGAAGGGAGCCCTTCCCACCCACTCACCGTCCAGGCCCCGACCTCCCCAAGAAGGGAAAAGGCATCTTGGGGCCAATCCCAAGACAGCCCCCCTGCAGGAGGAGAGGCGGCAGAACCCAGAAGGGGGGGGAGCGAAAGAGGGCAATCAGCCTAGAATCTCTAAGTGGCCATAAACAAAGGAAGTCCCACCTCCCTTGAATTCCACGGACTCTCCTCTGTCTCTGGCCAGGGCTGACCACTAATTGGGAAGGTTCCTGTGCGAGGTTCCTTTTTGCAATCATTCAGTTTAATTGGGCCTCCTCCACGCGTGGACCTGGTTGTTCGTGCTTGGCCCCACTCCCTGTGTCTATCCAACAGCTAGATTTCCCAGCAGCATAAAATAGATCTGGGGGCTCACAGGGCCTGCCATCCTGTGTGGGCGCTGGCTCTGATTCTGGGACAGGAAGCTTTCAAGACACCAATGAAAGGCCAAACAGGGAAGGATTTCCATGTGGAATTCACGGAGCTCTCGGAATCAGTCATGGGACGGGATTTGCACAATACACGACAGCACCAAACCTAACTAGGGTTAAGCTTAATCCATCTTTGCATGTTGTACTAATACTGCTGTAGGGCTCCCCAATCTGAGAATGTGCCTCCGACTCTCTTGTTATTCTATTAGGTGCATCTGTTTCCCAACCTGATCATCTTCAGGTGCAAGATTACTGGACACGTCGTCCTCAGAAACCAAATCCTTCCCTTCTTGGTAAAGTAGAATGAAATATGGATTAAAAATATAAGAATGAAGACGTGGCATAAAAGGGATAGTTAGAAGCCTGCTTAAAGGGACAGAGAGATGTCATCAGCCTCTAACCACAAGATGTTCTAGCCAACGTCCCTTTGTCAAAAGTCCAAACCACAAGGGTCAGCTAAAGTTCGCTTAGAGACACGAACTCAGTACCTATGACAAAAGGAGAAGTAAGACCCCGTCTCCTTATAAGGCTTCTCTCCTCAAGGGAGCCACTAAGAAATGTGTTAAGTGTTTCCGTGTTGCAAGGCTTTTGGGAATGTATAAGAACACGTGCTTCGATAATTAAGGTTGTTCAGAACTGGCAATGCTAAGCCATGGGGAGCTTTCTGAACCTGGCTGCCAAATAGACTTTTCCTGTATCCTGAGAAGTCTAAAGCCTGTCATTTTCTGCAACAGTGGTGCCAAAAAGAAGGTCGCCTGGTGTCCTTCTTTCCACCCCTGTTGTTCTGCCATGATGTCTACCAAAGGTCAAGGCTGGGACTACCACAGGCCCCTCCCACTGGGACGGTCACTAGTGGCCCCTGGCTTGTTCCCAGGACCCACCCACCCCCCCAAAAAAATCTCTGCATCACAAGCATTTCAATAGGAAGCCACTTTGGCCTCTGCGGGTGTCCGGCCAATGCACCTGGAGCCCCCTCCTTGCTGGCGGTGCTGAATCGCAGGTGAGCCTCCTCCGATTGGCGACTGGGCTGTGCTGGCTGCAAACCGAGCCAGAAATCGGCCACTGTGTTTGCCAACAGTGATTGCCAAGGACCAGCAGTTAAGCTGAGGTGCCTTTAGGTGACTGTCATCCGCCAACCGACCCTGGATCTGAACTCAGACCCCGCCCAGCGGCTGAATTCACTCAGGGAACCCGGATGAGGAACCGGAGATCAGGCTAGCAACTGATACGGCCACCCAACCGGCTTGGCCAGGTGAGTGAGAGGCCGGAGGCTTATGGCTGCCTTCAGTTGGGCTTTTATGGGTCACGGAGCAGAATTAGAGGCTTAGAGCTTTGTGCGAATCCTGGCTGGTTGGTTAGTTTTGGATTTCTCTGTAACGGAAAGTGATCAGCACAGAAACTCCCAAAAAAGCCTTTTCAAAAGGCAACTGGACTTTCTGGTTTTTCCTTGATGACATTTCGCTTCTCATCCAGGAAGCTTTTTCAGTCCAGCTTCTTCAGAAGACCGAGAGCTCTTAAATGCTGCTCCAGAGGGTTTGACAGCCCTCTTTACAGCACACGTCGTCCCAAAGGCAACTGGACTTTCTTGGTGCTTTTTCCCCTTTGCAAATCTTTCCCTTCTCTTCCAAGAAGCCAAGAGAACTGAAGAAGCTTCTTGGATGGGAAGGGAAAGATTTTCAAAGGGAACCTCCCCCCAAGGGAGTCCAGTTGCCTTTTGGGGGGAAAAGCCCCCTTGGGACAACCGTGACCTGGGATGATGGACAATCTCCCCAGACAGGAGGACAAATGGCACCAGGTCAAGGAAGGAGCTACTGGTGGGTGATGGGGAGGGAGAAACGCAGGAGCCCAGGATCAACTCCCCCCCACTGCAGAAAGAGGCGCAGGGGCTAAGAGAAGCCACGGAGGCTCCAGGGAAGCCGAAGGCTGCGGTGCCAGTGGCATCACCACCTCAGGATCTCAGAGGAGCCAGGAAGAGAGGGGGAAGGGAAGACCCTGGGGACTGCGGAAGACGTCATAAGAACATAACCTCCAGGAAGCTCAGAGGCGGGATGGGCTTTGAGCCAGGACCTGAGAGCCTCCGGCCACAAGACTTTCGCCCCCAGGCCAGAAAGAGACCCCAAGCAAGGAAGTTGGGAAACAGAGGGAAGATAGATAACCCCCTGATCCGTTGGGACATCATTTCAGAGAGAGTTCCTGACCTATAAAGATTGACAGGATGGCCACAGGCAACGGAAGCAGGAACGGCCTCCCACTTCCTGCTGGCTTCCCCACTGAGTTTCCTTGTGGGAAGTTGGCAGACAGAAAGTCAGTGGGGAAACTGGCAGGGGAGGCCACTACTTGCTCTAGTAAGTTTCCCCCATCTGTGCACACATTCATTTGCACACTCCTGAGCAACACCCAACATTTCAGAAGGTGAGCTGAAGGTCCAGAAGGAACTTGGCAGCTGCCCTGGGGCTTCCCCAAGAGAAAAGACGGCCACGGACATCGACAAAGAAGAGGGGGACGATCTACCTCCAAAGCCTCTGAAGGCAGGACAGGAAACAATGGATGGAAACTAACCCAGGAGAGATGCAACCTGGAATTAAAGAGAAACTTCCTAACAGGGAGGAGGACAATGAGCCAGTGGAACAGCTTGCCACCAGACGTTGTAGGTGCTCCATCACTGGAGGATTTCAAGAAGAGACTGGACACCCATGAATTTGAAATGGTAGAGGGTCTCCTGCCTTGAGCAGTGGGCTGGACTAGAAGACCTCCGAGGTCCCTTCCTGCCCTAGGGTTCTATGATTTATGGGTTCTAAGAAAGCAGGAGGGTTTGTTACCATTTCAAACCACTGCAGACCCATGTTTATAGGAAGGGGTGGAGGGATAAAGTATCCTTGTTTTGGGGGGCTTTCTTGGTCTCTGAGCTTCCTTGTTTCCTTGCAGACATTTTAGAGAACATCTTCAGCAGTGGGGGGGGGGGGTTTCCTCTCTTTTTATATCCTGCCATACCCCAAAGTGCTTTTTCCAAAGGCTTTTTCCCTTCCCAGCCAAGAAGCTCCTTCAGTTCTGCATCCAGCTGCTTAGATGAGAAGCGGGGGGTCTTGGAGGAGAAAGAAGGGCCCAGCTGCCCTTTGAAGAAGCCCCCCTGGGACAGGCGAGGGCTTTGGAGGGCCGAGAACTTCCCCCAGACCCTCTCGGTGTTGGGGGGGAGGGTCGTTCTCTCCTTGGTGGCTCCTCCGTTAGGCTGTTGCCTGGGGCTTCAATTGCGTGTCTGAGTTGGCAACACCCAGATTAGCAGGGATTAATACCTGGCAGACAGTCAAGTGATACACGAGGCCCTAATCCAGGAGTTACGAACTCAGACCAACAATCAACCACCCAATCCAGGAACACCCCCCACACACACAAAGCCCCCCACCAACCCTGATGGGGCAAATAACTGTCTGCACAGTTCATCCTCAACCTATGACCACAACTGGGATCAGGATTTCTGTTGCTAAGCAAGGCAGTCATTAAGTGAGTCGCATCTGATTTTGCTAAGTGCACCCCAAGGTCATTGCGTGGGTCCAGCTTCCCCCACTGGCTTTGCCTCTCAGGGGCTGCCTGGGAAGGTTGCAAAAGGCCAGGGACCCCCGGAAGCAGCAGCCGTCGTAAGTACGCAGCCGTTGCCTAGCACCCACATTTCCATCCCGTGAAAATGCAATAATCACAGGGGCGAAAACTGGGGTGTTGTAGGTCGTCTTTTTCAGTGCCTTTGTGACTTTGGAGGGTTGCTGAGCAAATGAGAAGATGCAGATCAACAGGGTTGGAAGGGACCTTGTCGGTCATCTAGTCCAAACCCCCTGTAAACCCCTCCTCTTTCTAGCACTGATGATGTTCCCTAGTTACTTCATGAAACGTCTGCAAGAAAAACTCCAAGCTCAGAGAGCGCCAAGAATTCCAGTCCTTTTCCTCTTCCTCCTCCTCCCCCTCCAAGCCCTCTTGTAGCACTGAGGATGTTCCCCAGTTACGTCATGAAACGTCTTCCAGAAAAACCTCCAGGCTCAGAGAGCATCAAGGAGCCCACAGTCCTCCTCCTCCTCCTCCTCTTTCTTTGTGCAAATCTCATTCCCTTCCAGCCCTGATGAGGTTCTCTAGTTGGGTCAAAAAACATCTGCAGGAAAACAGCCCTGGAGGCCCCCCAGTTCCCCCCTGAGCTGCCGAGCGTCTCTTGCACTGCATCCCCTGCCAGTCTGGGTGTTGCCTGCAGGCTCCAGAATAACCATCCCCTTCCAGATGAGCCCCCGTCCCCGTCCCTGATCCAGAAGGAGAGAGGCAGAACTCGTCCTGGGGAGACCCACAAGGTCCATCTCCAGAAAGGCCACCATCCTCCCCCCACCCCCCCCCCATGGGCACAGAGGCATGGATCACCCCAAGGGCAGATTCCCCCCCCAATTTGCTTTCAGCAGCTGCAGTGGGGCAGGGAGGGGTTTACAAGAACCGAAGAGAGCCTGGACGCAGCTGAAAGGCAGAGTGGGGTTTGGGGGGGGGGGGGTTGAAGGATTTACCCAAAGGATGAGCAGCCTGAACCAGCGAAATGAAGGGAAGAGGCCTGGAAGCAGGGAGGGGCCTTTGCTTGGGAAGGAGGCCAGACCTGGACGATGCCAACCTCTCCTGTCCCTTCCCATCGCCATCCCCACCCAACCCCTGGCAAAGAAGACCTGCCAGCCTTCCTACTACAAGGGGTGGGTGGGTCAATGGGGCGCCCAAGCATCCCTAACCAATGGCCCCTGACCTTGGGGTCCTTTTCTCCAGGGGAGCTGGGGGGTTGTGGGAGGAGGGGCAACATCAGGCTAGCGGAAGCCAGGGAGCTACTGTGGGGGGGGGCTGCCCTTACCATCTCATCGTCCTCCCCCTGGTTGAGCAGGGCATGGTGGGAGTCCATCAGAAGCTTCCTCCCCAGAGAAGCCGGCCGGCCTCCCTTCCTCGGATGGAGGAAAGCCGATCGTCACTTCAGTTGCCAAAATTTGATCTCCGGGCAGGATCACCTCCTCGCGCATAATGTTGATCCCGGGGTTGTGGAATGCACTTTTCTGTTTTTTGCAATCACCTGAGCTGAGAAAACCTGTTCCGATCGGCCAGCCTCCAGATAAGCCCGTGCGTGTGCATGTGTGTTTCCGTGTGTGCGCATGTGTATGTGTGTCTGTGTTTGTGTGAGGATGGGTGGGTGGGTGGGGGCAGACCTGAGTCACATGAGGGAATGTCCTAAGTTTCAGCGAGTCGATGCATTTGCCAATCTGCCACTCGGAGCTCCGTTGCACCTGTGCATGGACTTCCATGCCCATAACGCCTGGGCAGGAGGGAGAGGCCTCCGGCAGCTCCTCTCAGGAGGGGCCTGCGGCTTGGATACAAATAGATAATCTTCCTCCACCACCACCCCACCCCCTCCCCCAGTTAAAAAGTCCAAGGGAAGATTTGAGGAGGAGAACTTTGGAAAAACTTCAGAGAAGAGCAACTAAGGGGATTAAAGGCCTGGAGACTAAAACAGAGGAAGAACGGCTGGAGGATTTGGGTCCGGCCGCTCTAGAGAAAAGAAGGACCAGGGGAGTCAGGATATCAGTCTTCCAGTGTTTGAGGGGCTGCCACAAAGAAGAGGAGGGGCTCCACCTATTCTCCAAAGCACCAAAGAAGGCAGGACAAGAAACAATGGATGGAAACTAATCAAGGAGAGGAGCAACCTGGAATTGAGGAGGAACTTCCTGACAGTGAAGACAATAACCAGTGGAACAGCTGGCCACCAGATGTTGTGGGTGCTTCATCGCTGGAGGTTTTTAAAAAGAGACTGGACAGTCACTTATCTGAAATAGTATAGACTCTTCTGCTTGAGCAGGGGGTGGACTAGAAGACCTCCAAGGTCCCTTCCAGCTCTGTTCTGTTCTGTTCTGTATTCTATCCTATCCTATCCTGTTCTGTTCTATTATTCTGTTATGTTATGTTCTAATTCTATTCTAATTTTATTCTGTTATTCTGTTCTGTTCTATTCTAATTCTCTACTCTATTTTCTATTCTGTTTTCTATTGTCTTCTCTTTTCTATTCTGAGAGAGAGAGGGAGGGAGGGAGGGAGAGGGAAATGGGGGGGGGGCTTATTGGCTGACCTTCCCTGAACCAGGTCACAGCTGAAGGACATCGAAAGCCCAAGACTGGTGGACTTCAACTTCCACAATTCCCCAGGGGGTTAAGTGGGTTCTCCCTGAGGTTTATTCATCCTGGAGTCACAGGGGTTGAGTTGATCCCATACAGTAAAGTTGATCACGTCACACCAGTAAGGAGCAGCCCCAACTTACTCAACCCAGAACAGGATCCTGGCAGTCAACCCTGAGTCACCCAGGCTGGGATGGCATCTGTGTGGACAGAGACCTCGCCACCCCTCACCCGCTTCTTCCCACAATGGGCAGACTCTCCCCCCGGGGGTTGGGGACAGAGGGGCCTCCCCCCCCCCATCAAGCCCTCCTCCCCTTCTCCAAGCGTCCTCCTGCATGGCCCAGGGCCACTCGGGGTGGAATCCCCCTCCAGAAGTAGAGAGTGACAGGAAAGCAGAGTTGGGCCTTGGAGGTCTTCTAGTCCAACCCTTTGCTCAAGCAGGGGACTTTAGAGCTTTTGCCTGTCCAGTCTCTTCTTGTGGTGGTGGAGCATCCACAACCTCTGAGGACGATGGGTTGATTGTCCTCATGGTCAGGAAATGTCTCCTTAGTCCCAGGTGGCTTCCCTGCCCATCCGAGGTGTCTCTTCTCCTGCCTTCTGGAGAAGAAGTGGAGAGTAGGCCTTCCTTTCATCTGGCATCCCCTAAAGGCTGCGCCTGGGGACTAATTCTGGGGAGAATTAGAAGAGCCAAGGTGGCACAGTGGTTAAATGCAGCACTGCAGGCCACTTCAGCTGACTGTTATCTGCAGTTCAGCTGTTCAAATCTCACCGGCTCAGGGTTGACTCAGCCTTCCATCCTTCCGAGGTGGGTGAAATGAGGACCCGGATTGTTGTTGGGGGCAAAATGCTGACTCTGTAAACCGCTTAGAGAGGGCTGAAAGCCCTATGAAGCGGTATATAAGTCTCACTGCTATTGCTACTTGCCACCTTCGCCCTCCAGCTAAGGTGGCACAACGTGGCCTCGGCAGGTTCTTCTGCCAGCACAGCCCGGGGAGATTTCCCGGAGTGAGTCAGAGAGGGGAGGGGGAGCTTCCCGGTTAGGAAGGGCAGGGCGAGGCCTGCGGGTGAGGAATGAGCAGCGGCTGCCGCCGACCCCTCCCGCATCGGAGTTGCAGAGCTGAAGAGCAGCCCTGGCCTGGAACTCCCCCTCTGCCCGGCTCTCTGGCTGCCTCGGCCGGGAGCTGCCAAGAGGGTTGCAAAAGTCACGCGTTGTTGGGTGGGTGTGGAGGAAACTGCCCCCCTCCCAGAAAGCGGCTGCTGTTGACCAACCGGGGCACCATCTGGCTGCCATGATGGGCTTCTCCAAAGGCAGCTGGACTTTCTTCGTCTCCTTCCTGGGAGCCCTTCGGTTCTGAAGAACTGGAGAAGCGTCTTGAGTGAGAAGTGAAACGTTTTCAAGGAAAAATATGGAGAAATCCCAGTTGCCTTTTGGAAGAAGCACCTTTGGGCCGACTGTGGCCTGGAGGATGGAGATTCTCTGGAGACCTTTCTGCCAGGACGTCCCTCCCGCAGGAGCCCCGGCAGATGTGGGGCTGTGTGGCCCCCAGGGGGGAAGAAAGGGGGCCTCTTCGTCACGAGGGTTGGGACCTCAGAGGAAGCGCCACCTGGCCTGAAGCACCTGTGCTCCCCTTTTCCTCCAGCTCAGAGTCCCAGGTGGGGCTTCTGAAGGGGAGGCTGCCGTATTATGGTCTGGGGTCTCTGCTGGCTGCTTCACGCCTAGCTCCCCTCTCTGAGCCCCCCTCCACCTACAGAGGGCCTGGCAGAGGCAGCCGGGACCCCCGATGTCCAGCCTGAGAGTCCTCTGGGCAGAAACTGCCCCCCACTGTCAGGCATTCTGTGGGCTCCCGGCCATTGGAGCAAGGAGCCCCGGGTGGCAGAGCCAGGAATTTAGATGTGGAGTTTGAGCTGTAAAACTGGTTTGGTGCCCAAATCCCTGCAGAACCAGCCTGGCTGATCAGGTGATGGGCAGGGAGAAACAGCTGGGGACACTCGGGGTGCGTGAAGTGGGCAGGCGCTGCTTTTCTGTTAGCGCACGAAGACACACATACACACACACAAAGAGAGCCTGGCCAAAGTTTTGAAAGCTTTTTTTCCCAGAGGGCCTCCTTTCATGCGATGTCTTCAGCTTTTATTCTCCATTCATTGTTTGTTTCTTGGTGGAGTTTCATTGCTATTGTTGTGACATGTGGGGGTATTTTTAGAATTCTCTTTTTGAATTCTCTGTAAGCTGCCTGATGGTGGGGGGCAAGAGATGCGTCTGATAAACGAATGAATAGCCCAGGCTCTTTGATTCCTCCGCCCCCCCCTTTGAAAAAACCTGGCCAGTGGGGCTGCGCAGGGCCTGGATGTTCTCTCCTGCCCCTCCTTGGTGGCGGCTTCAGCTTCCCTCTGCTTTGGCTACCTGGGCAGGCGTGTAGATAGAGGGGGGAGGGGTCAGATTATTCTCCAGAGCACCTGAGATGCTGCCGGACAAGAAACAACGGATGGAAACTGATCAAGGAGAGGAGCAACCTGGAATTACGGAGAAGCTTCCTTAAAGCGGTGGGACTCCTTGCCACCAGAAGTCCTGTGTGCCCCAACACTGGGAGTTTTTAAAAAGAGACAGGACAGTCACTGGCCTGAGACGGCACAGGTTCTCCTGCTTGAGCAAGGGGCTGGACTAGAGGACCTCCAAGGTCCAATCCTACTCCTAATCCCATTCATACGGTCCTTTTCCCTGGGGGGCCTTTGAAAGCTCGTGCTGGTTTTTGATTGCGAAGGCTTCTCCACGGGGCCCTTTGCAGGCTTCAGTAGCTCGGCTTGTTATGAACGTGGCTTTTGTGTCTTCTTTCATAGTACAGGCAGTCCTCGACTTACAACAGTTCATTTAGTGACCATTCAAACTGAAAAAAGGGACTTACTACCATTTTCCACACTTGCAACCATGGTCACAGGATCAAAATTCAAATGCTTGGCAACTGACTCGTATTTATGACAGTCCCAGTGTCCCAGGGGTCACGTGGTCCCCTTTTGTGACCTTCTGAGAAGCCAGATTCACTTAACAACCCATGTTACTAACTTATCAACTCCAGCGATTCACTTAATAACTGTGGCAACTGTGTGTGTGTGTGTGTGTGTGTCAGTGGTGGGTTTCAATGGTTTTAGAACCTATTCTGTGGGTGTGGCCTATTTTGTGGGCGTGGCTTGGCAGTCATGTGACGGGGTGGGTATGGCCAGCTTGACATCACTCATGCAGTCACATGACTACCATCCCTTCAAGCCATGTGGCAAAAGTCTTTGGGACTCCTATGAAAGGGGGGGGGAAGAGAGGGGAAAACCTCCCCAAAATAGACAACTGGAGGATTAAGGGCCGAAATTAGGGAGATCAGAGAAGGCAGGACAGAGAGGAATCCAGGAGAAAGCTATCACATGCTGGGGAAAGAACTTTGGGAGATCGGAGGCTGAAAGACAGAGGGGAATCCAGTGAGCGATGGAGAAGCTTCCAGACGGGCGGGAGTCAGCGAGCGAGTGACAGGGCCGGGGCAGGCGTTCTGGAAGCTACTTCCGGGTCCACCGGTCGAACCTCCTCTCACCGGATCGGTAAATTTCACCAACCGGTTCTCCCGAGCTGGTGTGAACCGGCAGACACCCCCCCCCACTGGTGTGTGTCAGAGAGAGGGGGGGGGCTTATTGGCTGAGCTTCCCTGAACCAGGTCACAGCTGAAGGACATCGAAAGTCCAAGACTGGTGGACTTCAACTTCCACAATTCCCCAGGGGGTTAAGTGGGTTCTCCCTGAGGTTTATTCATCCTGGAGTCACAGGGGTTGAGTTGATCCCATACAGTAATGTTGATCACGTCACACCAGTAAGGAGCAGCCCCAACTTACTCAACCCAGAACAGGATCCTGGTAGTCAACCCTGAGTCACCCAGGCTGGGATGGCATCTGTGTGGACAGAGACCTCGCCACCCTTCACCCGCTTCTTCCCACAATGGGCAGACTCTCCCTCCGGGGGTTGGGAACAGAGGGGCCTCCCCCCCCCCCATCAAGCCCTCCTCCCCTTCTCCAAGCGTCCTCCTGCCCCTCCCTTTGGAAAACGGCCATTGGGCAGTTGTGGCAGGGCCTCCAGCTAAGGTGGCCCAATGTGGCCTCAGCAGGTTCCTCTGCCAGAGCGAGGGAGTTGCCAGTTGCTAGAGCCAAGGTGGTCCTGGACGAAAGAGGCCTAATCCCCCACCCAGGGGGGCTGGCTCCTCCCCAGCCTTCTCCCAGGGCCCCAAAGAGCCTGTGCAAAGGCGACAACTTTCAATGGGATCACGGGGAAAATATGTACGGGGACGGCAAGTGTCTCGGCTGCATTTAATTAAAGCCTTTTTCTAGGATGTTCTCAGAACAGAAAATGTTAACGGAAGATGAATTTCTGCCCAAGGGCCAAGATGGAAGCCCTTGAGCTGCTCCTTTAAGCAGACCACTATGTCGTCATCATCATCAATGCAGGCCCCCGTTGGACCCCAATATTGAACAAAAATCAGTTGAAATAAAATAGTAGCAGCAATCTCCAGATTTCAGCCCCTGCAATGCCCAAGGGAACCACCAGAGGTCCCCAGAAGACAGGTAAAGACTGACCCCTGCTGGGCACAGAAGTGGCCATCCAGAACTTCCCCTGAGAGCTGGTGGCCCCAGAGAGGCCCCAGGAGCCCCCCCCCCCAATAGGGGAAGGGGGCCTTTCTGGCAGGAGAAACGCTTGCAGTGAACCATCAGGAGGAGACAGAGGCCCTTAAGGATGGGGAAGGAAGCAGGAAGATCCAAGGAGGGAGGGGCTGGCGGAGGAGCTGCCCACACTTGACCCCCTGGCAGCCTCAGGGATCTGGAGGACAGCAGGGCGAGGAAGGTCCTGGGGGCACCTGGAGCATCTGCGACCCCCTACTAGCTTTGGGGAGAAAGGGAGCTCCTTTGGCCCAGGGCTGCCCAGTGGAAGCTTCTGGAGCAAGCCCACTCACACCGCCATCCAGGAAGGGGAGCATCCTTGTGCCTTAAGAGGGAAGACCCTGAGGGGACCCTCCCTACATCTCATCCCCTCTCCTTTGGCGCCATCCCTCCAACAGGGCAGGTGGATTCACTGCCCCCAAAGCCCTTTCCAGGCTCCCACTGGGCTTCCCTGCCCCCTCCTGCCTCCCACTGCTGACCCCCCCCTCCCATAGGCATCTCCCGGCTGCCCTCTTCTGCCCCAAGACCCACAGGGCAGGTGCGGGAGAGCGTCCAGGGCTGCCAGCGGAGACCCTTCCTCAGCAGTTGTGGCAGGGCTGCTCGTGGCTCACAAAGGCCGGATTGGTGTAGGTGGGGCCCGGCCCTTCGAGGGGGACAGCCGTGCAGCCCGAGAAGTCCGTCCTGTTGCTGGGGGGCCACGCAGGGTCCTGCCGCAGGGTCCGCTGGAGCTGCTTGTAGCGGCTGCTGGACTGGTAGCCCACGGCCCTCTTCAGCCACTACCAGAGCGCCCGGTTCTCTATCAGCCACTCCTGGGGGGGGAGGGGGAGGTCAGGGAGGGGGCAGAGTCAGGGGGCAAAGTCTCCCCCCCCCACACCACCCCTCTGGATTGGCAGGCCTGGAGGCAGAGCAGGCGGCCAGAAGCCAAGGCTGCCCCTGACGGGTGGCCAGGCCTGTGTGGGACACGAGGGTCTGGGGGGGCCCTCAGGAGAGGAACTGCAGGACGGCTAGTCCTCGACTTATAAGCCCAACATCTCCACTGCTATGCAAACCAGTTGCTAAGTGAGTCACGCCCCTTTTTGCAACTTTTCTTGCTATAGTTCAGAGGGGGATTCAGCTGGTTCTGACCAGTTCTGGCGATCCGGTAGCGGAAATTTTGAGTAGTTTGGAGAATTGGTAAATACCACCCCTGGCTGGCCCCGCCCCCATCTATTCTCTGCCTCCCGAGGAATCCCAGCTGATCGGGAGGGAATGGGGATTTTGCAATATCCTTCCCCTGCCACGCCCACCAAGCCACGCCCACAGGACCCGTAGTAACAAAGGCTGAATCCCACCACTGCTGCAGTTGTTAAGTGAATCACTGCAGTTGTTAAATCAGTAGCAAGGTTGCTAAGTGAATCTGGCTTCCCCGTGGATTTGGCCTGTCTGGAAGTCACAAAAGGGGATCACGTGACTCTGCAACCGTCATAAGTTCATGCCAGTTGCCCAGCTTCTGAATCTGGGTCATGTGACCCTGGGAGGCCACGCTGGGCGAAGTCAGGCCATCCGTCTCCCTGTTTCCGGGGCCCCTGGGACTCTGCCAGTTAGCCTGAGGGGGGAGTTTCCGGCTGGTTTGGGGGGCAGAGCAGGACCCCACTCACCTCCACAGCGAGGGAGGCGATGAAGGCGACCAGCAGCAGCCCCAGCAGCCAGACCCTCCAGAGGGTGGGGGTGCAGACCAGCTGTGGGTGGGAGAGAGGGCAGGGGTCAGAGGGGGGAGAAATGGGGGGGCTGCATCTTGCTCCCACCCACCCACCCGCCCTTCAGGCCTGGCTAAAGATTGACCAGGCTCTGCTCCCTCCCTCCACCCCCCCTGCAATGGGGCAGCCCAGCCTTCTCGGGGGGGGGGGGGTCCGTCTCTACCAACCTGGAGCCCCTCCCCCCCCCAATGGGCTGGACAACTCCCAAGACTTTTTCCCATTGCGGATGAAAGCTGAGCCACAGTTGCTGTGAGCCTCCACATCCACCCTGCAGCTCCGTCTGGAGGGGGCACCAGAGGATCCCCCCCCCCTTCCAGGCCTTCGGCTAAACCTTCTGCCATGCGCTGAAGCCCAGAAGGGGCTCCCCAGACGTCCTGCCCTGGGGTTCAGCACAAGGCCAGCCCCACCTTGGCCAGGCTGAGAAGTGGGTCTCTGAGATGGGCCCCCTCCAGGCTCCTGTGGCCAGGCCTCCCCCGCCCCCCCCCAGCCCCCAGCCCTGCTTACGTCCATCTGGGCATAGAGTCCCTCGATGTTGGCAAAGAGGAAGAAGAGGCAGGCCGCCAGCTGCGCCATCAGGACTGCCACAAAAACATCTGGAGGGGCAAAAAAGTGGCAAAGCCCAGCTAACATCCAGTGGGGTCCTATGGTCCCTCAGCCCCTCCCTCCCTCCCTCCCTCCCTCCCTGGGGCCGCTTACAGTTTCTGTAGAGGGGCTCCCGGAAGGGCCTCCCCTTGGAGAAGACCACGGCCACCGTCAGGCAGTAGAGGGTGCAGAGGAGCCAGACGCTGGTGTTCTCGTAGCTCTGGAAGCCTTGCCGGGGCAGGGGGGCTTGGGGGGCGTGAGTGGCGTTCCCAGGGGAGCAGGCGCTGGAAGGAAGCGGGGAGGGGGGACCCCAATTGTTTATTGTGCCTTTATGTATTAGTTTACGTTAGGAGACAGAATCCTAGGACTGGAAGGGAGCTGGGAGCAGCCCTCTGCTCAAGGCAGGAGACGTTACACCGTCCAAGTCCAATCGATCCCTAGAAAGGCGACTCCTCTGCCCTCCCTCCGCATTCTCAGCCTTTCCCCTTTGCCGTTGAGCTTAATGCATTTATGCTTTTAGGCCTTTGAAGGCTGCCCAGGGCCCCTCCGGGGAGTGAGGCCAGGGGGCAAGGGGGGGATATAAACTGAAATCAGTGGGGAGCAGGGGGTCCCTTGTGCTTCGAAAGAGGTCGCCGTCTTAGCCAGCGCAGCCTGTGCTCCAGCAATCCTGGGCTCCCCTCACTCCATAGGGGCAGGAGGGGGTCTCCACGCTCTGGGGCCGGGGGGGGGGGGCGCCTACCTGTGGATGTCGCTGGCCGAGTACCAGAGCTGCTGCTGCACCAGGAGGAACCCGCTCAGCTGCACCGCCAGGCTGAGGAGCAGGTTCAGCACCACGGAGAGCAGCAGCGGAGGGGCGATCAGCTGCGTGGGGGGGCGATAGGGCGCCAGGCTGGGGTGGGGCCCGTTCAGGCTCACTGCAAGAGAGGGCAAAGGGGGTGGGGGGCTAGATGGGGCAGCCCCACCCAGAGCCCCACCCAGGGCTTTGGGAAGGCGGCTGGCACAGCAGCAGGCAGCAGACGGAGCCTGGGGGAAGCCTGGCGCTTCAGGCCTCCCTCTTGACAGGGAGGGCAGCCGTTCCCACAGGAGGCGAAGCCCTTCTCGTGGCACGGGAGCACCCTGGCAGTCGGAAGGGGGCAGGGCTGGAGGGTCTCCCTTGAAGGAGGCCAGCTTTGCCCAGGGTGGGGGTGGGCCCCCCCTTGAGCCATTTGGGCTCTGTTGCCTGGCAGAGCGGAGGTGGCCCATCCATGCAGTCCCAGCCCTCCTGCCCATCCCCAGCTCTGTGCAGGGTGGGTGGGGGTCTTCCTTGGTCTTCCTGAAAGGCCTTGACAAGCTTCCCAGCCAGGAAGGCCCCCTCCACCCCTGGGGTCCTTGGGGGCAGCTTACTTGTCATCCCGATGAGGGTGGTGATGGCCAAGTCTTGGAAGAGGAACTGGTAATTCCCAAAGGAGTTGAGTTGCTGAAAGCCAGAAGCAGAAGGGCAGCTCTTGAGAGGGGGGGTCTCTCCTCCCCAGCCCCAGACCTTCTGGCAGAGGGAGAGGGAAAGAGGGGGGGGCTTCGGCTTCCCCCCCAGCCGGCTCATTGCAGGAGCTTCCTGGGTCAGACTCTGAGCCTCTCCAGCCACCTTCCCTTGCCAGCCCCTTAAGCCCCCTCCCCTCAGGGCTGTTGGGAGGGGGGCCCACCTCTCAGACACGGAGAGAGAGGCCATTGGAAAGGAAGGGGGGGCCCAGAAGAGCCCTCTGGCCCAGGTCTGGGGGCCGACAGGGCAGCCCTCTCCCAAGGCTGGCCCTGGTCAGGAAGACCCATCCCTGCAGCGCCCCCTCCCCATTCCAGTCCCAGCGGAGGAAAAGGGCCCCCTACCCAGTAGAGCAGGAGGACCCCGATGTAGCTGGCCAGGCTGAAGAGGGCCATGTACTTGAACATGCAGAAGGAGGTGACCAGGGCCGCCCTGCCGTGCCTGGAGGGGGGAGGGGGAGACCATTAGAGAGATGACCCTAAACCCTCCCCCCCCCCCGGAGGAGCAGAGGTGGCCCTTTCTGCCACAGGCTCCTCCTCCCCCCTGCAGAGACCCTCTGTGCTGCTCAGGGATGTTCGAGGGGCGGGAGACACTGGCTGGAGGCTCCTTTCCCACCTTCAGCAAGTGAGGCCTCCAACTTTCACTGCCCCCCACCCCCGAGAGGAAGCCCAGCCTGCGTTGGATAAAGGGGATTTGCCGCCGCCCCCGAATCAGGGAGGGGGTTCACAGGCAGCTGAGCTCCACCAAAGGAGGCCCCCCTCCAGCCATGAGGTTTCCCTCTTTGCAAAACCTGCCCCTCCCCATTGGGTGAGCCCAAAGCCCCCCACACCCCAATGAGCCCTGGGAACATGGGCCCCGCATGGGGAGGGTCCCCCAGCCAGGGGCCCCCTGGCCTCCCCCCTTCCCTACCCACCTGATCAGCTCCGGCACACACTCAATGGTGGGGACCTGGGAGGTGAAGGGGGAAGCCACCGAGGCCGCCTGCTGGGAGAGGGAGATCCCAGCGTGGGCCTCCTTCAAGGCCTGCAAGGGGAGAAGCCGGACTCAGAGCCAGGCCGGGTCATCTGGCGGGCCGCCTGGGCACCCTCCGCGGGAGGATTGAAGGGGCGCTTCCTGGCCTGGCCCTGCTCAGGCGCCTTCCGGCAAATCAAGCAGAAGGCCACAGGCCTGGGACCCATCAGGAGGTGGGGGAGGGAGGGCAGGGGGCCACGGGAGAAGGGGAAGGGGGGAAGGGACCCTCCCCATTAGAGAAAAGCTGGCCTGGACTGGAGAGCTCTTCCAAAGAGGGGTGGGGCATTCCTGCTGGCTCGGCCGAGAGGATTCAGTGCCCGCCTCACCCAGGAGCCTCTCCAGTTCTTGTGAAGATGCCCAGCAGCCCCTTCTGGGCAGCCCCTCAATGCCTGGTGAAGGAGCCTGGCACCCTTGCCTTGGCCCTCACCCTGGGCGTGGCAGTGGCAGGGGAGAGCCAGCCCTCGTTCCCTGATTCTGCCCCTGCCCATCGGCCAGGGAGACTCCTGCCCCCCTGCCCAGCAGCCTTGCAAGACTCACCCCACAGTCGTTGGCCCCGTCTCCACACATGCCCACGTAGTAGCTGGAAGAGAGAAGGCAGCGCCCAGCCCCCTCCGTGAGTTCCCGGCAGCCCAGCCCAGCCCTACCCAACTGCCTTTCGGGGGTCCCGGGGCCCCTCACTCACTCAAGCTGCTGGAACTGTTGCACCAGGTGGGCCTTCTGGGCCGGAGACATCCGGGCAAAGACCGTCCCGTTCAGCAGCAGCTGCAGGAGGGAGACAGCCGAGGCTTGGGGGGGGGGGGCGGGAGACCCCCGGGGGGAGGAGGGGGCTGGAGTGGCTTCTCCTCTGCACTCACCTGTGGCAGGAGGTGCCCGAAGTGCTGGCTGAGGACCTCGTAGGAGCCCCCACTCAGGCAGAAGTGCCAGCCAAGGTCCCCGGCGGGTGGAGGGTCTCCCCCAGGTGCCAGAAGGCCCCCCTGAAAGGAGAAAGGGGGTGTGGGGGGAGGGGGCAAAGCACAGGAGGGCCCATGGGAGGATTTCTCCTTGCAAGCCCCGGATCTCAGCTGCAGCTGTTCAGGCCTCTGGAGGGAGGGGGAGGAGCCCCCCAGACAGGAGGTTTTCCTTATGGACATGGATCCACACATCCTTCCTTCCTGACAGGTGGGAATCTGAGGGCGTCTCTTTCCCTGTGTTCCCCTCCCTCCCCCGCTCCAGCACTGCCGTCTAGCAGACCCTGAAGTCCGTCAGCCGTTCCTATTTGCTCTGGGTCCTGGTTTTGATGCCCAGAGGGCACATCCCGAGGGGGCCTGGAGGCCTCTGAGGGGGTTGCCCAGCCCCCCATGCCCCTCTGCCTCCCCTCCGCCAGGCCGCTCACCTCTGCGCCACTGCCGGGCTCCTGCAGCTCTTCCCAGCTGACAGAGGCCGAGGGCTGCCCTGGCCAGGCCCTCGCTTCCACCAGAACCACCCGGCTGCCCTGGGGGATCATGCCCGCGTTCCTGGCCACGGTGATCGCCGTCTGAAGGTTGTCGCCTGGGGAGTCGAGAGGGGTTGCATCGCAACTGAGCCTGGAGCCCAGGGAGTCCCCTGCCGGAGCCCACAGCCCACTCTGAGCCTCGACTTTAGCTGGCGAAGCAGGGCAGGAGGGCGAGGGGGGGCCCTTGGGGGTCAGAGGGCGGCCTGTCTCCACCCCCCCCCTTTCCTT
This sequence comes from Thamnophis elegans, assembly GCF_009769535.1. Lineage (NCBI taxonomy): Eukaryota > Metazoa > Chordata > Lepidosauria > Squamata > Natricidae > Thamnophis > Thamnophis elegans. The sequence goes on from NC_045550.1 coordinate 71,313,005, forward strand.
GCAGAGAAGGGGAGGCCTCTGGCGGTCCCCTGAGTGACTTTTTCCTACCCCAAACCTTCCCTTGGCCATTGCAACATCCCCCATGCAACTTCCTTGGCTGCCGGGCAGTCGTGGAGGAAGGGGAGCATGGGATATGTGGTGATAAAGGACAAAAGCCGCAAGGGAGCCCTGGCAGAACCATCCCTGCTTGAGGGGTCCGTTTTTCCGGCTGGTTGGAAGACCCGACGTGACCCACCCCAGCCGCCCTGACTCACAGGCGGAGCTCCTGCCGAGGAAGGCGGGTGCTGGGTGGGCGGTCTCCCTGTGGCACAGCCGGGGGCTTCTCCTGCTCCCAGCTGCCTGGCCAAAGAGGCCCGACTCACCAGTGACCATCACGCTCCGGAGGCCGGCCTGGCTGAGCTCCTGCAGGACCGGCCTGGACTGGCTCTTCAGGCGGTTCTCCATGACCAGCAGCCCCAGGAAGGTCAGGCCGGACTCCAGCTCCTCCCTGGCCACAAGAGAGAGGGTCCTTCTGCCCAGGGGAGCTCGGGAGCCCCCTCCCCCCCACCGGCCTCCTGGCTGGGAGCAGCCCTGTCTCCCCCAGGGCCACCAGAGTCCAGAGGAGGCTGCTCGACCGCAGGGGGCTGCGGAGGGACACCCCCCCTCTCCTCTGGGCTGCTTGCTTCCCTCCCCCGGCCGAAGAAGGGGAAGCTGCACGCCAGCCCTGGTTGGGAAGCCAGGCAGGGCTGCCTCGCAGTCCAGCAGGGCGACCTCTCTCCAGCCACCCCTGGGCCTCCCTGGCAGGCGGCCCCCTCCCTCCCTCCTGCCCGTCTGCTGGGGCCCCCAGACCCTCACCTGGTCATGGAGGCAGCCGGCCTTCCTTCCTGCAAGCGTTTGTGTGCCAAGGCAATGACTCGGAAGCCCTGGGAAGTGCAGCCCTGGAGTTCCCGGGCAAAGCTGGGGGGCACTGGGGGAGGGGGGAGAGTTAGGCCCTGGGAAGAACAACTGGCCTTGCGAGGAAGACCCCGTGTCCAAGCCAAGGCAAGGAGCAGGCCCTAAACCCTCCCCCCTCCCCCTTTGGACCTTCACAGGGGGTCCCACCAAGGAAGCCCCCCAACCCATCTCCTCCAGAGCTCAGAGCCCCCTCTCCTGCCCACTGCCAGGCTGCAGCAGAGCCTCAGCATAACCAGCCAGCAGAGTTGGAAGGGACCTTGGAGGTCCTCTAGTCCAGCCCCCTGCTCAAGCAGGAGACTCCGAGCCACTCAGGAGAAATGGCCGCCCAGCCTCTTCTTGAAAGCCTCCAGGGATGGAGCTTCCGCAACCTCTGGCGGGAAGCCCTTCAGGAGATTCCTCCTTAGTTCCTGGTCGCTTCTCCCCTTGATTCGTTTCCCTCCGTCGCTCCTTGTCCTGCCCTCGGGGGCTTTGGAGAACGATATGACCACCCTCTTCTTTGGGGCAGCCCCTCCGCCCCTATTGGAAGGCTGCCACTATGCCTCCCCTCTGCAGGGCCCAGGCCAGCCAGGCACAGTGGGCAGGAGGTGGTGCAGGGCAATGCCAACTGAGGGCTCACCTGTCTCCGGCTGGCAGAAACTGGCCACCATCTCCGGGGCGCCCTTCATGAAGACCTGGCCGTCCCCAGGGGCCTCCTGGGCCACCACCGTCATCCGCTGCAGGGCTGAAGAAAAGGGGAACTGCCGAAGGACGGCCAGGCCCTTCACGGGCACCTGGGGGGGAAGGCAGGGAGGCTCAGCTGCCCAGGCCCAGGAAGGAGGGAGGGAGGGAGGGGGGCATTTCCCTGCACTGTTGGTGTAATGCAGAAGGGCACTGAGAGATTGACAGGTCAGTGGAACCAATCTGGCACCTCTTCAGCAGGCTGTCTGAACCCGAATAGGATGGCACCAAGTCACGTGACCCAGCCCCAAATCAGCTCATCCCAGCTCCCCAGTGGCGCTTCTCACTCTGCCCCCTGGCAGCCACTGGAGTAACCACTGTCCCTACTCAGGCATGGGAGCCGGACGGAGGCTTTGGCCCCTCTCCCCTTGCTCAAGGGAGACCTCGCGGGGGTGGCAATGGGCCTGGGGACAAAGCCACCCAGCTGGCAGGAGGCCTCTGCTTGTGTCCGGGAGAGGGACCCAAGCGAAGGCCACGACCTCGCTCGCTCCCCCACTTGGACCGCAAGCAAGGCGAGGGTCCTGGGTTGGTCCAGAGCTGCAGTTGGCCTCCCTTGAAGGAGCCAAGAGGGAGCCGGTGCCAGGGTGAGGTTTCCTGGCAGTGGGCAGGATCAGGCCGAAGGATGCCCAGGCTCCGTCCCTGGGCACCGCCAGAGGCCCACTGATCCCTCTCTGGGGTGGGTCGTTTGGAGAGATTCATGAGCAAAGGCAGGACGGGAGGGAAGAGAGTCCCTTCTCTGCCAAGGGCTGGACACGGGAACCAGGCACTGACCTCTGCCGCTTCAGGTCCTGGGCTGACCACCAGGACATCAGCCGGGCCTCCTTCCCAACCGACGGACTCCACAAGTTCCTGCAGGTTCCAACAGGAGGAAAAGTGCCATTGGGCCCCACAACGTCCACCGGAAAAGGGGATGCGATGACGTTGAAAAGGGGGCTAGCAAGGAACGGACTCAAAGGCCAAGGGATGGAAAGACCCCGTGTCTGCCGTGGGCACAGGGCAGGGGTGGGCAACCGTGGCCCCTTCGACTGCCAGAATTCCCCAGCCAGCCGAAGGAGACGCATCCTGACATTGTCAACATGCAGATGAGGCAACGATGGGATTCGTACCATTTAAGTGATGACATCACCACCTATGTGGCCAGGTTGCCCCCCCCCCCCCGGCTCTCGAACTAATGGGGAAGCCAGCGGCATCTTTGGTGGCCTGCCAGGGGAACAGACCAGGAGTGGCACCCCAATGATGTCATCGGGAAGCAGCCCACAGACCGGGCTCCCCCCTCAGTTCTCACAGCCAGACCTCCTGCAGGTTCCGCATCAGGAGACCCCGACAGGACCAGCCCCAGATTTAGGCCAATTCCAAAAGAAGAAGATGGAGCTTCACCCAGTGAGTTGCCTCAAACATCTTGAGGTCCAGTGGGTCCCCCTGAATCTTCCCATCCAGGACCATCAAGGAATGGCAGCAGGCCATGGCCGCATACGCCGGGCCCCAAGGCATTGGGGGGCCAGAAGAGAAGCGATGGACCTCCTGGAAGCTGCGGTTGAGAGAAGAAGCCACCTCAGATGTCAACCACCCTGGAAGGGAGGCTCAATTGCCCGGAGTTTGGAGCTTCTGAGTCCTCCCGGAAATTAGGTTCAACTCTTGCTATTCTTCTGCACGACCCTCCCCCCCTCCTTCTGCTTTGCAAGTATTGCTGGGCCCTCATTGGGATCCCCCTGGAGGGCCAGTGGCCCCCTGGAGCCCCTCCGGGAGGCAGGAAGACCTTGTGGACACCTGAGGGGACACAGCAAAAACCCTCCTGCTTTTAGCAAGGGGAAATTCTGGCTCTGGAGCCTGCCTGAAGATCCCCCTTCTGGAAGACGCAGGTCTTATTATGATGATGGGGTTTCACACAACTGAATTTTGGAGGTGCAAGACAGATGCTCCCGATTCAGGCTTGACATCATGCGCATCTCAGTCCATGTTTTGGGCCGTAACACTGTTTGCCATTGTTTGCCACTGTCTGGGGTGATTTGGGGCTTTCCAGCCCCAGTAGGTGGTAGCCCCGCCACCCATTCAAGTGCTAACCAGGCCCGACCCCGCTTAGCTTCCCTCTCGGATAAGATTACTCAAAGTCGTTGTCCTTCTTTGAGGAGGTCTGGGATTCTCAGAGATTCCTGGGGCAGCAGTTACAGTTGCCGGGTTCCAACATCTGCTAGGCAAGATGACTGCAACTTACGACCATTCTTTCGCCTGACGATAGCCCTGGAAAAGCTGTTTGCTTGGGTCCCCTGGCCTAAACTCCAGCATCCGGCCTGCATTGACGATAGTTGCAGCCCCCCCGCCCCCGGGGTCACCTGACTAGCGCCTGGGACCCTCTCGGGGGGCTCCTGACAAACAGCAAAGTCAGTGGGGGGAAATTGGTTTCACTTAACAACCGCTGCAAAAAAGGGATTTAAAATTGGACGCAACTCCTCCGGAGGTAACCTGGAGACCTGGGACCAGGATTTCCCTCCCTAACTGATGGGATTGTTCCTCTGTCTCACTTAGCCATGGAAATCCTGGCCCCAACGGTGGTCATAAGTCGAGGACTGCCTCCGTGCTCCACTTCTCAAAAGCAGCAGTTAGTGGAAAAGTTTAAAATCCAGAGCCGGGTACCTCTTTCCTTGGGCCAAGACGATGCCCCACAGGTCCAGCCCGTCTTCCGTGAGGGTGCCCGTCTGCAGGTGGGTCCACGGGTACCACAGGGATCAAGGCCAGGGCAGAAGAAGGGAATCGGAATCAGAAGAGGGCCGGAAGGGAGCTCGGAAGGGGGGCAGGGGCAGGAAGCAGGGCAAAGGAGGGGGTGCTTCAAACCCCCCTGGGCTTCCTTGGGGGTTCAGGGTCTCCAGGCCACAGGTCGGACCTCGTGGAGAAGACAAAGGAGGTCCTCAGTTTATGACTGCGAACCCAGGAGGCCCCACTTGGGGGAGGCACCCAGGAGCCATTAGCCCAACGGGGGCAGGAGAAGCATGTGGGGAGGCTTGGAGGGCTTGGGGGGAAACTCAGACTGGCTCCCCCCCTTCCCAACGCTACCCCTGGGGCAGAAAGGGGGGAGAGGGAAGACTTGCAAGCCTTCCTCCTCCCCCCAAAATGGCTCTCCTCTTCCTCTGGACTCAGTTTCCCCCTCTGTCTCCCTGTGAATGGCTGGCAGGTCTCACTGGTTGGGTGTGATGGGAACTGTAGTTCAGCAACCCAGACTGGAAGCCGAAGCTCAAATCCTTCGACCATCAAGGGAGAAGAGGGGATTCCTTGGAGGAGGAGACCCTCATCTTGGGGAAGATGGAAGGCAGAAGCAGATGGCAGAGGAGGAGAGGCATCGATAGGGGCACGGACACAATCAAGAGGAGTTTGGGCAAGCCCCGGGAGCCAGTGGAGGATGGGGGCAGCACATGGTGTGCTGTGGATCATGGGGTCGTGAGGAGTCCGACACAACTTAGCAACTGAACAACCAAAGCTACTTCCAGCAGGAGAAGCCCCCATCGAAACACTCCCGATCAAAACCAGCCCCCTGAGGACTTACTGGGACCCCTTGTGGATGATACATTTACTATCGCATCACTTAGCAAACGCCAAACAGCCCTCAGGAAGACTTAAAACGTAATTCCCTAAAAGTGTCACATTGAAGTGGCTGACAGGTTTTTTTAAAGATATTTAAGAAATTCTTTAACACTTGGCAGAAAACTCTGGTCTTCACTTCAGCTTTCACTCTTCAAGGGGCACAGAGGGACAACTGGTGCATAATCTGGGGTCCTCCTGGATTCTCGGCTCCTGCCCAAGGATAGTGGGCAGCTCTGGCCAGGAGGGGCTTCGTGCAGATTGTTCTTAGGCCCCCCTTTGTGTCCATTCCTGACCTGGCCTGTCTGCTCACCATCAATCACACTTTATTGCAGTGCTCTCTACATGGGGCTGCCCTTGAAGACTGCTCAGAAGCTGGGGCAGAATGTGGCAATCTGTGCAGCCTTGACTCATAGTGTGCCATACTGTCATAGTTTGCCATGCAAGACCATTGTGGTGCTCCTGGAGGGAGGGAGGGAGGGAGGGATTCAAGCTGCTGATTAGCAATAATAGCAATAGCAATAACAGTAGACTTATATACCGCTTCATAGGGCTTTCAGCCCTCTCTAAGCGGTTTACAGAGTCAGCACATCGCCCCCAACAACAATCCAGGTCCTCATTTTACCCACCTCGGAAGGATGGAAGGCTGAGTCAACCTTGAGCCGGTGAGATTTGAACCGCTGAACTGCTGATCTAGCAGTCAGCCTGCAGTGCTGCATTTAACCACTGCGCCACCTTGGCTCCTCTGCTACTCTTCATGGCATGGATTCAGGTTACCTGTGGGGCCACCTACCCCACCACCCAGGTCACCTGCCACCTAATGTCTCTAGGTTGCCACTTCGGATTCTGCCTATCAGCGGTTTGTCCTTGTCCTTTCCTAAATGGTTACTCTGCTCCCCTCCAGCATACGAAATCAGGAGTCCAGGTGGTTCCAATGAACACAGGTTTATGACGCCCTAAAGCTCTCTACAAGAATCTGGGCTGCTTATAGTCAACGCAAGTAGGTCAAGGGAATTCCAGGTGGGCTGGACTTTGATCTCTTGAGAGCACAAAGGGACTCGAGGCTGACAATGCGCTTGACCCCTCCCCTCGGGCACAGCCTGGTCATCCCCTCCTCAGACGGGGCCACTGGGTGACAGAGGGACTCCCCACCCAGTTCTCCATCCCTCCTACCACTAGGCCAAGGACGTGAAGAGCTTTGGCTCACAAGCCTTCGGCAACTGTTGGCCTCAACTGCCTTGGTCTCCCAGGACGGCCAGACTGAAGCCCGTGGCTCCCTCCGGAGTGAGAAGGCTCACCTTGTCAAAGCAGAGGAGGTTCAGCTGGCCACACACGTTGATCCTCTGGGGGCTGATGCAGAAAACCCCCTTTTTCTTCAGCCTCCTCTGGGCGTAGATGATGCCGGTGGTCAGGGCAGCCGGCAGGGCTGGAGGCACAGCGATGGTGATGACATCCAGGGCTTTCTTCACCACCTCGCCTGCCTCTTGCTGATGGACATGTGGAAGGAAGGAAGGAGGGCGGCGGTCAGCAAGAGCAGCCAGGGAAGCCGTGCCAAGATGCCAACCAAGGCAGGTGTCCCATTTGAAGCATCCAAGGGTCACAGGGGGTTGGCTGAGGGAGCTGAAAACCCTGGATGGACCCAACGAAGGTCATCCTTCACCTGCTAGAATCAGGATGGAGGGGTGTATTAATTATTTATTTATGGGGGGCCTTTGGGCCGATTCCTGGCAATCGCCTGGACTAACCAGCCCTGTAATTTCCTTGGCAAATCTGAAAGTGGAAGACAACTCTGGGTAGCTAATAACAATAATAAAAATCAGTCATGAAAATAATGGGGAAAAAAATGAATCAGGCCCCTTACACCCATTTATCTTTACAGCCCCTCGGGCATCAATTTCACTGGGGGGGGGGGGGCGTTTTGGATGGCTTTCCGGAAGACTGAGAGGGCCTGGCAGATCTCCAGGGGGAAAGTGCTCCAGAGGGCAGGGGCTGCTATGGAAAGGGCACCATTTGGAAAGGGTCCAATCCAGTGCATAGATCTTAGCCTTAATCTACATCCTTCCTATCCAGGGGTGTCCAACCGTGGCCACGGGGAGACTGCTGGGCTTCTATTCCCGGAGTTGAAGTCCATAAGCCTTAAAGTTGCTGAGGTTGGAGTCCCCTGATCTAGACTGGAGCTATGAGGCAACTGCAGCCCTTTGGGGTTCTGAATTGAACCATGGATTTGCACGTAGAGTGACTGAGAAAGGAAGGAGCCTCCATATTTGTGGGTCATCGTCCCCCAGAAGCCCTTGGGCCACTTCTGCCCTTCTCCCATGGCTCACCCCATTGATTACAAAGACACAGATTGCGTAGACCATCCCGATGGCCGCCACCATCACCAGACACAGGAGAAACTGCATGGCGTCCCTGTAGAGGCGGAAGTTCATCGGCTTGGGATACAGGATGGATCTCACCAGGTCTCCCTTGGCGGTGTTGAAACCTGAGATGGTGAGGAGAGGAGCAGGGATCCTTAGGGGCCTCCTAAGGCTGGGAGGGGAGGGGAGGCAGGTTGGGCTCACAGGTTGATTGCTGGCTACCTGCAGAGGCCAGAGTGGAGGCCAGGTGGAGGAAGAGGAAGGCAGTGCACCAGAGACCAGAGGAAGGGCAGGGACTTCCCACCCTACCTGGATCAGGATGAGCATGACTGGGGAGGCGTTTTCTGGAGGTGGCGGACACGACTCATAGCTACCCCATGAGGGTGACTCCTCCTGAGCCAGCTGAGGGTAACTCTGGGCATCTGTGAAACCCAGTTCAGAAGACTCCCGGAAGAGGTCTGGACATCCACTGACTGCACCCCCCCTCTCCCCCTGCAGCCCCATCCTGACCAAAAGGATATGCCAGAATCAGGCAGTTTAATGAAGGGGCCGAAGAGGGGGGCCCTTCCAGAAGAGTCCTGGTTTTGGGGAGAGGGGAGAGGCTGCCCTCCACCTTCCACTCTCCAGCTGACACCGTTCACACAATACGAGATGCCTGTTCACCCACCGGTCCGCAGCACAACGGCCCTTGCTGGTCCTCCATCCCCTCCCTTGGTCTGGATGATGTCTGTCCCGCAGAAGAGAAGGTGCCTCTTGCTGTCCTCGGAGGAGCTGAGATGCCACGGTTGACTGCTCTTGCAGTCCTGGGGCAGGCTGGTCTTGGTGATGGGAAGACTTTCCCCTGGCCGAGGCATGAAAGGGAGTGTCACAACCCCTGGTATGCCCAAATGTGACAAGCCGATAGACAAAGATAGGAAGCAGTAAGCTTCCTCCCATATTTGGGCATACCAGGGGTTGTGACACTAAATACATACCTATTTCCCTGGCTCAGCTGATAAAGGAGGAGAACCTTGTGGCTTAGTGGTTAACACATCTGCCTAAGATGTACAGCACAGGTTCTAATCCCAGTACGAGTATGGCTAGCTGATGAGAGCTAAATAGCTTGAAATAGATCTATACTAGTCTCCCTTTATTTATTTATATATATTTATATTCATGGCAATAAAATAACCTTGTGAGAAGTGGGTAAACCCCACTTTAAAACTGCAGAGGCTAAAGATGACTTTACGATGAGCCAGCTGTTGGCTGGGGCTGAGATGGGGCCTTCTCACCATCCCACGGACATGACACTTTAAAGGAAGGACTGGGGCGTGTTCTCACTGCAATTACAAGACAAGGATAATGGAATGAGAGAGTCGGAAGGGACCTTGGAGGTCCTCTAGTCCAGCCCTCTGCTCGAGCAGGAGACCCTAAAGCATTTCAGACAGGCGGCTCTCCAGTCTCCTCTTGAAAGCCTCCATTGATGGAGCTCCCACAGGTTCTGGAGGCAACTTCTGCTCCACTGGATAATTATGCAGAGGCTTTCAGCAATCAATCACTTTAACTGAGCCTTCATTTGTGGACCTGACAATTCCACACAATATCACACCCACAGCACCACAAGCCCTTTTCTATGTGCATGAAATACAAGACCATTCGAAATGTTCCCAGCAGCGTTTGGGCTTCCCTGGGCTTCATCCCCAGAGGGCCTGGGAGGTTTCTGCGCCTCCTGTCCCCACCCCCCCACCCCCTCCCCGGGACTCTAACCAAGCAGGCTGCATGCAGCTGCCCTGAAGGGGGTGGGGGTGTCACGCCCTCTCCTGAGCCAAAAATCTCCCCACCCCCAAACTGGGGAGCTGCTCCCCCCCTTTGTGCTGAGGCCTTGGGCCAAGCTCACCGGTCAGCATGCCTTCGTTGACGATGCACTGGCCGCTGAGCAGGAGGGCATCGCAGGGCATCAGTCTCCTGCCCTCGTCCAGGATCAGGGTATCTCCGGGCACCAGATGGCGGGACTCCACCTCCTGGGTGCCTGTCAGGAAAGAGAGCCTTTGAAGGGGGGCACTCTGGGTCTTTCTGTAGAAGGCAGCCGTTGTGTTGCACCCCTTGGGTCTCTCGGGGGCCAGATGCCCCCCAAGGAAGGCCCTGCTCCACCTGCTCTCCCCAAGCCTCCTGTGGGCCCCTTTTGCTGGGCAGCTCAGCTCCTGCCTTTGGGGTGCTGCCTCTCCCAGGCAGCCCCCCCCCCCCCGCCCACAGCTCTGCAGCTGCCCAGGGGCCTAGCAAGTTGCCCCATATTATATGTTAAATGCTATGGATAGATGACAGATGTGGTGTATAATATATAAGAATACATCGTGAATATAGTGAGCCTCTAGTTCAGTGTTTCTCAACCTTGGCAACTTGAAGATGTCCGGACTTCAACTCCCAGAAGTCCGGACATCTTCAAGTTGCCAAGGTGAGAAACACTGCTCTAGTTCCTTTTTGTGAACCCACCGGGACTCTCCCATTGCTGGAATTTGTGTGTCTCTGATCCTGGATGTGTGCATGAGTGAATTATTGCTGAGGATGCCAAGTGGAACATTAGTGGGTGGGCAAGGAATGCTGTGGGTGGCAAGGAATGTGGCATCCCTGACGTGCCTGGGGCAAGATGTGCCCATACACGTGAATTCAGAGTAACCAAGCTGGGTATAAAGGGGAGACTGGGAGGAACCCAGATTCCCCAGACGATGCTTGTTGGGACAGGGGGTGTCCTGAGTCTGCTTCCCAGCCCACTGCAATGCAGCCTGATCGCCTGAGAGTGTGCAAAGTGAGCATTGTGTGAATGTGTAGCTGTCAACCGTCCCACTGACCTAGGCAGAAAAGGAAACTCCTGGGACATAACTTTACCAAGAGTGTAACTTTACTATGGATCTGTAGAGGCACAGAAGAAGCAAAGACAATTCTAAAGGTTCCCATGAGAAGCAGCGTAGGTAAATCCCCCTTTTCCCCATTAGCCCCACCACCCCTGGCCATTGCCCACCAATCCAATGCATTCTTTGTGTTTTGAGAAACAGCCTGAGAATCTGAGTCAGCCTTGACTGTAGCCGAGCTGGGCAATGATACTTAGAGCAATTTAAGTAGCCTTGTTGGTTATATTTTCTTAATAGCCTAATTGGGCAGAGCAATAGCACGTATATACTGCTTTACAGTGCTTTACACTGCTCTCTAAGCTGTTTGTAGAGTCAACATATTGCCCCCAACAATTTGGGTCCTCATTTTACTGACCTTGGAAGAATGGAAGGCTTGGTCAACCTTGAGTCTGATGAGATTCGAACTGCCAAATTGCAGACAGCCGGCAGTCAGCAGAAGTGGCCTGCAGTACTGCACTCCAACCACTGCGCTACCAAGGCTCTACCACAGCTCACTGCGGTAAGCTAACTTTGAAATTAGTCAGGTAATACCGATATACTGAATATGTATAAATATAAAGGAACTGATTAAGCTTAATTGCACATTAGCCTTTTGTCTGAATAACCCAAGAATAAAAGAACTCTTGGAAAACTCTATTTGGGACAGTTTGAACTCAGGGCTCTCTCTCCTCCCTGGCTGAGATACGAACAAAATGGGTGACGGAGACCCCTTGGGCTGCCTTACCTGTCTGTTTCCTGAACACCTTGACCAGGACACTATTATGGGATTCCACCAGCTGGTGCAGCTTCACAGATTGCTGTGTTGGGAGGAAAGGGAGAATCAGATCAGGAAAGAGACAGGGACAGGGGGACATGCCAACCAGTGGGCAGATGGACAACGTCTCTGCCAGGCGGATAGAAAGGTGCCAGCAGCTAACATGTAATGGTCTATTGGCAGTGACGGGGAGGCAGGGGAGGCAGAGACTCACCACTGTCATCATGAAAAGAGAAGAAAAATGTAAAAGGAAAAAGGCAGAGGTAGTTGCTGCCAGAGTCACCGTGGATGACTCTGCTTAGTGCTTAACTGTTTAAAAAAGCCTCTAAAAAAGCGCCCTCTACAGGAGGAGGCAGGAGAACCACGTGCCTCATTTAGTCTGACTCTTTATGAGCACTCGAGCAGAGTTAAGCAAGGGTTAAAAGCTGAAAAATTCCTGATGTAGGTGAGGCACGTGGTTCTCTTGCCTCCTCCTATAGAGGGTGCTTTTTTTTAGAGGCCTTTTTAAACAGTTAAGCAGAGTCATCCATTGGGGGCTCTGGCAGCAGCTACCCCAGCCTGACCTCAGCAGCTCTTGCCTTTTTCCTTTTACATTTTTACGTTTTCATCATGGCAGGCAAGAGCAGAGTTGAAATCCTCTGTGAAACAGCTGGAAAAGGTATGTGGGTCAGAGGGAGGGGGAGGAATTCAAAATTAATGTAATTTGTAAGTAATTGTAAGTAATTTGTGTGTGAGTGTGTGAGTGTGTGTGTGTGCGTGTGTTTGTTTCTTCACTCAAACAAACTCTCTCTCAATTTGAGAGAGAGTTTGTTTGAGAAGAGAGGGAAGGGGGGAGAGGCAGGGAGGGCAGCCCGCCAGCTTTCTTTCTCTGTGTCCGGGGCAGCCCGCCAGCAGAGGCAGGACTTTTGCCCACCTCTGCTGGCGCCTCTGGGCAAAAGAAAGCAAGCGCCAGCTCGCCAGCTCGCTTTCTTTTGCCCGCCTCTATGTCCGCTGTCAGAGCTCAGGCGGGCGAAAGAAAGAAAGCGCTTTAGACAGTGGGATGTTGGGGGGAGAAGCTGCCTCACCAGCCATAAACCTCACCGCACGTCACTGTCTATTGGAATATCCTGGAGAGATCGGAGGGGGAAGAGGTGCAGCCAGGGTGATGACCAGATAAGAGACACCCCAGCCCACAGAAGGAATGGGGTATGGGAAGCATCTCCAAAGAGTTTCCTAGTTCCTGGAAAATAAAGGCAAGAAAGGAGAAGGAAGGGGTAGGAGAAGGAGGGAGGGAGGGAGGGAGGGAGGGAGGGAGGAGGAGGAGGAGGAGGAGGAGGAGGAGGAGGAGGAATGATGACGACCTTGAATTGGCATTCAACCTTCAGGTTTGGTGAAGTTCACACTTTCTTCTAGTCTTCTTCCAGGGTCCCTTGTGCTGCTTCAACTTTTAGAATTTATTGGGAAATCCAGGATCTACCCACAGTTTGTCCTTTGGACCAATTATGTTGAACCTAGGTCTCCTCCTGTTCCTAGTAGGCCACCAGGTAACGCCCCACAAATGTTGGGAGACTCCTGGAGCAGCTGGCAAAATTCATCCGGATCCAGGAAGTCCCCGAGGGGCAGCCCAAGGCTCCAAGCCAGCAGATCCTCCATGGATTTGAGCTCTTGTAGGGCTGAGGGGGGATCCTCCTGGGGGGCAGCATGAGGAGAGGGCTTTCCAGGAAGGTGAGGCAGAACCTCTTGGGCAGCAACTGAGGAATGAACCGACCAGCTCCTCCTCAAGGCCTCAGGCTGGTGGTGAACAGGGAAGGAAAGGCAGGAGCTCACCTTTCTGAGGTCATACACCGTGAGTGAAATGGAAAGGAGGGACATGAGGATTATGGCCACCGAATACTCCGTGTAGTTCTCTGCAAACCACAGGCAGACACTGAAGGCTTGGAAGATGTAAAATGGGTGCAGCGCCTGGGGGAGAAAGGAAGGCACCCGGGGATTAGCTTAGGTCACCACGATACCCCCCCAAAAAAGAGGAGGAGACCCTAGAAAAACCGCAGAGAAGAGCAACTAAGATGATTGAGGGACTGGAGGCTAAAACAGGCGAAGAACGGTTGCAGGAATTGGACAGGTCTAGTCTAGTGGAAGGGAGGACCAGGGGAGACATGTGAGCAACCAATATTTGAGGGTCTGCCACAAAGAAGAGGGGGGGTCTATTCTCCAAAGGACTTGAAGGCAGGAGAAGAAGACGCAACGGGTGGAAACTAATCAAGGAGAGAAGCAACCTAGAACTAGGGAGAGAGAGAGAGAGAGAGAGAGAGAGAGAGAGAGAGAGAGAGAGAGATATGCAGGTGCCCCCCTCTCCCCCCCCCCGGAAGGGAACGTTCTCTGGCTCAGCTGAATTGGTAGGAGCCCCCTGCCCCTCGTTGCCCCCCCCAGGTTCTCCCAGTTCCTCTCTGCCACACGAGGCCCTGGGCAATGGGCAGGAAGGGGGCTGGGAGCCCTTGGGGCAGAGATCCCCTGAGCCACTCGCAGAGAGGTGCATGAGCCAGAGGGCTTAAACCTCATGGGCCCCACAGAAGCCTGGAGGTCAGCCTATTCTCCAGAATACCCAGAAGGCAGGAGAAGACGCGACGGACGGAAAGGAATCAAGGAGAGGAGCAACCTGGAATGGAGGAGAAACTTCCTGACAGTGAGGACAATTAACCAGCGGAACAGCTTGACACCAGAAGTTGTGGGTGCTCCATCACTGGAGGTTTTTAAGAAGAGACTGGACAGCCATTTGTCTGAAACGTTAAAGGGTCTGAAATGGTAAACGGTGCAGCCCTGCAGGCTACTTCAGCTGACTGCGAGCTGCATTTCAGCGGTTCGAATCTCACTGGCTCAAGGTTGACTTCTGCCTTCTGTCCTTTCGAGGTGGGTGAAATGGGGACCCAGATTGTTGGGGGCAAGAGGCTGGCTCTGGAAGCAGCATATAAGTCTAAGGACTGTCGCTGGTGCTAATGTACCTCCTTGACCAGCAGCTTCCAGATCGGTGCGACTTCGATGTCGATGGTGTTGGGGCCACAGATTTCTCTCCTGTGGAGATGGAAGGGAGGGAGATGACCCCTCACCAACAGGGATATGTACGTGGGAGAAGCTCCCTGGGCTGCTTCTGCAAAACAGCAGAGGCCCACGGAGCTGAGCAAGGGGCTCCCCACTGGCAGGAGAGAAGGGGACACCCCACCCCACCCCGTGTCTTGCCTGGGCCTGGGAGGGGAAGCTCCCAGCCAGTAAGAAGCCCACCGTGAGGGAATTCCCATAAGGAGCAATGGCAGACCCCCACCCCTTGTGGGGAAGGTGGACTCGTGTGCAAAGAGACGCCCGTGAGCCCCAGGTGAGCCCTGAGCATCCACGGGGCTTCCTGCCTGAGCAGGTGTGCTGGCCCTGCCGAGCGAGGGGATTACCTGAGCTCCTGCTGGGAGCTGCTCAGCCCTGCCCCGAACCTGGCGTGGACCTCCAGGGAGCTGCAATGGTCCTCCAGGGCTCTGAAAGAGAAGAGGGCCCAGCCGGGGTTGGAGGGCGGACTCCTTCGGCCGAGCCTCCTTCCCCAGCGGCCGAATCCGGACTCACCCGACTTTTCGAAACTCTCGCGCAGAGAAGTCCCAGGCGTAGCGGATCTTCTGCACCTGGAGGGACCGCACCTGCGGAGACAAGCAAGGGCAGCAGCCCCAGTGAGGGCACGGGGGGGGGGGCAGCTGCGCCCAGGCCTGAAAGCGGGGGGGGAGGGGGGGCGACACACCACAGCCAGCTTCAGGCTTAAGGAAAAGGCGAGGCGGCTGGGGCAGAGAGGGAGGGAGGGGCAGCCCTGGACAGTTTGAGGGAGGGGAGGAAAAACTATTACAGCTACTCCTCACTTAATGACCACTCGAAGTTAAAGCAGAACTTGTGGGCACCTGAACTTCAGAAATGAAGTTTTGATGCCCACGGATCATGCAATTGCCTTTGGGCAGCCCCTCTGCATTTGTGGCCGATGGCCACATCCGGTGGTCGCATGGGTGAGAATTTTGAAGGGGAGTTTTGGTCAGTTTCCAGCATTTATTTTTAGTTTCTGGCAAAAAACAAAAGCTCCCACTGGAGAAAAAGAGGCTCGTTTAACCCAAAGGAGCTTTTGGCAACTGGGCTTCCTGCTTTCTTTGTGACCCGAGAAGCCAGGCAGGGGCTTTCCAGCCGGCAGTGGGGCCTGTGGACGATGGGGGCTGCTGGGGGCTTGGAGGGAGGGGCTGCCTGGTGGATTCCTGCTCTGGGCAGGAGAGATGTCCTGGTTTCGCCTCCCAGCAGCTCACGGGGGGAGCCTGGCAGTGCCCCCCTCGCTCGGCTGAGCCTGGTAAGAGGATTAAAGGCTTGGCTCTGGCCGGCTCCAGCCGTTCTCTGCTGGGCAGGTGAAGGGCAGGAGCACCAGCAGTTCTCCAAGCCTGGCAGGGTGGCTGAGTGGTGAGAGCAGTCCTCCATCTTTCTACCTTCCGTCCCATCCTCCAGCCCTCCAGGGAGGCTTCTGGAGCCGCAGCAGAGGATGGGGATCCCTGTGTACCTTGAACCCGGGTCTCTCGATGACCCTGTTGAGGAGCGGCTCCTCCTCGTCCGTGGGGAGAGAGCCGGGCTTCAGGTGGGCAGGCAGAGGAATCCAGGTCACGTTTTTCCGGGTGCAAATCTGAAATTCATCCTGAGGAAAGAGAGCAGAAACTGTGGGGGAGCCCCAGGCAGGCTGGAGGGGAGGCCGCTCCCCTGCAGCCCCCACGCCAGGCCCTCTCCTGAGGCCGTGTGGGGTGGTCCCACGTGGGTCACAGAGCAGCAGCCCTCCATCCTCCTGCCCGCCTGAGCATCTCCTTCGCAGGAGCCCCTTCGGGGCTGGCATGGATGCCCATCTAGATCAGGGCCTCCCAAACGTGGCGATTTTGAGGCTTCTTCTGGGAGTGGAATAAGGAGGGTGGGCGGCTGGGGGATTCTGGGAGTTGAAGTCCACCCGTCTTAAAACGGAGACGGTTGGGGAAACTCTGTTCTAGGATTCCAAGTCAAGATTGCGCTGAAACTTTCCCTGCCCAAAATCTAAAGCCAAGATACGAAGGATGCTGGCCCTCCGTCCTTCGGTTCTTGGAAGGCCTTTTGCTTCTTTCTAGCTTTCTATCCAACTGGTCCCGTTTTTGCTGGAAACCCTCCGTGGCGCCTGCCCAGGCCAGCCCACCAGGGATAAGGGAAGGCACGGCTGGCACATAGGGTGAGGAGAGGAGACTGAATCAAGAACAAAGGAGGTTCCAGATTAGAAGCGAGATCCGCCCAGCCTTCAAAACCCCAATCATTTTTCAGGAATGCAAAACTGCAATTCCTTCCTCTATTTTTCTTTCCTTCCTCACCCTCTTTGGCAGTTAAGCATGATGGGCACTGATGGCCTTGCCCACTTTGGGTAATGAAACGTCTGCAGGGAAACAGCCAAGCTCAGAGAGCACCAAGGACCCCTCGTTGTGCCCCACCCCTCACCCCCAAGCTACAAATGTTCTCCTTTGGAGAGCAAGCTCCCATGAGGAGGGAGGGAGGGAGGGAGGGAGGGACCTACCGTGGTCCGGAGCAGCACCACGTCGGCCTCTTCCAGGCTGCAGGGCTGGCAGTTGGCCCAGACGCCCCACTGGGGTTTCCAGTGGAAGAGAAGCAGGAGGCCCCCGCAGGAGAGGACGTAGCCGGCCAGGCACAGGGCCCTCCGGAGGCCCCGGCTCTTGTAGCCAAAGATCTCCTGGGGAGAAAGGCTTTGCGTGAAGGGAGCCCTTCCCACCCACTCACCGTCCAGGCCCCGACCTCCCCAAGAAGGGAAAAGGCATCTCGGGGCCACTCCCAAGGCAGCCCCCCTGCAGGAGGAGAGGCGGCAGAACCCAGAGGGGGGGGGAGCGAAAGAGGGCAATCAGCCTAGAATCTCTAAGTGGCCACAGGTGACACATGACAGAGCCAGTGGTGGGATTCAGCCAGTTCGCACCACTTTGGGTGAATCTGAGCAGTTTGGTGAACTGGTTGTTGGAAGAAATCATTAGTTCAGTTCAGTTCAGTTTCAGTTTATTACATTTATATGCCGCCCTTTTCCCCCGAAGTGGACTCAGGGCGGCTCACAACTCAACTAGGGAAGAGAATACAGACACAAAAAAAAATTAAAAAAACAAAGCATAATGCATAATTTAAAAACTCACAACAGTCATACCATTGGAGAAGGGGGGCAACAGCTCTTTAGCCCCAGGCCTGTCGGAACAGCCAGGTTTTAAGGGCTTTGCGGAAGGCCTGGAGGGTGGTGAGGGTTCGAATCTCCACGGGGAGTTCGTTCCAGAGGGTCGGAGCAGCCACAGAGAAGGCTCTCCTCCGGGTAGTCGCCAGTCGGCACTGGCCAGCGGATGGAATTCGGAGGAGGCCTAATCTGTGGGATCTAATCGGTCTAGTGGAGGTGATTGGCAGCAGGCGGTCTCTCAAGTACCCAGGTCCAATACCATGAAGGGCTTTATAAGTGACGACTAGCGCCTTGAAGCAGAGAACCGGTTGTTGAATTATTTGAATTCCACCCCTGGGCGGATCCCAGATCCAACGTTGGCGTCCTCAACTCAGGTGGAAATGGGGCTGCTGCCCAAGTCTCAGAGGTTCCTGCTGCTCCCTGGGGGGAGAAGGGCTGGCTCTGGAGCTCCAGGGGGGTATTTGTCAAGCATTATCACATCAGGAGGAAGAGGAGGAGGAGGAGGAGGAGGGGGGGGGAGGAGGAGGGGGAGGGGGAGGACTGTGGGGTCCTTGATGTTGAGCTTGGTGGTTTTCTTCCAGATGTTTTGTGACCGAACTAGGTAACATCATCAGTGCTGGAAGGGAGGTGGAGGGGGGGAGGAGGAGGGGGGGTGTCCCTGTCAATTCAGGGAGTATTTGCGATGCTTCCTCTCGGAAGAAGACTGCAGCCTCTGCTGGAGGGAGGAGACGGGGGGGGGGCCTTCAGTAGAAGCCCATTTGCTGACTTCTGAGCTGCAACCCTTCTGCTGATTCCCATTCTGAGAAGAGATGGAGGGGATTCCTTCTCTGGAAATCCCTCCAGGCAGCGTCCGGCAGAGGTGGGGAGCAAATAGATCTTGGGGTGGACAAAGGGAGTTTGGGCTCAGGCTGCTTGTGTGGATGGGTTCCCTCCTTCAGAGACCTCTCAGCCTCTTTCCCCTGACCTGCATCTGGACAAATTCTTTGGCCAGCCTCCAAGCCACAAGTAGGAGGCCTCCAAAATGAACCAAGCCCGGCTTTTGTTGTGGCCCGCCAGCTGCGAGTGGAGCTGGCGGCAGACTCGGACGCTGCGGCGTTTGGGGAGTGCTGGAGCCTGGGGAAGGCCCCGATGGATGCTCTGCGTCAGGCACAGAGACAGAGCCAGGGCCGTCTGGCATTTCCCAGCCATCGGAGAGGCAGCTGCCTTTGGAGGCCGATGCGAGTGAGGAGGAAGAACAGCCGGGGGCTGTTCCAGATACACGAATGCACAGAGAGGTTAGGAGAGGTGAACAATGGGGGACAAGGAGTCGACTCGGGAAGCAAAGCACACTGGGACGCTGAATGGTCCCTCCCTGGCTGGGGAATAAATGGACGGAAAGGGGAGTGGTTGTCGTAGGAGACAACAGTTCGTATTTCGGAAGATTTTGCTCATGGCGTTTCGTGCCACAAAGACTACTTGCCAGAACTTCATGTACATCTTTGCGGCTGGGAGCTCAGGGCCCTGCAATTATCACAAGCAACGGATGAGGTCTGTACTGCAGTTAACTCCCTGAAGGACTCTTGCCTGGACTTTTCAGTGGGTGAAGGCCATTAATCCACAAGAGGTGAATGAAGAGGGGCTTTTGGTGACACGGGGTCCCTTTCTTGCTTCTGCTGAGGCTGGGCCGGAAGAGCTTTGGGCTGCCGGGTGCCTGAGGGGCAGATGAGGGATTAAGGGAAGCTAACCAAGAGCTCTGGAAATCACCAGAATCCCTGCGGTTCCCTTCAGGACCTTTTTGCCTTCGATTCCCAGGAGCTCAGACTCCGTCGAACCAGCCCATTCCATACGTTTCAGGAGACTTTGGGCAAAGCAGCAGGCGAGAGGCCCCCTGCCTTTACATGTAGTCCTCAACTTACGACCACAATTCAGCTCCAAACCTATGTTGTTAAGCGAGACAGTTCTTGTGAGTTTTGCCCCATTTTCTGATCTTTCTTGCCACGGTTGTTAAGTGAATCACTGCAGCTGTTAAATTAGTAACCCGGCTGTTAAGTGAATCCAGCTTCCCCATTGATTTTGCTTGTCAGAAGGTTGCAAAAGGAGATCACGTGACCCCAGGAAACTGTGACTGTCATAAATGTGAGTCAGTTGCTAAGCATCTGAATTTTGATCATGTGACCGTGAGGAAGCCGTAATGGTCGTAAGTGTGAAAAACAGTCATAAATCATTTTTTGGATGCTGTTGTAACTTCAAATGGTCACTTAATGAACTGCTGTAAGTTGAGGACTACCTCTGGAGTTAGTCCTCAACTTAAGACCAGAATTGGGACTGGGATTTTGGTCACTAAGTGATGTGGCAGTTAAGCGAGACATCACCGGATCAGTTTTTCACGAATGTTTTGCCGTGGTCACTGAGCTTATAGCATGGTCGTTAAGCGAATCCCATTGACCTTGCTTGTCGGAAAGTTGCAAAAGGGGATCACAAGACCCCAGGACACGGCAGCTGTCATAAATATGGACCAGTTGTCAAGCGTCTCCATGCCCAGGGGGCTGCTGCAATGGCCATAATGTGAAAAATGGTCATAAGTCACTTTTTCCAGTGCCGTTGTAACTTCGGTCGCTAAGTGAACTGCTGCAAGTGGAGGACTTCCTGTGCTCTCGCCATCCCAGCTTCGTCCAGGTGGTCTTTCTGGGAAAGCTGCAGATCCCCTGCCCTCCTCTCTCCCCCAGGCAGCCTTTGGACCCACTGGCTCTGGACAATGGGAAGGGGAGCCAGAGGTCTGTGCGAGGAGGAACCCGGCAGCTGCCGTCAGCCGGTCCCATCCCGGGAAATGCCGAAGGTCCCTCCCGGCTGACGCAAGGCAGGCAGTGACCGGTTCTTCCGGGTGGGGCTTAATTCTGGGTCGCTCCCTGGGTTTTGAACTCTGGGCTGGTTTAATTGCTTTAATCGCTGCTCTAATTGCTGGTCCTGTATTTCTTTTAATTGCCTGCTTTTCCTTCTGCTCTTCTTGGCGGGCGTCTCTGGAGAACACCGGATCCAGACACCCGCACGGCCTCCGACACGCAGGGCTGGTCCCCGTCTCCGGCTGCCAAGTGACTGGGCCGAGGGTGGCTGTTGTTCCTTGTGCAGGTGTGTGTCCTCCATGGCCTAGTTCATATTAGGGCCTGCAGAGTCACACTGAATCACACAGGAGAAAACAAACTCCTAGAACGCCATAACATCCTGATAGTGAATAACATAACATTCTGAGATGTGCCCTACCATTGACGTCCAGGATTTGACCATATATAGAAAGAACTTCCCTGAAGCAGTAGATTAGAAATTGTACTTTTACAGGCTGTCTTTACTCACATGCTATTGCTCCTCCTGCCTTTGTCCTATCTCAATAAAAGGGGCTACCAGACCCCCAATCTGGGTCGCTCCATCTCGAGAAAGTTCGTGTCCTGTCTTTTCTCAACATTGGCCTCATGGACGACCCACGGGAACTTCACATTTGGTGACCCCGACGTGATAACCTGTGTCGCCAGCCTTTCACTCACCCCCGACTGGACAAAGTCTCGCAACCAGGGCCGGCCGTCAGCGAACGGAGAACCCTCCCAAATCGTGAGTATGGGCTCGGGCTTCTCGAAGGCTCAGACTGCGCACCTGCAGGAGCTTCGGGATATAGTCAAATTGTCTGTTGCAATCTCTCAAGCGGCAGGTCGCCCGCTTCCCTTTCCCCCGAAAAAACATTTCCTCTCTCTATTGGCTTACATCTAAGAATTGTCCCATTTACCCAGAGAGGGGCTCTCTTAAAGTCTCCTTATGGATCAAATTGGGTATTTATTTCCATGAGGAACCTCGAGCCCCGCCAGAAGTTCTCACTACTTGGAGACTTCTTGTAAGATGCCTTCAAATTAATGAGGAAGATATGCAGGGGGCTGCTTTTAAGCCCCCGGCAACATCTCCCCCACGCTACGAGGAGATCGCCCCTCCTGCTAGCCAGGCGATGGCCCTCTCCGAGATCCCTCCAACTCCCCTGGCCCCTCCGGAAGAGAAGGTTTCCCCTCTCCCTTCCGCCCCTTCCCCCGCCCCGCAAGTGTGGCATAGCGCTCTCCAAGACGCTCTGCGCGATGCGTACAATCAAGGGGACATGGAATTGGCACAGGATTGTTTCCCCGTAACCTTTCAAACCAACGCGGCTGGGGTGGTTGTGCCTAATTATATCTCAATCCCCTATAGGGCTCTTAAGGATCTTAAGCAAGCCGTTTCCACCTATGGGGTGCAATCCCCATACTGCAAAGGACTGTTCCGAAACCTTTTGTCAGGGGACCCCTACGTGCTGGAGGATTGGAAACTTCTCCTCGGCATGCTTCTTACCCCCTCTCAGTTTGCCATTTGGACCTCCAAATACCTTAGAGAGATTAACAAGGCAATTGCCAAGGGTCTGCCTAACAATGTTACCGCCCCTCAGCTAAAGGGAGGGGATGGGTTTGATACGGGGCCTCTTCAGGCCACGGCCCCCTGGGAAGCCCTTGGAATTCTTTTCACAGATGTTTCACAGAGCAATTGATTTATAGGATCCGAATTGGAGTGGAGAAAAATGGTTTTGTGCATGTGTAAGTTTGTGTGTGTGTGTGTGTGTGTTTGAGTGAGCGAAGGATCCAGTAAGGGAACTGCGCCTATTTAGTAGGTAAATTATGGGGACAGGTTGGGCAGTAGAGAGTACAGAGAAAGTGATGAAAGAGTGGGAGAGAGGAAGAAAGAAAAAGAGTGAAAGAGACAGAAAGAGACAAAGAGGAGAGAGAAAAAGAGTGAGAGAAGGGAGGAGAAAGTGACAGAAGAGGGAAAAGAGGGAAAGAGAACGTGAAGAGAGAGAAGGGAGGAAGAGGAAAGAGATATCCCACAGCCCTTATAACACCCCTGTGTTTGTTATAAAAAAGAAATCTGGTAAATGGCGTTTTTTGCATGATTTGCGGGCTGTTAATAAAATTCTCCAACCCATGGGAGCACTGCAGTGCGGCCTCCCCAATCCAAATTTGATTTCCCAAGAATGTGATCTCATGACACTTGTCCACTATTTCTCAGACACCCACCCTTTTTGCAGCCCTAATTACAAAAGCCCCTCCGCTCCAGTGGAAGCCTCCTTCAACAGCTTTTTCCTATCAAAGACGCTATAACTGTCTTTGCCGATGGGAGCAGACATCGGGGAGCATGTGCCTGGCAGGAGGATGGTACATGGCACACCCAGCTCACAGAGCCACAAAAATCCTCTCAAAGAGATGAATTGGCCGCTTCCATCTTGGCCTTTCAGTTATTTGACAAACGACCGTTTAACTTAATTCTTGCTAGTCTTTATGTGACTCAGATTATAACCTCTCTGTGTGAGTCTTATATCTCTCCTTCTACTGATTCACAACCTTTGTCTCTGTTTCTCACTTTACAAGGTCTTGTCTCCTCTCGCTGTCATTTTTTCCATGTCTCCCATATCTGAAGTCATCAGCCTTTCCCTGGGCCTCTCCAGGAGGGCAATGATGTTGCTGACGCTGCGGCATCAGCCCCGCCCCCCCATGTCAATGTTTGTTCTGCTATCACACCTTGGGATAGCCACTCTTACTTTCACCAGGATAAAAAAGCGCTCATAAAACAATTTGGCCTTACGTCGGCGGAGGCATCAGCAATCATTCAACTATGCCCCACCTGTAGCCAGCAGGCAAACCCTCTCCCTATGGGGGTAAACCCCAGGGGGACAGAGTGTTGCCAAATTTGGCAAATGCATGTTACCCAATATCCTCCATTTGCCCCTTGGAAATATTTACATGTTTCCATTGATACGTATTCAGGCTACATTATGGCATCCCCCCAAAGGGGTGAAGCCACCAAACATGTTATTAATCATTGTATTCGGACCTTTGCATCGCTGGGACGCCCAAAAGAATTAAAAACAGACAATGGCCCCGCTTACACAGGTGCAGCCTTTGCTGCCTTTTGTAACCAATGGGGCATTGTGCATAAATTCGGCATTCCTTATAACAGCCAGGGTCAGGCGTTGGCTGAGCGCACCAACCAGACATTAAAACATGCCCTGGGCAGATATATTGGCAATAGGGGAAAATGCCCCCTGGCCTCCCAGCAGTGCAACACACGCTTAACCTTTGCCTTTATGCCCTGAATTTTTAAAATCTCACCAGTCAGCCGCCTTCCTCAGCAGCGACTCGTCATTTTGCAGCTCCACCTACTGCAGACACCTCCCGTCCACCTGTCTACTATCGCTGCTTGCCTGACTTGACGTGGCGAGGACCTGCTGACCTAATTACCTGGGGAAGGGGCTACGCTGCAATCCAACTCAAAGACAAAGTTCTTTGGATTCCAGGACGGCACGTAAGACCATATTTGCCAAAACCACCTATACAACCACCTACACAAACACAGAAGCAGCCTGACCATGACCAACCAACAGGAACCACAGCTTGAGGCTGTCTCTGTCTCTGACCTGGAGAACAGAGCAGAGCACCCTCCACCCTACACTCCCCCGACCGGCTGCCCCGTCTTTCGCCGCAGATCCCCCTACTATGTGTTTGGTTGAATGCTACCTGTTGTCATTATTTGAACCAGTCTGGAGAAATTGAAACCAGTGTGGACAAATTACATGATATCGTTCAAACAGTTGGACAAACATACAAAGCCTTGGACTCCTGGTGGGATTGGATGACCTCTTGGTTACCTAATTTTATCTGGTTGGGAAATGTTTCCAAGACCGTTATAACCCTTGTTGCTTTGCTGATACTGTTGTGTTGCTGTATTCAATGTGTATCCTCTTTATTAACTATGTGTAAGAATACACTCTCTAGCTTGGCTCCACACAAGAACATTCACATTGTCAACCACATGGAGTTACATGAACAGTCAACCCCTTGCATGGGGAAAGATCCCTTCTGCATGCCCAGCGACGAAGAAGGAGACGCTGCCTTTTAAAAAACCAAAACATTCCGGGTGTGTGTGTGCAGGGCAGTTTCTGCTGTCTGAAACACACATACACAGGGATGGAGACACATCGTACCAGAAACATTTTTCCGGCCTAAACAGTCAGGACTCATTATGCAGCCTCATGTAACATGAACTATGTGAGCCAGCTACTCCCACACATGCCCTTTCCCCTCCCAATGCCATGCAGCTTATAACCTTCTGTTCCCCCTTTGCCATGATGTGATTTTATATTGGTTTATGTGTAGAATGCTGTGATTAGCCCTGTCAGATGAAGAGGAAAAGTCTTGTTGACAAAAAGAAAATAAAAAAGTAGGAGATGTTGTAATATAATTCCTTGTGCAGGTGTGGGTCACCCATGGCCCAGTTCATACTAGAGCCTGCAGAGCCACGCTGAACCACACAGGAGAAAACAAACTCCTAAAACGCCATAACATCCTGATAGTTCATAACATAACATTCTGAGATGTGTCCTACCAATGACGCCCAGGATTTGACCATATATAGACAGAACTTCCCTGAAGCAGTAGATTAGAAATTGTACTTTTACAGGCTGTTTTTAACCACATGCTATTGCTCCTCCTGCCTTTGTCCTATCTCAATAAAAGGGGCTACCAGACCCCCAATCTGGGTCGCTCCATCTCGAGAAAGTTCGTGTCCTGTCTTTTCTAAACATTGGCCTCATGGACGACCCACGGGAACATCACAGGTGGCAGAAAGTGGGGCATCCCTGTCTGGGCCTGTGCCAGGCAGGATCCGCCACCTCCTGCCACCACCATCAGCTCCTGCACTGTGGCCTCCCTTGCCTCAAGCCCTGGCTCCTTCCTGTGGCCACCTCTCCCCCCCCCCACCGCTCCTCTGAACCCCTGGGTGCTGGCCCAAGAGGAGGAGGGAGCTGTTCCAGGTTTCCCTTGGAGAAACTCTTCTCCCAAGTCCGGGGATGCCCTTCCCTAAAACTGGGGAAGAGCTCCAAGGCTGGGCCTCTGGTGGAGGATGAGGCTAAAGGAAGACGTCCACGGGGAGCAGCTGGATCGAAGGATCCTTGAGTGGGATCTTGTAGGTCCTGGGCCTGCAAGAGATGCTCCAGAGGGTCTTGGGATGGCCACACCCTGCCTTAGTCTCAAGGAAAGAAGCATTTCAGAGCAGCAGAGCCTCAGGAGGGAGGATGTCCTGCAGTCAGGCCCTGGAAGGGCCTGAGGAGCAGGCGCTGAGGAGCCCCCATCCCCATCCCAATGGCCACCCGGAACCCCTTGCTCAACCCTTCAATGGGCTCCTGGGTGTCTTGGCCACAGGTGGTCTCAATATCCCAGGCTGCTCCTGCCTGCAACTCTCTCCTGCTCGGCCGCCTCTGTGGCTGGACGGACATCTGAGGACGAAAGGGAAGGGAAGGGAGGGGAGGGCTGAGACCCAGGAACTGTCAAAAGAGGGAAGGGCCAGGAGAGGGCAGGAGAGGCTGGGCACCCAGTCCAAACTCCAGCAGTCAGACAACGGCTCTCAAGCAGGGGAGTGGCCAGGGAACAGTCAAAGAGGAGGGCTGGAGGGACAGACACTTGCAAATCCCACTGTTACAGCTCTCTTTTGACCATCTCTGTGGAGAGCCCCCCCCCCCCCAGGCTTCATCCCTGCACCTCTGCCGGATACCCATCTGTACTGAGGCTTTAAGCTGCCCAGAGTCCCTTGACAGCAAGATGGGTGGTACATAAAATTAATTAAATCACTTTCAATTAACTTTAATAAACCTTATGCTATATTAATTACATTAATTTGACACTCATTATATATGGCATTGCTTTAATATAAAATTAAATGTGATCTTGGGGGTTCTTCTTACGTCCTTGGCGTTGCTAAGTGCTGAAAAGGAAAGTGAAATGTATAACTTGGAAAATGCACCTGTCCTCGGCGGGACGGAGAGTCTGGGCGCCTTCGCCACCTCCGCCCGGCCAGAAAACCTGCCCGAGAGACTCGCCTTCTGCCTGCGGTGCCCCCCCCCACCCTCACTCCGGCCGGGGGCCTAAATGAGCCCATGCGCCGCTTCCGAAGGGCTGCGGGGCGGGCTGCCTCCCGGGCGGTCTGCCTGCAAGCGGAGAGAAGGCGAGCGAGAGGCTGGCGCCGGGCTGCGGCCGGAGCGCTCCCTGCTCGGCCCGAACAGAGGAGAGGGAGGCCGGGGAAGGAGCGCGGCCAGGTCCGGGGAAGCTCGGTCGAGCGCGGGCTTTCCAGAGGACGCCGACCGACCCTTCTTCCCTGCACCCGTCCCCGCAGAGGGACCGTCCGGCGAAAGAGGCCGGAGGAAGCCCCCCCCCTTCCGCACAGGCGTTGGGACCGGGAGAAGCCCTGCCGGTCCCCGGTTGCCTCCCCCACCTGCCCCGCGGAGCTCCAGGTACACAAGAGGAAGGGGGGGGGGAGACGTTGGCAGGAGACTTTAAGAGTGGGGAGGGGAGCAGAGGGGAAGATGCGGACGGGATGGGGAGCAGCTGCCGGGGGGGGGGGAGGCAGAAGGCGCCTCTGAGCACGGACTGAGCGCAGGGGAACCGGCGGGGACTCCCTCAAGGCAAGCGCAGAAGCCTGGCCCAGCTGGCAGCCTCTCCGCCCTAGCAGGGACGCCGACGGCGCCCCCCCCCCCCCCCCCAAGTCTGAGCCGGCGGGCAGAAGCGGCAAAGTAGCCGCAGCCGCTGACGGGCTCCGAGGGTTCATCCCGGATTGGGTGGCAGCTCAGCCAGCGAAGCGGAGAAGATCCCCGGGGACAACGAGACACACACACCCCTACACTACTTATTGGGGGGGGGGGAGCGTTGTGCCTTCAGGTCCCTCTTAGCCCGGGGCGACCTCTTGAGTGCAGGGGATGATAAAGGTCCCATGGAAGAAGGGGAAGCAGCTACTATCGCCTTTTGTGCAAGAAAGCCAGGGAAGAGCAGCCTGGTTGGGGTCTCTCTGTGGCATTTCCAGCACAGCCCCCTCCCAGTAAGGGTGGCCTGATGGTAGGGGGCAGCCGAGGTCCCCTGGGGGCTTGGCAGTGCAGGGAGCCCTTGCAAGAATGCCCCTTTCTTGGAGAGGGTTTCGCTCCCTTCTGCCAGTCCCCACCCCCCCTCTGCTCCCATTGCCGGAGCTTCTGGAGGCTGCTCAGAGGGCCCTTTGGGGGCAGCCCTGCAGGAAGACCCCTCCTTCAGAGCTAGAGGCTGCCTCCCAGGCAACGGGGGGGGGGAGGGAAAGAGGGGCATGTGGGGGGAGACTCACCACTTCAGCCTCCTCTCCCTCGTTGAGCAGGGCCCGGTGGCTCCCGCCATGCTTCTCCCCCATGGAAAGTGGTCCCGGTGGGTCTCTGGAGATTCCCCCAAGACTGCCGGCCCAACAGCCCTTCCTAAGCCAGCAGGGATGGGGCCCTTTATATACCAGGCTGACCTGCAGGGCCACACCTTCCTCCTGCCAGGCTCCTGCTGCTGCTGCTGCTGAGGGGCAGCTCCTCCCTGGAGCTCCAGGTGAGAACACCTTTCCTCACCCAAAGAGGCCGGGCTCCCTCCTGATGGGGCCACTCCAGAGAGCAGCGGGTCCACGTGCCCAGGCAGGTTCCAGGCCCGGCAGAGGGGAGGGCTGCCTGCAGAGATTAGGAGATGTATTGGGGGGGGGGGGGTTGTCTCCTGACAAAGGCAGGTGTTGTGTGACTGCCACCAGGTGGGCCACTGGTTGTGGGAGAGAGGCCACTTGGATCGGAGGAGGCCTGCAGGTGCCTCCTCGCCCCCTCCCCTTTTCCTGCCCAGAGAGGGCCTCCCCCAAATCCTTCACTCTCCTGCTTTGCATCCTGGAAGGAGGGAGGAAACTCTGTGGGGAGGAGAAGCTGGCCCTTAAAGAAAGAACTGGGGATCCAGGGCCTGTGATTCACAGCGAAATAAACGTTTCTGCTTCCTGAACTGAAAGTGCTGGACTATTTTCTGGCTCTTTGGAACTCACTGGGCCCCTTTTCAGAGAAATTCCAACACAAATTGAGCTGGGCTCCCGGGATACCCCAGGAAGGTCCCCGGAACGCTGACGTTGCTGCAACCAGAAGCTCCTTTGCCAAGAACCAGGCAGAAGCAGCAGGTGACCCAGATGAGCCCCTCTCGGCTGGCTCCGCTGCAGGTGCTCAGCCGATCACTGGGGGTCTTTCGGGTGGAGTCCCCAACAGGGGCTCCCTGCCTACCAGCCAAGGGACGGCTGCACTGCCCAATGTGCCTTTTCTCTCAGGTCTCCTCAATGGAGCCACTCCGTTTAAACATCCATTTTAATCGCCTAAAACTCAGCATAGCAACCCTTCCCTCCGCCTCCTCCTTAGGTAGAGGGAGCCACCCAGGGACGAGGCCTTGTGCGCCTGAACTAACACTGGAGGCTCTCCTGAAAGGAGGGGCACTTCACAGAGGAAGCAAAACAGCTGGGCTTTTCTGGGGTTCAGCTTCACCCTCTGCAGAGCAGGAAAGGAGGAAGGCAGCAGATGCTTTCACAGGTGTGGAATCCCAATCCAGTGGGATTGGGGGAGGGGGTTGTTTACTATTTGCGGGTACCACAAATTGCCTCCGGAACTTGTGGGTTCTTCATCACTGGAGGTTCTCAAGAGGAGAGTGGACTGCCACTTGTTTGAAATGGTAGAGGGTCTCCTGCTTGAGCAGGGGGCT
The DNA here is from genome assembly GCF_009769535.1 of Thamnophis elegans. Lineage (NCBI taxonomy): Eukaryota > Metazoa > Chordata > Lepidosauria > Squamata > Natricidae > Thamnophis > Thamnophis elegans. The sequence goes on from NC_045550.1 coordinate 71,342,011, forward strand.
GGACTAGAAGACCTCTAAGTCAAGATGCTCTTAACCGAGGTGGTGAGGGGGGAAAACCCCACATGACCCACAGAACAGAAGTAAAAGAAGTATTGGTGTCCTAACCACCATGGAGCAAACTGTCTTCAGGTTCTTTCAAGAGGAGAGTTGGGAGAAAGCTCCCTCTGGCATCTCCTGCCTCCAAGAGGTCTTCCATTCCTGGAGGGAGGGAGGGTGGGAGGAGAAGCAACTGGATTTCCATGGGGAGAAGCAAGAAACAAGCAAAACGGCTTCCCTCCAGAAGTTGTGGGTGCTCCATCCATGGAGGATTTGAAGGATATGGGACAACCATTTGTCTGAAATGGTAGAGAGTCTCCTGCTCAGAGAACCTCCAAGGTCCTTTCCAACTCTGCTACTCTATTAATTTAGAGGGCAAATACAAAGCAAAACTGAAGGGGCACAAGTGTTCGGACCAACTATTAACAGGTGGATCCACTTTTCAGGCAGGATGGAGGCTGGGGGAAGGGGGGCATCACAAACCCCAGGGGTTTCAGGGGCTCCCCTCTGGGGCTGGCAGAGAAAGTGCCCTCCTTTGCCTTCCAGAGGGAGGGAGACGGTGGGGGTCTTGGGGGCGAAAGGAGCAGCCCCCTTGCCAGCTTTCCCAGTCTCATGCCTTGAATGCCAGAATTGGGCTCTGGGGCGCCACTGAATGGATAAAAGCGGCAGAGCGGCTGGGAGGGAGGGGCTGGCAACTGGAGACAACCTGGGCTGGCAGGGGATTCTGGGAACTGGAGTCCACCCATCCCAGAGTTGCTGAGCTTGAGCAAGGCCCATCTGCGGTCTAGGGCTGCGGGGGCTCGGGCGTCGCAGGGGCACCGAGGAAGATCCTTTGGGGAGCCCCTCTCTGTGCAGGGTCTTCGGGGCAGCAACCGGGGGGCGCCGGGAATGAGCCAGGGGCGACCAAGGGACCCGGGACCGAATTGGAGCGGCTTAGCGCCACCCCTCTTAAACTTTCATGAGTCTACGGCGCGGCTCGTCCGCCCAATCGCGTCCCCGCCCGGAACCTGGCGCGCAGGCGCAGTGCTTCGGCGGACGCTCGGCCGACGGGCCGGAAGCGGAAGCGGCTGAAGGGCGAGGAGGCGGGCGGCGGCGGCGGCGGCGAAGGAGCGGCCAGGTCGGGCGGCGCAGGATGTGGAGGGCCCGCTCGGCGGCGGCGGCGGCGGCGGCCTGGTTAGTGCGGGGCGCCTCCAGAGAGCCGGGCCCGTGACTCCCGGTTCCTGGTGCCCGGCGGGGCTGAGAGGCAGGCGGGGGGCACCGGGATCCGCGTTACTCCCGGCCGCCCAGTCCCGCCTCTCTCCGCTCAGCCGCGGCGCCTCCAGGCACGGATTTCTCCCCCCCCCCCCCCCCCCCCCCCCGGTGTTGCCTCGCGGGAGACGCGAGGCCGGGGCTCCTTTTGTGGGGGGCTGGGAGGCGGCCTCTCGCCCAGGCCCGGCGGCGCCTCCTCCACCGCCCTCCCTGCTGGGGACGGTCAGGGCATGGCGGGAGGGGAGGAGGCTCTGCGGTGCCCGTTGCAGGGAGGGTAAGAGTGGAATCTGCACTGCTAAGCAAATTAAATGCCCACAAAACGTTTATGAAGCACTAAGGAATCCATTTAATAGCCGAAAGGAAACGCCCTGGAGAACCGAGGTCCCAAAGCTGCCGTCCCCAAGGAAGAAAGAAGGGGGGAAGCTCCTCGGATGGGAAGAGAAACGTTTTCCAGGGAAACAAAAATCCCCAAGACGGCCCAGATTCCCTTTGGAAGAAGCGCCTTTGCCCCCCCCCCCCGAGGATGGAGACCCTCCCTTGGACACAGGGGGGGGGAAAGAGAAGCCCCCCCCCCCTCCTTGGAAGAAGGGAGGGGGATCTAATGCTTGTCCCAGTCATCCGGGCCCTGCTGGTACCAAAGGCACCTGGGCTTTTCTGGGTCTTCGCTTCCCATCCAGAACTGAAGAAGCTTCTTGGATGAAAAGCAAAATGTTTTCAATGGGGGGAAATCGAAAGCCCAGTTCTGCCTTTTGGAAAAAGCGCCTTTGGGGCCCCCCGGGGGCCTTGGAGGATGGAGAACCTCTGTAGATACAAGGTGAATCTCCCTCCCGGGGACACTGACCCAGTGGGAAACAGAGAGAGAGAGAGAGACCTGCTCATGTTGTGGTTATAAGGCCCCAGGAGACCATGAGTTGAGACCAGCACTCCTAATGTTGGAGCCCCTTGGCTTTTTGTAATAATGTGGAGTGCATAATCCCACTTTCATAGGCATTATAATTAGCAAAGTTGTGAATCTACAGTATGTTTATAAACATGAGAACGAGAAAGTTATTTCACTGCCTCTCTGTAGCTGACCATTTGGGAACTGTAGCATGCTGAGTTCCTGACTCTTGTGTGACCATTGCAAGCCAGATTCCTTGGAGGTTTGTTAGGCTACGTCTCCCTTGAGAAGCTGCTGAGAAATTCCAGGGCTCTCCATCCCGACTGGGCTTTTCAAAAGGCCACTGGACTTCTTTTGATACGCTCCTTTGGGACAATCGGGACCTGGACGACTGAGAATCTCCACAGACACGGAAGGATCCATGTTGTGGAAGGCTAAGATTGAATCACTATGAAATAATGTGTTTTTTTCTAATTCGCCGTTGATTTGGGAGCGGTACTTTTTGCATGCAAGGAAATGTTATCCTGGGGAGAGTAGGGAGGCACAGTCTCTATGTGGGATGGTTTTGTGAGACCTCCAAACACAACTTTGCTCCCAAAAAGGAAGCAGAGGATGGTTGCAGCACAGATTTGGTGCTTTTTTTAAAAAAGCCCCCAAAGTCTCTCAGGGACCCTTACGGGCTGCCTGCAGCTACTTCTTTGAGTTCCCCTCAACCTGGATGCCTGAATCATCCTCTGAAGATTTCCCATGGCCTCCGGGGAAATAGCTGTTGATGATGGGTGGGGTGGGGGAGGACTGCAGAAACTCCACAGGAAATGTTCACCTTCAGTGACTGAACTGCTGGTACTCGAGATTCTGAGGAAGTAAGAATGGAATGGAATTTTATTATTTATATGCCGCCCTTCTCTGGGAGGACTCAGGGCGGCGAACAATTCAAAAGGGGAAAAAGGGGAACATAAAGACGAAATACAAATAATTAAAATAAGCAACAGCCGCACAACCATACATGTTGAGATGGGAGGGAACTCATCAACCCCAGGCAAAGCCAGGTTTTGACGGCTTTCCGGAAGGCCTGGAGAGAGGTGAGGGTCCGAATCCCTGCAGGGAGTTCGTTCCAGAGGGCCGGAGCTGCCACAGAGAAGGCCCTCCCCCGGGTAATAGCCAGATGCATTGGCTGGTAGATGGCACCCGGAGGAGGCCAACCCTGTGAGATCTAATGGGTCTGTGGGAGGTAATTGGCAGCAGGCGGTCTCTCAAGTATCCAGATCCTGGATTCAAGAATCCTTGAATAATTCTGTGTTTCCTGCCTTCTAGCGCTGCCTGTCAGAACTTGGCCAATGGGAGCCTCAGAGCGAGAGGGAAGCCGCCGCTGCAGAAGCTGCATCTTATTTCACGGAAAGCTCATCATTCCTGCCCTCCCATTTCCAAGCTGCCCAGACTTCGGTCGCGGACGTGGGCACCGCAGTACTCCACCCTCGGTCGCCTTCCCCTGCGCAACTCCAGGCTGCTGCTTGCACAGTTCGGCCGCCAGCCCTCCAGGAACTTTTGGGTCGCTCGGGTGGCCTCCCGGCTGCTGCGGCTGCGCTACCTCGTGCTGGGCTCCGCCGTGGGGGGCGGCTACACAGCCCAAAAGGTACTCGCTCTCCGTCCTCGGGGGCGGCTGGCGGTTGAGAGGCAGGTGGCCTGGGTAGCCTTTCCCATAACGGAACAGGGAGGCAGAGCGAGTGGCTCTCTGCTTCGGGAGGACCTTTTAGATTCACTTGTAGGCCAAGCGGGGTTACGCAGGTATCCCGGTGGATTCTCTTTTGCAAAGAAAAGGATTCCAAGAATTAAACCTTTCTCTTCAAGAACAGCAATGTCGATTCCGTACAGGTAGTCCTCCACTTACAACAGTCCGTTTAGTGACAGTGGCACTGAAAAATGTGACTTCTGATCGTTTTTGACAGTCGCCACCTTTGCAGCCTCCCCAAGATCACGTGATCCAAATTCAGATGCTTGGCAGCTGCTTCACATTTATGACCTTTGCTGTGTCCTGGGGTCACGTGGTCCCATTTTGCGGCTTTCTGACAAGCAAAGTCCATGAGGAAGCCAGAGTCAATTTACAAGCAGGTTACTGATTCATCAGCTGCAGTGATTCACTTAACTACTGTGGCGGGTATAGGTTGTAAAATGAGGCACAGCTCGTTTAACAAATGTCTCCCTTAACAACGGAAATTCTGGGCTCAATTGTGGCTGTTAGTTGAGGATTACCTGTATAAATAAATCATTTCCTGACATCAAAAAGAAAATCCTCACCAGCTTAAGTCACATTATGAAAACCAGTCTCTCTTTGGCAGCTATTCATTCTGATGTGTCTATAGCTAAAGCCCCACCTTGTGCTGGGTCAGTCCCAATTTTTTGTCTCCAGATACCTTTAATTCAGAAGTTTGCAATATAAAATAAATTCGTCATCAGTCGTGCTCAAGCTGGTTTGGGTTTTTCTTCATGCCCGTAAGATCCGTGGCAAACATGAACACTTTTTAAAGCAAGCGCCAGCAAATGTTTGTCTTCCTTGGTGGGCACAGGGCATTTTAAAATAATCGTTCATTTTTCATAAAATAACAAGCAATATTAGATTATCCTTCGGCTCCATTCCAATCCCACGATTCCTTTTCCTGACTTCTGTGTGAATCTTGTCAATATTATCACATTCCGTCCCCTCCATCTTCTGTTCTCAGCCCTAAACACATCCAGGTCCTTTAATCTCTCCTCACAGGGCTTAATTATTGGCAAGCTTTGGTTGGAAAGTGATTTTGTTCATTTCCATTGTATTTGTGAACGGTCGCTGACCAAGATGGTTTGCTAAACAAGGAGTGGCTGTGTTTCAAAATACCATTGCTAAGTCTCCTACCCTCTGACATATATCCCTGTGGGTTTGATTTTCTTAGTGATGGGTTTTCCTCCTGTTAAAGAGAGGTTAAGCCTGGCATATCCTAAGCTCCTTAGGGATGCCCTGACAGCTATAATAAGCATTTACCCAGTTCTGAATGGCCACTGTAATTAGATTCCATACAGTTCTGAAGTCTGGTAGAACGGCAGCCCAGGAGGATGGGTCCCCGCCCCAAGTCCTCCTCCTCCTCAACCTGGATTCAGGTGGGGGAGTCGGAGCAAAAGTCCCCAGTCGGCCTTTGTAAGGTTTGAAGGCCACCCATCAGGGTGGGAGCTCTTTCTATGCAGGTTGCTTCATGTAGGACAGGTAGTCCTCTCTTAACAACAAGCCACTTAGCAACCATTTGAAATTAACGACAGACCTGCCCAAAACTATGTGTGCCCCTGTGGTCACGTGACCGCATTTGGCAACAGCTCGCCTCTTATGGCCCTCCTGTGGTCACGTGGCTGAGATTTACCACTGGTTTTTGCTGGTTTCTGGCAAAAAATGCCCACAGGAATAAATTGATTTGCTTAATGACCTCTGCATTCACCTAACCACCACACTGTTGATTTACTAACCACTGCAATAAAGTCCTAAAATCATCTCCAGTCACATGGGTGACATATAGGACCTTCATCAAATACGATGGAAATTCTGTAGTCCTTTACGGTCGTAAGTCGAACACGGCCTGGGTGTGGGCTTGACCCTTGACCTGATAGATCATCCCTCTGTCCAAAAGCTGTGCTTGGTTGTGAGCCACCTAAGTCCCCCTCTTGGCAAGACGGGCAGAAGAGAACGTTTGAAGAAACAAAAGCCACCGCCTGCCTTTCATCAGCAGCCATTTCTCAGTCGACTAATTGGGCTCAGTAAACTAATTTATGGGGGTGGGGGGGATCTCAGGGGTGGCGATTTGATACCCAGAAGGCAGCCACCTCGGATGCCGTCCTGCCAGCCACCTCAGTCTACCTCTGCCTGCCCTGGTGCTGCTGTGCCACCTTTCCAGTCTCAAAGACACGTTCAGATATTAACTTAAATCAGTGGATTTATTCACACGTCAGTTGATCAGGGCTGGGTTTTCTGGAAGGTGGGTAGTCCTCAGCTTACAACCGCAATTCAGCCCAAAATCTCTGTTGTTAAGTGAGACATTTGTTAAATGAGTTTTGCCCCATTTTACGACCTTTCTTGCCACAGTTGTTAAGCGAATCACTGCAGTTGATAAGTTAGTTACATGGTTGTTAAGTGGATCTGGTTTCCCCATTGACTTTGCTTGTCAGACGGTCACTAAAGGGGATCACGTGACCTTGGGACACGGCAGTGGTCACAAGTATGGGCCAGTTGCCAAGCATCGGGATTTTGATGACGTGACCGTCACGGGGATGCCGCAAAGGTCGTAACTGTGAAACATGGTCCTAAGACACTTTTTTCAGTGACGTTGTAACTTTGAATGGTCACTGAATGAACTGTTGTAAGTCGAGGACTACCTGTGCTTTTTCAAGACTTTGTGTTATGGATGCAAAAACCTGATTTCCTTTTTCCGGCCTCTTCTAGACCTACAACCAGTGGAAGGATTCCTTGCCGGACCTCAGTGAATACAAATGGATCGTTCCCGACTTCCTTTGGGAAATGGACGAGTACATCGACTTCGGTTGGTGCTTCATTTTCCTGTCAGCCGATTCCATCTCTTGGGTCCTCCATGGATGTTGTGGGGCTAATCTGGGGTACACACAGCATTGCCACCCTTGTTTTCTTTAGAATTCAGTTCTTCGTTTCAGAAAAGTTTGCTTATGGACTTTATACAGCCTGACTTCCTTGTGGCTCTGGGCAGTGCGCGGAATTCAGAGGAAATCTGAGCGATCCACGTATTTCCCCCGTTCCTCTGCTCGTTTTGGGCTCTGTGGCAAAGGAGGCGTGGAGGATAACGTTCCCGGTTTATATCCTCTTCTGTCTTGTTGGTAACGCACACAAGACATTTAAGCTCTTTTCCATACAGGGGGAATCTGGAACTCAGGTACTTTTCCTGGCTGGAACACCCCTTCAGAGCCACGCTTTGGCCTGGTGCTGCTGCACAACCGCTGCATTCTCTCTCTCTCTTCCTGTATTTTATTTATTACTATCCTATCCAACAGGCTGAGTAAATCAGGTATCATTGTCAAGCCAACAAATACCGTGTTTTTCAGAGTATAAGACGCACCAAGGTTTTCAAGAGGCAATTTAAAAAAAAAAAAGTTTTTGCACTCTGCAAACCTTCCAAAAATGGCCCATTTTTTGTGAAAATTGGTCCTTTTTTTTTTCCAAAAAAAGGCATGAATAGCCCTTAAGAGGCTTCTAGAGTGCTCTTGGGAGGGGGGCAAAAATAAGAAAAAACAGCCTGTTTTTAGCTAAAATGAGCCTGTTTTTGCCACACACAAAAAAGGGCACGGATAGCCTTTAGGAAGTTTATACAGTGCCCCTGGGGGCTGGCGGGGCAAAATAGAGCAGAAAATGGCTGGAAGCCTCCTAAAGGCTCTGCACGGCCATTTTGGTGAAGGGGGCGGAAGGCAAAAAATGTTGCATTCAGTGTATAAGACGCACCCAGATTTTCAGCCTCTTTTTTGAGGGAAAAAGGTGCGTCATACTCCGAAAAATATGGTATATAATAAATAAGCCTAAACCAACACTAAAATTACTTTAAAAAAAATAAGAAACAGGAACATTAGGATTTTAAAAAATCATTTCAGTGGATTATTTTCACTTTTATCTCAGCTGCTTATAGAAATGTATCTTCTTTCTCAACATTTTACTTTAAGATTTTTATTAGCAGTTTGTTCTAGTGAAGGCAATAAAAAAGAAATACCTTCGAGAGGGAGATGAAAACATGCTGCTCCACTGATAGTTTTACTAGATTTTGATTTTATTTTTTGCTGTAACGTTTTATAAATTTGCTTTTTTTTTTAAATTGTAGACCAGTGTTTCTCAACCTTGACAACTTGAAGATGTCCGGACTTCAACTCCCAGAATTCCCCAGCCAGCATTCGCTGGCTGGGGAATTCTGGGAGTTGAAGTCCGGACATCTTCAAGTTGCCAAGGTTGAGAAACACTGTTGTAGACTGACTTGTATACAGATAGTCCCACACTTACGACCACAATTGAGTCCAAAATTTCTGTTGTTAAGCAAGGCATTTGTTAAGTGAGTTTTGCTCCACTTTACGACCTTTCCTGCCACGGCTGTTAAGTGAATAACTGCAGGTGTTAAATTAGTATCACGGTTTGTTAAGTGAATCTGGCTTCCCCCTGGACTTTGCTTGTCAGAAGGTCGCAAAGGGGGGGTCACGTGAACCCGGGAGACGGCAAACCGTCATAAACATGAACCAGTTGCCAACCGTCTGAATTTTGATCACGTGATGAGGGGGAGGCTGCAAAAGCAGCGACTGCAGGAAATGCCCCTAAGTCACATGTTCCCATGTCGTCGTAACTTTGAACAGCTCCCTAAATGAACTGTGTTAAGACGAGGACTTGTATTAATATTATTTATGGATGATTAAATTTGCATCTCGCTGTTGGGCCGACCTTTACATAGGTGACGTATAACAAGAACGGGATTTCCCATTCCCCCCCTTCCCCCAATTCTCATGATAAAAGAGGCGGCTGCCCTTAGCCTCTCTCTGCCAAGAGCAGCCCTCCGTGGGTGGCAGCGGAATCGAATCCTTCCAGGGCCTCAGCTGCCCCGTTCGCAAGAGCTCCGGGCCTGCCTGGGTCCAGCTGGTCTTTGGGGGAAATGCTGGGCTCTTGTCTCCAGCTGGAGGTGAGGCCGTCAGGTCCCCCACCCCACCCCCAGCAGTGATCTTGTGGCAAAGTGCGTGACCTGCCCTGCCCTCCCACGGGTAGAAGTCTTAGCTGTGTGTGTGTGTGTGTGTGTGTGTGTGTGTGTGTGCAGGGGCCATCCGGGGGTACAAATGAGCCGTTCATTCTGGGCGTCCTGTGAGCTGAGACTGCTGGTGCTGGTGGCCCTTTGAGGGTGGGGACTGCAAAGAAGGGGCTTCTTCTTCTTCAGCCTCTGAAGGCCCCCTTGGCTGGCAGAGGGAGACCCAGTCAGATTTCATAGTGTCGCTGCCTGAAACGCTCTGCAAATTGCAACAGGTTAAATGGAGGCAAAACTTTCTTTTTTAATTACAAATCTGGAGTTGACTCCTTTTCCCGTCTTCCTTGTTCCTAGAGAAACTTAAAAAGGCTCTTCCAGATTCTGAGGAGCTGGCCAAGCTGATGCCCGACTTCCACAAGATCAGCGAGAGCTTCAGCTCCTTATCCGGCTTCTTCACACCTGGTAAGGGAACTGTTTGATCCCCAAGCGGAGCGACGTGGAAGGAGAAGCTGGAAAGGGAATCGTTTTGCATTTCTTAACCCCATGAATCTGAAACTCTGGGGGGCGGGTGGGTTAAGGGGTGAGCATCGTAGGCCTTGTGGAAAACAGGAGGGCCTGATCTCCCCTGCAAACAGCCCCACTGCTGGATCTCCCCCCCAGCTCTCTTGAGACCCAGACAGCCCAGGAAGAGGGTCCTGCCTGGGAGAGGCCACCTGTCCAGAGAAGGTTAGTCTCCAGGAGGAGAGAACAGTAGCCCTTAGACATATATACCGCTTCCCAGGGCTTTTACAGCCCACTCCAAGCGGTTTGCAGAGTCAGCCTATTGCCCCCCCAACCATCTGGGTCCTCATTTTACGGAAGGTTGGAAGGCTGAGTCAACCTTGAGCCTGGTGAGATTCAAACAGCCAAATTGCAGGCAGCCGTCAGTCAGCAGAAGCAGCCTGCAGTACTGCACTCTCACTGTGGCTCCTGATGATAATGATGTTGATGGGCATCTGTTAGCACTAGCAGTAGCATTGAGACTCACTGGGCAATTCACAATGTTTTGCATCTTTTCCCCAACCGTCTGGGCCCTCATTTTACCAACCTCGGAAGGACGGAAGGCTGAGTCAATGCCGGTCAGAATCGAACTCCCAGCCATGGGCAGAGTTTGCCTGCAAAGCTGCCCTTAACAATTGTGCCACGTTGGGCTCTTTCAGGTCACAGGCCCAGAGGTTTCTTCTCAGTTTTTGCTGTGAGGCTGCCCCTAATGCGCCCCCTCCCCAGAGGTTTAATCCCTGCCCTGATTCTGCACCTTCGTCTTCCTCAGCGAGGGCGCTCTCTATGGAGGCCGCATTGAGCATTGGCCTAACCATGCCGGTCAGCAGATGTGATTGTGGGAAGGGGGGGGGGGGCGGAAGAGAAGACAGCAGCTGGATGGGGGGAAATCTCCAATGCCCTGGTTTTGCGGGGGGGGGGTATTTAGGGGGGGGACCGGATGTGTGGTGAGGAAATTCAGATTTTCAAAGTCTCAAGTTCTGGAAGGATGTTCAGAAATTCAGGGCCAGTAGATGAGACCCTCCTATGAACTTTCAATTTTGGAAATTGGACCGGCCCCTTTTTCCCTTCGTGGACCCCCCTTCCCCTTGTCGATACCTCTTGGTGTGCCGTCTCTGAGGAAGTTGTGGTTGTGTCTGTGTGGCCCTTGTTGTGATCCCCCCAGGTGGTATTGCCTCTCCTTTGCCATTTGTAGTGTTTATAATTTTCTTCCCCTCCTTCTGCTGGTTTCTCACAGGTCACAATTTGGTTAATGAAGTCATAGGAGCTTCTGATCTACTCTTGTTAGGTGTGTAAAATGCACTTTTCTTTACTCTCATTTAAATATTCCTCCCTTTTTCAAAAACTGTAATGACAAATAAACTGCAGCAATCGGAGACCGTGGCTCGGTTAAGGTGGATTCTTTTATTAGAAATTCTTCAAACTTGGGAATTCTTGAGAGCTAGTCTTGGCAAGCCCCAGTCAGGCTAATAGAATTGCCTTTCCCTGATGGTATCGATTGAGTTTCTCAGTTGTAGAAAACAGTTTTTAAGAAAAAGTGAAAAATCAATGCCTGAAAATTCAGGGCCTTTTGGGGGAAAAAATTATTTCATTGATTTTAATTTGCCCCCATAACCACTCAAAATGACCAGTGAAGCAGAAGGGGAAGGTCAGTACATTTTATCTTGAAATAATATTCAAGGGCCCTCTTTCCCTTCAGATAAATAGCAACAAGGAAAGCCATTTTGGTGAATTTGGTGAAATGTAAATTGCAAGCCTGCAGTTGCTGAAAGCGTTTATTTTATAAAATGTCCCGTTAGTCATGGAGAATCTGGGCAGATATTATATCACATAATACTATATAGTTTAAAATATGTAGATGTTCACTGTTGCCATCTCAAATACTCACACTTTCCAGATGTGAATGTAGGTTTAAATTACAAATGATGCAGAAATTACTATTTTTTTGTCATTTCATTATTGGAATATTGAATATCATTATCAAATTCTCTGATTTTCAATTAAGACTATTTTAAAACACAATATAATAATGTTTAATCACCTTGTTCGCTCATGGAGGGGTGAATCGATTTCTGATTCTTGGGGCCGAAACCAAAACCCACCCACCACGATTTGGCCCCCAATGGCCCCCGTCCCAGGATCCAGACTTTGGTCTTCTCAAGCCATGCCCCGTTTTTTACCCCCCTCCGCCCCACTCTCTGGTTGAAGCCAAGGAGCCCTTTCCTGCCTCTTCTCTGGAGGAATCCTTCTCCCCCCCCCCCAGCCCCCTTCTGATGCCTGGCCTCATTTCTGCCCTGGGGAGCAGCTACTGGCACTGGGAACGGCCCTTCCAGATCTGCTGACGGTTCATTGGTGCTTGGAATGCCCCCCCCCCCCCCGATCCTCTGCCAGATTCCCTTCCTCTGCAGCTCCGTCTCCCCTTTCTTCCCCTTTCAGAGTCCTGGGTGGTCTTCACCGTGTGAACGATTCACATTTCTCAAGGCTAGGCTGTCATCCTCCCTATTATTCATTTTGCTCACCTTCTATTTGATTTATTTCTTTTGTTTATTTGATCTTATGACGGAAACCTTACCGTGCCTATCTGTTAATATGGTCACATTAAGACCGCCTACAGCAATAAAAACAGGACACAAACCCCAATTCAAATCAAAATTCACATGAGTCCTGGTAGTCCAATTTAACCCATCAGAGCTTGATGAGGGAGAGGGGCTTCCTTGTGGGAGCCAAGCTTCCCCCTTGGGCAGCACCTACCCTGAGGCAGCCTGGCACCCTTTCCTGCCCCTCCCCAGCGGAGCTTCCTGCATTCCCAGAGAGGCATCTCTGGCAGAGTGAAGACCCTGGCATGGTTGTAAGGAAGGCAGTGGGGCCCCCAGCCCTGTGGGGTTGAAAGGTGGACGCCAGGAGCTTGAATTACGCCACCGTGTGCCAATCAAGGCAGCCTCTCAGACATGGCTGCGTCTTGGTTGCCCCTGGACTTCCTCCCAAGTCAGCCTCGGGCAGGCAGAGGGCACCTTCGTCTAGGCTGCCCCAGCCACCTCCAGAAGGGGGACACAGGCAGGGTGGGTGATGCTGGGCTGAGCCTCCTTTGCCAGCCTCCCAGCTGGGGGTCCTGCTGGGAACGGGACTTAAGCTGGGCAGCTTCACCCAGTGGGTGGGGAAGGGAAAAGCAGCAGAGACGCCTAGGGCAGGGCAAGGCAGAAGGGGCAACTTCTACCCCCACCAGCTGCTTGGTTCGGAGGGTCAGCCCTGCAGGGAGGGTTTCCTACAATTTGCCTTAATTCCTGGATTGTATTTGGGGGTGGGACCCCCAATTAATCCCATGCCCTGATATCCCAGGTGGTTTACAGACCTATAACCAAAATCCACCCGGCTTCTTTAAGGCAGGAGTCTCCAAACTTGGCAACTTTAAGACTTGCAGACTTCAACTCCCAGAATTCCTCAGCCAGCCATGCTGACAGGGGAATTCTGGGAGTTGGTCCACAAGTCTTAAAGTTGCCAAGTTTGGAGACTCCTGCGTTAAGGGAATCCAGCCCGGCTGGAAAGAGACTCCAGGGAGAGATGGGGGAGGGGGGCAGGGAGGAAAAAGGGGAGCCGTCCAGCCTGATGTGGCAGCCTTAGGTCATCTCCTGAGAACATATTCCAGTGTTTGAGGGGCTGCCCCAGAGAAGAGGATGTGTGTGTCAACCTTTTCTCCACCAGAAAGCAAGACTGGAAGCAATGGGTGGAAACTAATCAAGGAGGGAAGCAACCTGGGGCGAAGGAGAAACTTCCTGACAATGAGAACAATTAACCAGTGGAAGGGAAGTTGTGGGTGCTCCATCACTGGAGGTTTTGAGAAGAAACTGGACAGCTTTTGTCTCAAATGGTATAGGATCTCCTGCTTGAGCAGGGGGTTGGACTAGAGGACCTCCAAGGTCCCTTCCAGCTCTGTTCTGATTCTCCAAGCTAGTCGTGGGGAACTCTTAGGAAGAGTCTATAGGCAGACTGAGTGATTTCCATTTGCTGGACCAAGGCTCTTTTATCCTTAGTCTCAGGAAGCCATTCCTCCTGCATAAACGGAGCCAGTGTTCAGGAGCACAGCTTGCTAATCCAATTCCGTTCTGATAAGACCAAACCTCCTTGTGCAAGAATGTGCGAAGGATTTCACAATTCCAAGCAATACATCTGTCCCGATTGAGAGATCCCAGTGGCCCAGGGAAGGCCAAGCAGGGGCTCATCAGCCTGAGCCATTCTCAACGCTGCTGCTCTGGGGGGCAGCTCCCTTTCACTCTGGCTCTCCAGGAGGAAACAACATCCTGTGCGCATTTGCGTTGTGAGACACAAATAACCTGAGCCACTCATGAATTGTACCAAGAAGAAGGTTTATTGCTAGTCGCCCGTGTTACGAGAATCTCTCCAGACTGACGGTCAGACGAGGCTTCAGGGGTTCTGGGGGAGGCCAGGCCAGTCTGCGAGGGCTCCAGGCTAGGGCCCCTCTTAACACCTCCCTCCAGCCTCCCTGGAGGTCCCCCCACATCCACCGAGAGACTATAAGCTGCCTTCTGTGCAGCTGCCAAGGCATTCTCGAGGCTTCAGCTTTAAAGCCAGCCTCTCCTGGACCCTCTTCCACCTGCCTCCTAAGTCCATGGACGCCCTTGTTCATAAGAGAGATAATCACACATATCAACACAGCCACATCGAGCCCCTATTTTGTCCCCTCAGGTCTGTAGGGCAGCGTCACCCAACCTTTCCGGCTCCCTGGAGCAGCAGCTGGGGGAAGGGGGTGGTTTCACGTCCACAGCCACTGCATGGCTCGGTTCCCAATAGGCCACGGACCAGGGGGTTGGGGGCATGCAGAAGGGACTCTGGTGGAGGATCTGACCGGCTCCCTGGGCCCTTTGGCCTATAAAATGGGGCTGCCATTTACCTGAGGCAGGTGAGAATATACCTGAGTGGAATGGAGTGGCCCACTTATTTTGCTTTTTGCCCAGAAAGTTCTCCAGGTAGCTGTAATGTCACCATTACTAAGCACAAGATAATTAGTGCTAAATTGCTCCACAAACGGACAGGACCAGATAAGAGATAAGGCCTTTTTCATTGTTTCGTTTAATTGCTGCATTATCTTCCAGAAGGCCGATAAGAGCCTCCATCCCCAGTGGCAGCCTTTCTCAGTCCAGACAGTCTTTTATGGTACAGAAAGTATTTGATTTGCTTCCTGATCTTCCCAGAGCGTTTTTTTTCCTTCAGCTGTGCATGTGATCTGGGGAAGGGAAAGCGGCATTCGCTTCACACTTCAGCAGACCCCAGAGTCTATGAACCACCTGGTCCCCCCTCCTCCGTCCCTGTCTCCTGTGAATGCTGGCTGGGGAATTCTGGGAGTTGAAGTCCAGACATCTTCACGTTGCCAAGGTTGAGAAACACTGATTTAGGATCTTTTGCTATATTTTTATTGGAGATTTTTTAAACAAAATAAAAGCAATGCCAATATTAGAAAACAAAGTAAATAAAAGTAGTGAATAATTAAGAAAGAAAAAAAGAAATATTAATCAAATTCACATGATTACCCATCTCCCGAAAAGCAATTCTGGACAGTGTACACCAATGCAATATAACACTATAAAACAAATTTATATCTTATAAAACATCACATATATAAAACAATCAGTGAAAAATACAAATCATTTTTAAAAGAAATGCAGCAAAATGCAAAAAATCCCATAGATTAGGGGTGGGGGAATAGAAATTGAAGAAGCGGCTTCTGTTCTTTTTGACACCGGCTATAAATGCATTTATATTAAAATTGCATCATAAGTTCCTTTTTTCGTAAGCTGCTCTTCCCAATAATCAGACCCATAAATCACAAATTCCTTTTTTTTTAAAGAAAAAAGTCCATATGAGGTTCCTAGTCACTAATAAAGGTAACAAGTTAATTTTGCTATCTTCTAGTTCCATCCTCTTCCTCCGCTTTCCCTCCCGTGACCCTTTTCTAGCTCCATTAGCCCCAAGAAGAAAAGCTGTGGACTCAGTTGAATCGAAGTCTTTGAAATTCTTTGTATCGGCCTAGGTATTTCAATCCAGAATGATCTGGCTTTTTTACATGTCTCTCGGGCATGATAAAACTACGTTTCCCATGTTTCCTTCGAAGTACCTTTACGTACGGTAGGTAGCTTTTCTGGAGTTGTATAGAAAGGAACATTTTAGAATCTTTTAGATCTTCAATACATTCACTGCAGTGATTCAATGGATTACCAGTTTTAAGCACTACAATAAAATCATATAATTAAGGGAAAGAAAATTGGAAAAGGGAATCTGGTGTATGGAAATTCTCCATCACCCAGGTCATGGTCGGCCCAAAACCTTTTTCGAAAAAACAGCTGGGCTTTCTTGGTTTTTTCCTTGAAAACGTTTCACTCCTCATCCAGAACTGATGAAGCTTCTTGGTTGAGAAGTGAAACGTTTTCAAAGGGAAGAAACTAAGAAAAGTCAGGAAAAAGTACTTTTGGAAAAAGGAATTTTGTGATAGCTCTCACCCTCTTTTTCCATTCAAGCTGCAAGAAACAAAACAGTGGCAGGTAAGTGAAATGTGCATTCCTGGCGCATCGATAATGCCAGAGAGAATGTCCCTCTGATGATCCCTCAATTTGTGTGTGTGAACCTATGTAAAATAAATAGGCTGAGGCTCAGTTTCCTGGTTCCTTGTTAGTGGATTTCTGCCTTTTATTCAGTTCAGTACCAATATGTTACTGAAAAGCAGGATCGTTTACATAAGCTCGGAGGGGCCTGGGGTTGGGGAGAAGTTGGGCTGAACTTCCGCTCTCCTTTTGGCCTTTTCAGTCCCGGGGAGGCCAGGTGGGAAAGCCAGCTTCACCTTCCTTGCACCATCCCAGCCAGGGTTTTGCCTTCAGCCTTAGAACCAGAGAATCCAAGGGCCGGAAGGGACCTCCGAGGTCTCCTAGTCCAACCCCCTGCCCAAGGCCGGAGTCCTTCTACCACCTGGGACAAACGGCTGCCCAGGCTTTTCTTGAAAACCTCCAGCCATGGGAGACAAGCTGGCCCATTGATCAGTGGCTTCATTTAGCCAACAGAACGGGGCATCAGCTGTACCCGAAGACCATCCCCTCTCCCCACTCCAGGAGCTCTGGTGGCACAAACAGAGCATTTTTCCCACGTAGGCTGGCTCTGAAATAAGCTGCAGCCTCAGGGAAGATTTTGGGAACTGAGCAAGGCCGCCCCTGTGTGTCTCCACCCTTCTTACTTTAGCAAATCCTTTCCTAGTTCTTTCGGCCGCTTTGCCAAGCTAACCTTCCAGATGACCCCTTCCCGGCTTCCCTCCTGCAGCTTCCTCGCCTCCTCCTGTTCTCCCCAGGACCCCCCTTTTCTCCCCCTCTTCCCCAGGGGGGCAGAAACAGAATTGGCAGAGTACAGGTGGAATAAACATCTCTAGAGATTCTCAGTCTTCCAGCTCAAAGGTGCTTTTCCAAGAGGCCCCATTTTCCTTGAGGAGGAGGAAGACTTTTCGCTCCTTATCCAAGGAGCTTCATGGGTTTTGATGGTGCAGATCCTTCCACCACCACCCCCGCCCTCAGAACCAATGAAGCTTCTTGGATGAGGAGCAAAACCTTTTGAAAAAGCACCTGAAGGGAGTCCCAAAGGTGCTTTTGTAAGAGGCAACTGGGCTCTCTTGTTTTTCTTTGAAGACATTTTCCTTCTCATCCAGGAGGCATCCGGCCAGAGCTGAAGAAGCTTCTGGGAGACAAAGCGAAAAGTCTTCACAGAAAAACAAGAAAGTCCAGTTGCCTCCTGGGAAAAAACCCCTTGGGCCCAACCGGGACCTGGATGGCTGAGAATCTCCACAGACAAGAGATAAGGGAGGGGAAAGGGGGCTCAGAAATGTAAGATATAAAAAGTGAGTGAGTGAGTGAGTGAATGGTCATTTCCTCCATGCCTTCCACCTGGAATGGCTCGAGGCAGCTCTGCTCCTTCACAAAAGATTCTGCCCCTCTACCTTTAAGCCAGCTGGGAAGAGATAAATCAGACTCGCTTAATACATTTCTAGATTATTAATCAGAGTTTTGCAATTGCTGCTAATTGCTTTATTACCGTTCTTAAGCAATGCCTCTTTCCACATAGTCGGATGAGGGAAATGGGCATCGCACCGCAAGAGCCTTTTGTGTAACAGCTGCGAACCCAACTCGGCTCTGATAAAGTCAAAACCGGTGGCCTCGCTGGCTGTGCAAAGGTGCCTCTTTCCCAATCCCCCTCTGGCAGCAGAGCCTCCCCACTCTGTCCGTTGCTCCAGCAGCCCTTGGACCTCTCCCCCTTTTGGTTTGATTTTGTCTATTGATTGCGTTTATGTGCTGCCCGGCCCACTCTCAGGCGGCTGCCCCGGGGCTTGGAAAGAGGGTCCCAAAGGGTCCAGCCAGAGGGACCTGATGGAATGGGGGGGGGCAGCACTGCCATCTCCGCAGCCTCTGCCGGGCCCAGCCCTTTCCTTGGCTGGAGGGGGAGTCCAGGGACAGTGGATGTGGCCGCACTGCAGTGCCCTGCTCCTTACCAACTGCCTGGAGGAAGTTTGCGTTGGGCTCTGCCCCACTGGGACATTCCAAAACGGGGATGACAAATAACGCATGAGGGAAGTCCCAGGGTCCCCTGGAGAGGCTGGTAAAAGGAAACTGCCAGGATTGCCTTTCTCAAAGGAGCCCCCCCCCCCCACTGCAGAAGAGCTTACCCCACCCCACCCCAACCCCCAGTATGGTCAGTCTGCTGAGCAGGGCCCAGGCAGGTTGCTGGCCCCGGATGGAAGGGAGGGAGGGAGGGAGGAAGGAAGGGAAGGAAGGAAGGAAGGAAGGGAAGGAGCGGATGGGCGGGCGGAGTGAATGTGGAGCAGGAATGGTGTGACATCTCTGGGTCCTTCTGAAACTGGCTGGTGCATTACGGAAGCCCTTCCTTTCTCTCCCTTCCTAGGTTCTCCGGGAGACTCGGCCTTCAGAGCCACCGACCAGGGAGGCGAGAGTGACAAGCAGCACAGGAAGGTGAGCTGGGAAGGCCCAGAGCCAATTCTGGAGGGGGAGGGAGAGACTCGGCAAAAGCCTAGGCTACCCGGGAGGGGCTCTGCCTTTCAGGGCCTCCCAGCGCAGGGACTTCCTCAACCAGGGGTTGGGTGGCCAAAAGGAGCCAGCAGACAAATATTGCCGAGGAGTCGTTCCTAATCAGGCAACAAATGCATTTCCTTGCGTAATTTCAAGTTTCTTTGCAATGGGTGCCCAGACTTCAACATGGAATTGAACAAAATAACAATTGTTTACAATCTTTAAAAGGGGAAAGTTGGAATTGCTCTCCACATTTTTCCCTGCATCAATCAATGGCGGGGAAACCCTTGAGGACTGGCAGGAAATCCTGGCGTTGGCCCCCACCCCAGTTCCTCTTCTTGCTCTGGGGGTCTTGATGGGCAGGTGATGGGGCGGGTGGAGCCTGGGCCGGTGGGCTCCCTGGGGGATGGCTCAGGAAGGAGCCCCGAGGATGAGGAAGGAACGGCCGGGATGGGGGTTCCCTTTCATGGCATTTACTCCCCCGGTGCTTTTACGGAAAAGGCTGCTGGAAGTCAGAGGAGAGGGGGGTATTGGGTGTGGTTCACACAGCCCCTCCCTCTGGGGTCCCAGATGTGCCCCAGCTCTTGGGCTGGCCAGACCAGGCGGAGGAGATTCAGTGGGCTAATATTGTGCCTCAATAAAGGAGAATCTCCGTAGCTCCGGTTGAAACGGGGGCTCCTTGGTGCTCTCTGGGTTTGGAGGTCTTCTTGCAGGCCTTTCACGACCTGTCTAGGCAACACCATCCGTGCTAGAAGGGAAGGGGGGTTGCAAGGGAGCATTGATGGTGTTTCCTAGTTTGGGTAAGGAAACAGCCAAACTCAGGGAGCCCCCATGACCCCTCCGTACTTTCCCTGTTGGACAGTCACGCAGAGTCGGGGCCGTTGCGAAGGGCCTGCCAGAGACCCCCTCCTGAGACCAGGAGTGCCCGTTGCTTTGATGGGCAGGAAGGGGCTTCCGGCAGAGGTGAAGCTCCTGGTCTGAGGGGGCTGCCCTCCTTTCGCCTCTCACCCTCCCATCAGGTGCTTAGGATGCTGCCTTGGGGGGGGGGGTCACACTGGAGACAGGATGCCCCCTGGCTGTGCGGCAACAGCGCCTGCTGCAGTGCTGGGCAGAGGCCCTGGGCCGGCTTGGCAAGGAAGCTGGTGCCCAAAGGTTTTGCTGGAGAGGGACGAGGACACCACCACCCCATCTTGCCCAGGGCTGCTAGCAGAAGGTGGTTACCCCAAGATTCTGTGGGGTAAGCTGGGAAGCCCCTCTTAGAGCCCCCGCTCCCCCCTCTCCTCTGGTGTGGCTTCCCCAGGGCAGCCCCCTGCGTGATTGGGGGGAGGGGGCCCTGTCAGCCAAAGCTACTTCCAGGGTTGGTGCTGGAAGATCAAATGGGGGAAGGGGAGGCCACTTCTCCTGCCTTCAGTTGCAGGAGGAAATCCCACCGCCCGTGATTTCATGGTCCTTCGGGAGATGCTGCCGATGTCTCACCGACTCTTCTGCCCTTCTGAGAAAGGGGAATCCCCGTAGCTGAAAGGGGTTGAGAGGAGGGCTCCATGGGGCTCTTTCAGCAGGACCCAAGCAGAGCCCTGTGCTGGGCTGGGGTTCTCTTGAGCAGACCCTCAAAGGAGGCAGGAAAGTGAAGGTCCGCTTGTGCTGTCCCCCCCCCAGAACCAAAGAAGGCCCCGATTCCATCAGCAGAAAAGGAAGGGGGTGAAGCAGCCCCCCCCCCTCTCAGGCCTGGGTGCTGCGCTGGGGGTCTTTCCTTCGTGGCAGAGGGGCCTGGGGTCTCCCGTCCTGGGAGCATCAGCAGAGGGGCTCTGAAGGGGAGGGGGCGAACCCAGAAAGGAGGCCACCTCACTTGTCACGCTGCTCGCTGTGCTTCAGCCACTGGGTGTATGTTGCAGACCCCCCCCCACCTCCCCCCAAAACAAGCAGGGCTGGACTGAGACCATAAACAGAAACGTCTTCGGGGGGGGGGCACTCAGTGGAAAGAGGCTTTTGACAAGGGAGAGTTCCTCGGCAGTGAGACCTCCCCCCTCCCCCCTTGGAGCAGAGGCCCCTGGTTGGAATTGCAAAGGAGGGGGGGGGGGTCTCCCGTCTATCATGGACAGGCAGAAGTGGAGAAAAGGAGCCTTCCTGGAGGAAAGGAGGCTGGAGGGGCCAACTCTGCCTTCCTCCAGACCCCCTTTCTCTTGCTGCCCTGGAGGTGGGTGGGGAGGCCTTCCTGACCCTCCCTA
The DNA here is from genome assembly GCF_009769535.1 of Thamnophis elegans. Classification (NCBI taxonomy): domain Eukaryota; kingdom Metazoa; phylum Chordata; class Lepidosauria; order Squamata; family Natricidae; genus Thamnophis; species Thamnophis elegans. The sequence goes on from NC_045550.1 coordinate 71,362,754, forward strand.
GGTAACCTCACCTCCCCCAATGGAGGAGGTTTTGTCTGCCTTGGGCCCCAAGGATGCTCCCCGAGGGCCCTGTCTCCGGTGCAGAGGCCTCTGAGAGCCCCAGGGACGGCCGGAGGTCATTCGGCAGCAGCTCCTCCCCTCCCCCCGCAAGAGGGGCGTCCAAAGCTTCCCTGGGGCTGCGGCTGCTTTGTGCTCCTGGGAGCCTCAGCTGGAAAGCGGCTGACGAAGGGCCCTCGGACAACAACTGGAAGCTGTATTGTATTTGTGTCAGTTGTGCAGGAGTTGCGTTGTCCACCTGTGGCCTGACGGGGAGGCCTTCCTGATTGGGTTCTTTCTCCACAATGCTCCCAAATGTTCCCCGGAGGAATTCCATGCTTGGACTCTCCAGAGGTTCCCCCTTTCCCTGGTTGGTGCCGCATGGGTGCGCTCGGCTTCTGCTGGCCGTCCATTAGAAGGAGGCTCCTCCCTTCCCTCCTTTTATGTTCAGCTTCTCCTCCTCCGCCGTGTGTGTGTGTGTGTGTGTGTGTGCGTGTTGCCCTGTGTTTGTGTTGCACCTTTTGGTTTAACATCATTGCCCCCCTCACCTCCATTTTTTTCTCCTCCTCCCCCTCCCCTCTTCACCCCCCCCTCCCCCCGTGTGCGGCAGGGCCTCCTGGGCGAGCTCATTCTCTTGCAGCAGCAAATCCAGCAGCACGAAGAGGATGTCCGCAGGGCCGCTGACCAATTTGGGCCAGGCTCCTCCTCCTCCTCCCAGCAGAAGCGCAAGGTGACGGCACTCAGATAGACCAGGCAGCCTTTGGGGGGGGGGGCTCCTGCTCTCCTCCCCACCCACCCGCCCCCTCGCTCCCACCCAATCAGACCCTTGGCAGTGATTGAGCTCTGGTGGTGGCTTTCTGCTCTCGGGCGCTCCCGGCCCGTTGGTTCTTTCGGGGTCGTCTCTCTAGTACGCGGATCCCTGCCTTTTTAATTCTCCCCAGAGGGGCCTTCGTTTCCCTGGGGAAATTCCCCCTGGCTCCTCCTCGCTTTTCCTACCACCTTTTGGGGGGCAGGGGGAGCTGTGCAGGTGGCCTCCTGTCTGGCTGGGCTCACTGGAGATCAGCCGTGAGAAGGTAAAGCCTCTTTCGGGGGTCACCCCTGGACTTCAGACCCCGCCCACTGTAGAGCCTCTGGATTCGAAAGGTTCTTCCAGACCGGAGAGTTTCTGAGGAGGGGACTCCGGGGGGGAACGACAGAGGAAAGAGGCCAGGCAGCTGGAGAGGCCCCAAGGGAGGTGGTGGCCCAAAAGGTTCTGGATCTCAAATGGACTCTGAGACCCCCCTGTTGAAGCCCAGCCTGCACCCTCACCATCCAGGCTGTTGAGGCGGTCAGAGAGGCGGCAGGGAAGGTCTGCCATGGTCCAATGGAGGAGGTGGTGGGGCCTTTCCCTCCAGGAAAGAGCCGGTCATCCACTTGGACAAAGGATAGAGACTCCTTTGAATGGTCCACTCTCCCAGGGCTTTTAACGGCTGCACAGGCACCAGAGATAAGCAGGACGGTTTTATTAATTTGCACTTTAGTCCTGGATGGCGATTATTGCCTTAATCTGCTTTGGGTGAGCCCAGGAAGAGGGTCTAGCCCAGTGTTTCTCAACCTTGGCCACTTGAAGATGTCTGGACTTCAACTCCCAGAATTCCCCAGCCAGCAAATGCTGGCTGGGGAATTCTGAGAGTTGAAGTCCGGACATCTTCAAGTAGCCAAGGTTGAGAAACACTGGGCTAGCCGGATCTTCTATTCCACATGCAGGCCGTAAAGGTCACCATTGCCTTGCCTTTTGTTGTAGCCTAGAAATCTCCCCCGGTGGACCAATGGATCAACCCAGGGGCCGTCCCACCCCTTCCCTGCTCTAGGAGAGGGCGGGAGGCTGTGGGATGCTTGGCTCCCCTCGGCTTTCTTTCCCTTGTGGAGAAGAGGCAGGATGGGACTCCCTCCACTCGAGAGGGCTTCCCTAGTCATAGGATTTGCCCAGGTCCCTTCAGGGCATCACCCAGGGGTGGCTCTGCTTCAGCAGCCCTGCTTCCTCTGGCAGCCTGGAGCGCTACTGAGCAGGGCTGCCCAGGCGGAGGAGTCTCCCGGCCCCTTGGCTCCTGTCTTCCCGCTGCAGAGGCAGATGATGACTCCTGTCCTCCAAGGAGCTGCTCGGGTACTTGGAAGACGGCTGCCCTCTTTCCCCTGGGCTGAGTGGCACGGGGCTTTTTCGTCTGGCTCTGCTTCCGGCCCACCGGCACGTGGAGTCCTCCTTTCTTTGTCAGCCCGAGGCTCAGGACTGAGCTTTAATTGCTGCCACCACGGAGATGGCGTTAAGAGTGGATCAGACCAAAGCGTGGCTCCCGTCTGGACGGCCTTGGTGGCCTCCCCGGCAGTCCCAGCTGCAAGGGAGCAGCCGTGGGAGAAGCGGCTGTGGCGAAGCCCTCCTGGTCTGTTCTCAGGGTCTTTCCCATCTGCCTGCCCTTTGGGTCTTAGGCCAAGGAGTGTCCGACCTTGGCAACCTCAAGACTTTGTGGACTTCCAACTCCCAGAATCCCCCACCAGCCATGCAGCCGTGGACCTTCCTCCAGAGGCTGTGAGTGCTCCATGGCTGGAGGTGGCCATCCGTTTAAGTTCAGTTCTGAGCCTCCAGCTGACAAACAGAGGGTGATTCAAGGGCTGACGGCGTGCCTGGGGAATTCTGGGAGTTGAAGTCCCCAAGTCTTAAAAGCTGCCATGGGAGGGCACTCCTGCCTTTGAGCAGAGGGCTCTTGCTTGACAGAAGGGAACATCTTCAGTCACATATTTAAATAAAGGAGGTGCTTTTTTTCCTGATTCCTTGCACATGGCTGATTGTTCATGAAGCAAAGAAAAAGAGATTAGAATTGGCCAAGAGTTCAATGATTCAAAGATGGTTCAAAGATGTTGGATAGCCATTTGTCTGGAACGGTGTAGGGTTTCCTGCCTAGGCAAGGGGTTGGACTAGAAGACCACCAAGGTCCCTTCCAACTCTGCTATTGTATTGTCCTGGAGAAGCAGGAGGTGCAGAAAGCAGAAAACCTTTTGCACAGCCGGGTGATTATTCTGGGTGCTTCTCAGCCATGCTGTAAAATCTGCCCACCGCTTTGGAGTGTAAGAGAGGCTCAGGTGAGAACAGACCGGCTGCATTGCCTTCACTGCGTCCTTCACCCAACTCTCCCTGGTAGCTGGTGGGCCATCGCCCCTCCGGCAGCTGCTGCCCAGGGCTGCTTTTGGGCTGGTGGCAGCTGAAAGCATTCAGACGGAGAGGCTCTGCCTGTTGGATGGCTGCAGCCTCTGTGCACACAGGAGGGACAGAGCACCGTTCTGATGCACCGTACAAAGAAGGAAAGAACATTTTTTTCTTCCTCTTTAAGTTTAGACCACTTGTTACTTTGAACGTTTGAATAGCTCCTGTTAAAACGCGGTGGAGCTGTGCCTAGTTGAAGCTTTCTGAAGCGCAACCAATGGTGTGAAGTGCATGGAAGAGATATTAATGAATATAAAGCAAATATTTTCCCCAAATTGTAAAGCCTAGTGAGTATCGTTTTTGAAAACCTCTTTATTGATAGCTCAGCAGATTTTTTAATTTTTGAGCAGGGATGGATGGAATTAGCCGTATTATTAGTGCATACTTAAAAGGTATTTTCATTTAGAAAAGTACGGTTCCCGAGGTTAGGAGCTTTCTCAAGTGCACTGCTAATACATCCACAGCTGCTTTCAGAAGTAAGGCACCTGGGTAAGTATAGCGAAATGCTGCAGGGATGGGTTTCCTTTCAGGTCCAAGCTGTCCGATTTGACCAAATTGTTCTTGTAAAACAATGACTCTTAAAGCTTAGGATCGTTTGCACCTGGATTTTATTTATAATCTATAATTTCAGCTTGCATAGCCACCCACAAGACCCACGGGACTCCTCAATCTAACAAAGGTTTAAACAGCGAAAAGGCTAAATCAATTTTCATCCCACGAAATAGGCCTAGGTGGCATCCGAAATGCCCACCGTGCCTTCTGTGTCTCTTTGCCGTTGCAGGTTTCTGATAAAGAAAAGGTCGATCAGCTCCAGGAAGAATTGCTGCGGACGCAGGTAAGGGAACTTGGCGGCTGTTGAGAGGCCAGGATCTTAACTGGCCGGATGACTTGGGAGGAAACAAGGCAAGATCAGTGAACTTTTGATCCCTGGGGAGGGCGCTGCTCTGTGGGTGAGGTTCCACATGTGCCAGGCTTGGGCCAGTCGCTGCTGTGCCTTTGAGATAAAGCCGGAGATCCACTCAGTGTTCTTACTTCCCAACTCAGCTGCAGCGACAAACGTTATCACCCATGTCCAGTTGTTGAAAACTGTGGTAGAATTTAGTTTGGGGTCCCAGGAGGGTCTCCCTCCCAGAGGACAAAGAGGCAGCAGGCCTTGAAATGCCTGGTGGGCAGGAAGAGGCTGAGGACATCCCTTCCCTAGCCCTGTGGTCATTGCAGATGGTTGCTTTAGTCTGGCAAGATTCTGTCTGTAGGCAAATGGAAATAAACTGCTCAGAAGGAGCATCACCTGTCACTCTCGGTTCTTTAGAGCTGACAGAAACTCTTTTAGGATATTTAAAAATATCTTCGGTTCTAATCCTTGGCATTTTCTTTTCCCACTGAGGTTTGCGGAGGGGTGGGGGGGGGTCCATTTAAAAATACAATCAGATTCATTTTTAAATATATCTCAATGGTATTTAATATACCATTTATCTACACGTTGATACTAATTGGGATATTTTTGTCAATGTCTTTAAAAAAACAAACGAAATCCTAAACCGGAGGTTTCCAAGCTTGGCAACTTTAAGACAGGTGGGCTTAATTCTGGGAGTTGAAGTCCCCCAGTCTGAAGGCTGCCATGGTTAGATACCCCTGTCCTGAATATTTACATGCCTGGCTTCCTTCTCAGTGGGGGAGGCCGTCTGCATTACCAGTGATTTTGCCTTCTTAGAAGTGTGTTTTTGACAGCCCCTTGGGAACAGGGGAGGTCCAGGCGGCCCATCCAGATGAAGGCCAGTTTCTAACCCTGAAGCTTTCTGAGTTTTCCATCCTGGTGAACCGCCCTGCTTAATTTCCCCTTCCAGGAGATGAAGATTTCTGGGGAAAGACCCTGGCAAGGTGGAGGGTGACCCCAACCACCTCCTAAAGGCACCGTTATTGAATTGCCTTGCCTGGAAAGCAAAAGACAATATTTTGAAGGAATCCAAGATCTTTTGGAGAAAAAGCGACCGATGGAAACTAATCGAGGGGAGATCCAACCTAGAACTAAGGAGAAACCTCCTGACAGTTGGAACAATTAATCAGTGGAAGGACTTGGGTGCCCCACCGCTAGCAGTTTTATTTTATTGACCGGCCAGCCATTTGTCTGAGATGATCTAGGGTCTCCTGCTTGAGCAGGGGGTTGGACTAGAAGACCTCCAAGGCCCCTTCTTGTTATTCTATTTTTCTTTATGTGATTGTTCCCCATTGGGCTGGGTGAGAGAGAGCAGCAGCCCCTGGGCCGTCTATTTCATCTCCCTCCCTCCCCCCTCCTCCTCCTCCTGCTCTTCCCTCCCAAGTCTTTAACATCCCCCCCCCCCCCCCTTTGGGTCTCTTGGCAGCTGAAATACCAGCGGATGCTCGAGCGCCTAGAGAAGGAGAACAAAGAGCTGAGGAAGATAGTCCTGCAGAAGGACGAGAAGGGCATCCATCAGCGGAAGGTGAAGGTAAGGGAGGCAGGGGGCCTCCCTTGCTCCTGCCGTATTTCTGGTGGCAGTTTTCACTTTGTTAAAAACACCCCCTCCCATGGGTGACAGTGGCAGGGAAGCCTCTCCACCTAGACCCCCACCAGTCAGAGTCCCTCGGCTGAGGGGGTCCCACAGCATCCCTCCCTCCCTGCCTGACTGGGGGGAAACCTTCCCACTCCAGTCCCTCCACTGGGGTGCTGCACTGCAGTGGCTCCCCGTGTGGGTCTGTTGTTGTGAGAAGAGATTAGAGCGTGAGAGTGGCGGCCCCGCCTTCTTCCCTGGGCTTTGGCCTCACTCCCTTCATTGTTTCTTCCCTAGAAATCTTTGATTGACATGTACTCCGAAGTCCTGGATACTCTGTCAGACTACGATGCTAGTTACAATACCCACGATCACTTGCCTCGGGTAAGTGGGCGATGAGCCTCCGTGTTCACGCTTTTCTTCATCCTTGTCAGAAACACCTAGACATAGAGACCTACATCATTCAACCCAGAATGACACCTGGTGGTGTGTCATTCCACCCTGAGTGTCGATGGAGGCTCTCCGTCCTGCAGGCCCTGGGGCCCCAAAGCTGCTTTTTCCAAAAGGCAACTGGACTTTCATTGTTTCCCCCCTTAAAAACATTTTGCTTCTCATCCAAGAATGTGGGAGGCAAAAGCCCAGGGAAGCCCAGGTGACTTTTGGGAAAAGCACTTTGGGGAGAAACATGACCTGGATGATTGAGATAAACCTTAGGCCAGTGTCCCTGCGAGGGAGATGCTTCTGTTCCCCTTGTCTGTGCAGGTTTATTCTCATCCAGGCCCTGGGGCAGTGATGGGTTCCGGATCCCGTTCCAAACGGTGTGGTTGGAACAGGCCCGGCGGCGTCCACATGGACACGCCTAGCACGCACACACAAGTCTTACTGTTCAGTGACGCCTCCGCGACTCTCCAGCTGCTCAGTGGAGCGTCGCGCATGCATTGTAAGCGCCGTGCGTGGAAGCACCAAAGACTTTAAAGACAGGTAAGGAGCGAGGGCGGGCAGGTGGGGAACCAGGGCCGGAATGGTACCTGGTGTTCTGGGCAGGCTCTGGTATGCCCGTACCAGGCGTACCGCCTGCAACCCACCGCTACCCTGGGGGTCCCAAAGGTGCTTTTCCAAAAGGCAACTGGACTCTCTTGGTTTTGCTTGAAGATGTTTCGCTTCTTATCCAGAACTGAAGAAGCTTCTTGGGTGAGAAGCAAAGTGAAGTGCAATTTCTCAAGAAACCAGGAAAGTCCAGTTGCCTTTTGCAGAAGCACCTTTGGGCTTCAACCATGAGCATAGAAAATGGGTCATTGGACTACAACCTGAGTAAAAAGTAGGTAGAACAAATACGATTATAACTAAGTGACATTCGCCCAGCCACGTTGGCCGCGTTTTCTCTTGCCGGCTGGAGGTTTTCCTCCATGCCTGCTGGAGGCCGTGGTGTGCCGCATTGCCAGTGTGAGATGGGTGGTTCTCCTCCACATTCACACAGAGCATCTCTGCTAGGGAGGCCCTGTTTTCTTAGATGGTCCTTTGGTCTTCCTACTCCGGTGTGCCGCCTGTTCGGCGATTTCCATACAGGCCAGGGTTGGCATTGGCATTCACACCGGAAATGGGCAGCTTTACATCTTCCAGTTGAGCTGTGAGGAAAAGGAAGGTTGCTGTGAGCCTTGGAGGCACAGTGGTTAGAATGCAGTACTGCAGGCTTCTTCCACTGACTGCCGACTACCTGCAGTTTGGCAGTTCAGATCTCACCAGGCTCAAGCCTTCCGTCCTTTCGAGGTCAGTAAAATGAGGACCCAGATTGTTGGGGGCCAGAGGCTGACTCTGTAGACGGCTTAGAGAGGGCTGGAGAGCTCTGTGAAGCGGGATATACGGTAAGTTTTAAGAGCTGCTGCTAGAGCTATAGTGATGGGATAGTGGATAAAGCCCAAATTGTTAGGGTAGGCCAGTGGTTCCCAAACTTGGCAACTTTAAGACTTGTGGACTTCAACTCCCAGAATTCTCCAGCCAGCTCTGGAGTTGAAGTCCACAAGTCTTAAAGTTGCCAAGTTTGGGAACCACTGCGGTAGGCAGTAACTGGCTGCTTTGGGGGCTTCCCAAGTAGACTATATCTAGATGGAATTTACCTTGATGTTGTCTTCTCTAGTGGAACTTTGGTTTGGGATTCAGGAAGCAGCTGCCTTGGATAGAAGGAGGGTTCTGGAGCCATGGATAAAAACACCATTCGCCCCAACTCCGGAGAAATCAACCAGCATTTGCCTTTCAGGTGGTTGTGGTGGGAGACCAGAGTGCTGGCAAAACCAGCGTGCTGGAAATGATCGCTCAAGCCCGGATCTTCCCTCGGGGCTCGGGAGAAATGATGACACGCTCACCTGTCAAGGTAGGAACACTGCAGGCCCCGAGCCATGAGCTTTCCAGAGGGAGAGCCTGCCCCGGGAGAGACCCCCTCGGGTGCTTTAACGCTTTCCCTTCTTTGAATCCCCTTTGGGCCTCAGGTCACCCTCAGCGAAGGTCCCCACCACGTGGCCGTCTTCAAGGACAGTTCTCGCGAGTTCGATTTGAACAAGGAGGAAGATGTAAGTTTCAAGGAGCAAAAAGGCGGCCGGGGGCTTCGGTTTTTCCCCGCAGGATGAACGATCTGCCGGGGGTCGCAAGAAATGTCGGCCAGTCATTGTGGAGAGAGGTCAGCTCATTCCAGAAGGGGCCCTGGCCGGCCCCGTGTCGCTGGAAGAGGCCGTGGAATTCTAGTTGTACCTCCCAGTTCCCCTTCTTGGGAGAAGGTTGTTCAGGAGGGGGCAGAATCGCAGCGTTCCAGGCGAGGGGAAGTGCCTGGAGCGTTTTCTGTGTGAATTTGGACCGTGGCCGGTGTCCCGGAGGGCCGGTTGAACTGATCCGTTGCCAAACAGCCTCTGCCCAGTTAACAGCTGGCTCCGTTGCTCAGGAAATGCTTCAGGGTCACTTCAGGGAGGGCCTGATAAAGGCCCTCTAGGTCAGTGTTTCTCAACCTTGGCAACTTGAAGATGTCTGGACTTCAACTCTCAGAATTCCCCAGCCAGCGAATGCTGGCTGGGGAATTCTGGGAGTTGAAGTCTGGACATCTTCAAGTTGCCAAGGTTGAGAAACACTGCTCTAGGTGAGGCCTGCTTCTCTGTGAAGCACTCTCCCCTCTCTGGATGCCTCTCCTCTCTGCACAGGCAGGCCTCAACCTACAACCTCAGCAGGGACCAGAACTTCCATAGCGAAGCAATTCAGTCGTTGAACGGATCCACCCGATTTTATGGTCATTTTTGCCACTGGGATTAAGGGAATCACACAGTCGCTGAGTGAATCTGGCTTCCTGCAGCGACTTTGCTGGTGGGAAGCCAGCTGGGAAGGTTGCAGATGCCAATCACGTTTGATGTTGCACAAGCACCTCAATTTTGATCATGTGACCCCCTGTGACGGTCGTAGGTGCAAGGACCTGTTGTAAGCCACCTTTTTCAGCGCAGTCATAACTTCGAGCGGTCATTAAATGCAGGGCCGTAAGTCAAGAACGACCCACGGCCTGATTGCTCTCTTTTTGGTTGCTGTGCCCTCGGGCGCCTTTCCCAGAGCCCTCGGCCCCCTTCCTTCAGCCCCTCCCTCCCTCTGACTCCGCCCCTTTCTGCTTCTGCTGAAACAGCTGGCGGCCTTGCGGAACGAGATCGAGATCCGGATGAAGAAGAGTGTGGGCAGCAGCTGCACCGTCAGCTCAGAGGTGAGGCCTGCCCCCCCCCCGGGCCCCTTCCCACTCCCACACAGGGGCCTTTCCAGAAACGGGTTCTCTCCCCCCCCCTCTCTCTCTCCCTCATGCTGCGCTGTCTCCCCTGCAGACCATCTCGCTCAGCGTCAAGGGTCCTGGCTTGCAGAGGATGGTGCTGGTCGATTTGCCCGGTGTTATCAGCGTAAGTGTCCTGCGCTGGGGGGGAGGAGGGGGGGTTGCTGCAAGAGCAGCGCAAGGAGGCCTCGTTCCGTCAGCTTCCCCGTGTCTGACCTGCCCCCCCCCGACCCCTCTAAGCAGGGAGCCTGCGGAGGTTCTCCGTCATCCGGGGCACGGTTGTCCCAAAGGGGTTCTTCCCAGAGGCAGCTGGGCTTCCTTGGTCTTTCCTGAAAGACGTTTTCATACAAATCCTTCCGCTCCCCTCCACCCAGTCGGAGCGGAAAGAGCTTCTTGCACGAGAGGCAAAATGTCTTCAGAGGAAAAAGAGGAAAGTTCAGTTGCCTCTTGGAAAAAGGACCTTTGGGACGCATTGAGCTGTGCAGAGCCAGAACCAACCTTTGCTGGCCCCAATCCCTCCTGTGTTGCCCTTCGCTTCCCACCCCAAGGAAGCCAGCTACTCTCTGGCAAGCTCTTTTCTGGATGGCCGGTCCAAGCGTGCTCTGCTGCCCAGCTCCCTCCTTCCACCTGGGCAGCCTTGAAGCAGCTTCTCAAGAAGGCCCAGCGCTTCCTTTCCATTTCCCAAACATTCCCCTCTCCGTCACCCGGCTCCATAGTTCGGGACAGACGGTCACCGCATAGCAGCGACGCATAAAGCAAGCACGAGGTGGCAGCTGTTCCCTGTCTGCAAAATTGGGGTGCTGCCATCCATCTAGTACAGGATGAAAGAGGCACACACACACACACACACACACAGACACACAGAGTGTTTTTTGCAAGGGACTCAGAATTACTTAATTCTAAAGAAATGTGCATTTTAAATTAAAACGGCCAAAATCAGACCCAGGGTTCTGCCTTTTGCTTAGAGCTTGAGATTTTAGCTATAAGGTTGTTTGTTTGTAGCTCAAAGGGAAACTGAGTCCAGGGGAAGCCCCAGATTCTGCCCCAGGGCTGATCCCATTGACGGGGGTGGAAAGTTCCCAGGGCGCTTCAAAAACCTCTCTGGTCTTGCTAGGTGGAATTGAAGGCAGTTCTTCCCCACCCTGGATGAGGACTTGACTCATAAATGCAGCTGCCCAGGGAATATTACACACGGCATCCAGAGTCACCAGAGTATAAAAAAAGACGCAGAGACTCAGAAGAAAGTGCAGAGAAGAGCAACCAGGATGGCGAGGGGACTGGGGGGCTAAAACATAACGGTGAACAGTTGCAGGAACTGGGCCTGGCTGGCCTAGGGAAGGAGGAGAGGAGGCGTGGGAACAGTCTCCCAGTATTGTGGGGGCTGCCACAGAGAGGAGCGGGGGGGGGGGGACCTGTTCTCCAGAGCACCCGAGGGCAGGAGAAGAAGAGGCAGCGGAGGGAAACGGGTCAAGGAGAGAATCCACCTAGAACTAAGGAGAAATGTCCGGTGGGTGAGGACAGTCCACTGATAGGATCCCTTCCCTCCAGAGGTTGTGGGAGCACTGGAAGTTTTTAGGAAGAGGCCGGACAGCCGTTTGTCTGAAGTCTCCTGCTTGAAGAGGGGGCTGGACTAGGAGACCTCCAAGGTCCCTTCCAGCTCTTGTTCTTCTGCGAAGTGGCAGATTGAAACGTCAGATCCATGAAAAGGGGCCTCTCTCTCCCCAGACGGTGACATCGGGGATGGCGGCGAACACCAAAGAGCTCATCTTCAGCATCAGCAAAGCCTACATGCAGAACCCAAACGCCATCATCCTCTGCATCCAAGGTCAGGACTGCGACCCCTGGGGCTCTGGCTGGGGGAGGAAGCCCAGGCTGACTCTTGCTCCAGGGGTGGAGGCAGGGCAGGGCAGATCCTCCTCCTCCTCCTCCTCCTCCTCCATCGGGCGTTCGACCCCTCCCAAGGCCGAGTGCCGTTGCCCCCCCTTCCCCCCCCCTGGAGCCTCTCCCTGCTTTCCCTTCCAGATGGGTCTGTGGATGCCGAGCGCAGCATCGTCACTGACCTGGTCAGCCAGATGGACCCTCAGGGCAGGAGGACCATCTTCGTGCTGACCAAAGTGGACCTGGCGGAGAAGAACGTGGCCAGTCCCAGCAGGGTGAGCGCGGGGGGGGGGAGGGGAGGGGGCGCCATGGGGCAGCGGCTGCTCAGCAAGCGGAAGGACCCTCCTCCTAAAAGAAAAGAAGGCGCTGTGTTCCCGAGGGAAGCATTGACCTGGGCCCGCATGTAAAGGCTGGCCCCCTAACCGAGCATCCTGGCGGGGCTGAGCCTCTGCTCTCCTTTCCTTGCAGATTCAGCAGATCATCGAGGGGAAACTCTTTCCAATGAAGGCCCTGGGGTATTTTGCGGTGGTTACCGGAAAAGGTATGCGGAGAACGGAGAGAGGGAAAGGAAGGGGAAAGAGGAGAGGAAAGGCAGGAGGGAAGGGGATATTTCGCCGAGGCTGACTAGACACAAGGAATTTGTCCTCTCCAGGGCAGAGGCTCTCATAGGAAGCAACAGAATAATAATAATCATCATCATCATCATCAAATGCCATTAGTAGTAGAGAAAGTGAGAAGGGTAATAGCAGCAGAGCCCTAATCCGTGGGTCAATGTGAAGGCTGGCCTTTGTCCAGCCACAGGCCCTTCCTTCCCACGTGGCGCATTTCCAGTTGCTTTCTTCTTCTCTCTCTCTCTCTAGGAAACAGCAGTGAAAGCATTGACTCTATCAGAGACTACGAAGAGGAATTTTTCCAAAACTCCAAACTGCTGAAGTAAGCTCATACTTGGCTTTGTCTAAAGCTGCTTACTCCGGCCTGTTCCTCTTGTTGTTATTCCTTCACAGCCTGTTGTTGAGGTTGGGAAGCATCTCAGTTGGCTGGGCAGTAGCGGTGGGAGGAGGGCCTCGCAACACAGAAGGCAGCCCGCAGCCTCTAGACCAGTGTTTCTCAACCTTGGCCACTTGAAGATGTCCGGACTTCAACTCCCAGAATTCCCAGCATTCGCTGGCTGGGGAATTCTGGGAGTTGAAGTCCGGACATCTTCAAGTGGCCAAGGTTGAGAAACACTGCTTTAGACCCTCCGCTGGGGCTCTGGGGAGCCCTGGTCCTTTGGGTCCCAAGGAGTCAGACGCCACGTAGCAACTCGGCCACAACAAGAGCCTCCTCCTGCCGCCTTTTGCCCTCTTCCACATGAGGATGAGGCCCCCAGTCGCCCTCCGGCTCCTCTGGTCTTTGCACAGCCTTCTCAGCCCCTGTGGGGGGTTTTTTTGGCTTCTCCATCCTCCGGGGTCTGGTTGCCCCAAAGGTGCTTTCCCAGGAGGCCCCCCTGGACTTTCTGGGTCTTCTCTGAAGACGTTTGAAGAGCGGAAGAAGCTTCTTGGATGAAGCAAAACACCTTCAAAGAAAAACCCGGAGGTCCAGTTGCTTCTTGAAAAAGCGTCTTTGGGACGTTTCTTGGTTTTGTTACATGTCAAAAATCAACGGAAGAGGGCAGTGTCAGCCCCCCAGGTGCCCCAGGAAGAGGACAAAGTGCCCCCCCCCTTGTTCTCGGTATCTCCAGCCAGGAGCAGGGGGTGGGGCCTTTTGTGAATGAGCTTCAGTCTCGAAGGCCTCTGGGATGCTGAAGGGACGGATTGATTGCCCAATGATGACCCCTTCATGTTTGAGTAACCTTGGGAGAGGGGGTGGGGTGGGGGCAGGCGATTTCCTCCAAAAGAGGGGAAAGGCTATCCAGGGAGGCATCAGACTGACCTTGAGATGTGGGGGGGGGGATTCTGGGGGGAGAGGGTAAAGAGAGGGATGGGGGAGCACCTTGAAATCGAGGCAGGAATCTGCAGAAGCCGCTGTGGGCTGGCTGGGCTAATCCTGCCTCCTTCGCTCCTTGGGGTGGGTGGGAATGCTGCAGAGTTTATGTAGCTCATGCGGAGCATAGGACAGGGTGTCCCACAGCACCCTGATCAGCATCAGATGGTTCCATGTGGGTCACCTGGGAGGAACCTGGTAATCCCTGATCCATTTAGTCACCACTCAAATTTACAACGGCAAATTCACACTTACGCCCATTGCAGCCTCCCCAGATAGTCACCTGATCAAAATTCAGATGGTTGGCAACTGGCTCATGTGACGGTTGCAGCGTCCTGCGGGGCGACGTGGCCTCCTCTGGCGACCTTCTGACGGGCAAAGTCAATGGAGAAGCCAGGTTCATTTAACAACCGTGTTACTAACTTCACAACGGCAGTGCTTCACTTAACAACTGTGGCAGGAAAGGTCATAAGGCTCAACAACTGCCTCATTTAGCAACAACATTTTTGGCTCCACTGTGGGCGTAAGTCGAGGACTTCCTGTGTGTACATATCTGACCCAGTGACTCGCCATCCGGTCCTGCTAGGGAGGGACTGGGGTGGCCCAAGGACGGCCTCTGAGCACCCCACTCTCCCCTCCCTGACTTGAGCGGAGGAGTGGAAGGAAGCTGGTTGTGGTTGCGGATCGTATAAAATTGTGTGGTGTGTTACTTTCCTAAGGCAGTGAATTGGAAACAACCTCTGTAGATACGGAGGGGAGCTGGGGCAACTATGCCGCCTTTTTTAGACCCCTGGACTTCAACTCCCAGAAGCCCAGCTGGCTGAGGAATGCTGGGAGTTGGAGTCCGCAGGTGGCCTGAAGCTGCCCCGCCCTGGATTACTGCAGGAGGCCGTGTTGCTGAGCCATGCGCCCGTTGCCTTGTGCGTTTCCCCAGGAATTCCATGCTGAAGCCCCACCAGGTGACCACGCGGAACCTCAGCCTGGCCGTCTCCGACTGTTTCTGGAAAATGGTGCGTGAGTCTGTGGAGCAGCAGGCAGATGCTTTCAAAGGTGAGGGGGCAGCTTGTCCAGTGGGGAGCCCGGGACAGAGAGGAGGGGTCTGTTGGCAAGGCTGGGCTCCTGTGCCTCGGGGGGCAGAAAAGGGGCACTAGACACACCTGGGGAGGTCTCAGGTAAAGCTTGGGGGGGGACAGGATCCGCACTCGGCCGGGCTGAGCTCCTCTGGGGCTCCCTCACGGCTGCACTGGGGCTGGGGAAGCACCTCAGACCCAGAGGGTGAGCAGAGAAGGGAGTGAGCCCCCAGACCAAGCGCTCTGGAGACCCAAGGCAGGGGGGGCCTTGCAGGGCAGTTCCGCTCTCTCTCTGGGGCACCTGGAGGTTTGGGGCATCCCCGGGGCAGGGGGGGGGGGTGTTCCAGAGGATTGGGAGGGCAAAAATATTGGCTCGGGGGGAAGGAGGGAGATCTTTCGCAGGCAGGAAAAAGGGAATCCTTGGACGCCAGGTTGACCCAGGCGGTGGGAGAGCAGATGTGGACCCCCCTCTCAGCTGCCCAAGGGAGGCTCTCCGGCCACAGAGGGGTCAGCTTCGCTGTGGACTGTGGCTAGGCCAGGAGGGGCTGCTCACCATTCAGATGGCCCGGGGAGGGCCCGAGCCTGCCTTGGGAGGTTTTGGGGGTGTGGAAGGGGCCCACCCTGGAGGTGTGGATCTGGCTGAATCCCCTCTTCTTTCCCAGCAACCCGTTTTAATTTGGAGACTGAGTGGAAGAACAACTATCCCCGCTTGCGAGAGCTGGACCGGGTGAGTTCCTGTCTGCCTCGGGGCCTTCGGAACCTCTTCTGGGCCTCGGGACCACCTTCAGCGGCCACAGCATCCGTCCACCTGGAGGCCTCTCGGTGGCTTCCCTATGGAGCAGGAGTGGCCGACATTGGCCGCTTTAAGACCTGTGGACTTCAACGCCCAGAATTCCCCAGGCAGCTGAATTCCACTGCTCTTAAAGTGGCCAAGAAACACACAGCGGGGGAATTCTGGGATTTGAAGTCCAGAGGCCTGAAATTGGTTGGATGCCCCTGCTGTAGAACTTCCACAATGACGGGTAGTCCTCGCCTTACGCCCAGTTGCTTAACGATTGTTTGAAGTTTTGAGGGAGCTGCCCAGAGCTGCTTGTGGCACCTGGACTGTGGCTTATTTAAGGAGGCACAGCGGCACAGTGGTTAGAGGCCTGGCTCTGTAAACTCTTTAGAGAGGCATGTCAAGCGCTATAGAGGCCTTAAGTTCTATTGCTGTCTGATCTTCCAGAACAGTGTTTCTCAACCTTGGCAACTTGAAGATGTCTGGACTTCAACTCCCAGAATCCCCCAGCCAGCATTCGCTGGCTGGGGAATTCTGGGAGTTGAAGTCCGGACATCTTCAAGTTGCCAAGGTTGAGAAACACTGTTCCAGAACCTCTGGAGGCCGTCATGGGGGGGTGGGGGGGTGTCAAAAGCCTGTTCAGATGGACTCCAGCACTGACCTCAGTCACAGACCTGGGGCTGCTGTCTGCGCAGTTTCTCTCACACAAACACACACACACGCCCTGCAGAAGAGACCCAGCTGAGTCCAGGCATGGAGGTGTCTGTTTTGAAAGGAGCAGCTGGATGGGGGTGGACAGTAATGCTGGGGTTCAAAAGAAAATTGGCTCTGTGGGCTTAGTGGGCGTGGCAGGGGAAGGATACTGCAAAAACCCCACTCCCTCCCGATCAGCTGGGACTTGGGAGGCAGAGAATAGAGGGGGGGGCAGTCGGAGGTATTTACCGGTTCTCCGAACTACTCACAATTTCCTGCTGAATCCCCCCTCTGGTGGAGAGGAAGGGCTGTTGCTGCTGCTGGCTTTGGCCCTGCCTAAAGGAGGCACTTGGGGGGGGAGGTGATTCAGGGTCCCCAGTGGAGGACCTAAGACCCCAAGAGAGGCTTCCATCATCCCTCCACTCCAGAGAATGTTCCCCTTGCTGAGGGATCTCAGTCGGAAGAAATCCACCGGGCCTCTTTGTGCACCTGATTCGTCCCCCTTCCCACATTCAGTAACTCCCTCTCTCTCTTTCTCCCTCTCTCTCTCTCCCTCTCTTTCTCTCCCTGCCTCCCTCCCTTGCTCTCGCTCTCTCTCTTTCTCCTTCTCTCTCCCTCCCTCCCTCTCTCTTTCTCTCCCTCCCTCTCTCCCCCTCTCTCTCTTTCTGTCCCTCTCTCTCTCTCCAGAACGAGCTGTTTGAAAAAGCCAAGAACGAAATCCTGGACGAAGTCATAAGCTTGAGCCAGGTGACCCCCAAGCACTGGTACTTGATTTCTTCCATTTGGGTGAGGGACGTAGCTGGGCTGTGCTGAGCTTAGGATGGGCTGTTTCAAATTCTCCCTTGGGATCATCAAGCGTTGCCTCAGTCAGGTGGGAGCCCCCCACCCAGGGCCCCCTCCCCAGCTGCAGCCCCTTCCCTCCCCTTCCCAGGAGGAAGCATGGCCTGCGGGATTGTCCTTGGTCCGAGAGTGAGTGAAGGCAGCTGAGGAGGGGAGGGTCCTGGGCCGGGGAGGAGAACACAGTGGTGCAAAGTTGTGAATATTCCAGATGGAAGGCAGGTGGGTCTGGCCGCCCAAGGAATCTTCCCTCTGTCAGCATGCAGAGGCTTACGAAGGGCCTCCCCTGGGCCGCCTGGAAGCCAGGTGCTGCCGGAGAGAGGCTGGCTGAAGAGCCTCCCGGTGTGGGAGTCTCCTGGTTTGGGCTGCTGAGATGTCAGGAGGATAGGTTGGGGATTTGGTGGGCCTTGCTTCGGCCATGGGGGCTCTGGCTTTTAGCAGGATAACAGAGTTGGAAGGGACCTTGGAGGCCTTCTAGTCCAACCCCCTGCTCAAGCAGGAGACCCTATACCAGCCGTCACCAACCCTTTCCCCTTCAGGGACCACCAAATCCATAATTGTACACCCCGCAGACCACTAATATGGGTTTTTTCCAAAGATAAATAGTATTTAGTGCATAAAATAATATAAAAAATGCAAATAATTTTTGTGTGCACCACCAAACTTTTCTCACGGACCACCAGTTGGTGATGGCGGCCCTTTGCCCTTTGAGACGAATGGCTGTCCAATTTCTTCTTAAAAGGCTCCATTGTTGGAGTGCCCATAACCTCTGAAGGCCACTTCTCTTCCGCTGCTTAATGGTCTCACGGTCAAGAAAGTTCCTCCTCACTTCCAGGCTGCTTCTCTCCTTGATCGGTTTCCACCCATTCTTTCCTGTCCTGCCCTCAGGTGCTTTGCAGAATACATTGACCCCACCCCTCTTCTTTACAACAGCCCCTCAAATATCAGGAGGCTGCTATCCTGTCCCCCCACCACCCCCAGTCCTTCTTTTGATGAGGACGTTTCGTTTCTCCTCACCCTGGGACATTTTCTTCCTGCTTCCCTCTTGTGAGAACATCGCCTTGAGGAACAGCAAAGCAACGACGGTTACAGTGTAGTAGAATTACCCCCCCCCCCGACACCCTTTGGATTCCCCTCTCGCTTGACGGGTCTACAGGCCCCCAACAGCAGGATGCAGAGAGTGTGTGCGTGCGTGCGTGTGCGTATGTACTTGTGGGTCTGTTCTTGAGCAGATGAGTCTGGTTTGGCACGAGCATCTTTTGGCCAAAGACGAGAGAAACATCTGCTTTCAGTTTCCAGGCCTTTCCAACTTTTATCCTGTCAACGCTCCTCCATATCCTTTTAAAGTTCCTCCAGCCGGTTGGAGCCCATCTGGGCCTCTTTCCTCCCTCCTCCCCCCCTTTTGGCCTGACTTCAGCAGGATCTCAGAGCTGTGAAGAGCCGAGGTGGCGCAGTGGTTAGGGTGCAGCACTGCAGGCCACTTCAGCTGACTGCTATCTGCAGTTCGGCTGTTCAAATCTCACCGGCTCAAGGTTGGCTCAGCCTTCCATCCTTCCGAGGTGGGTGAAATGAGGACCCGGATTGTTGTTGGGGGCGATATGCTGGCTCTGTAAACCGCTTAGAGGGGGCTGAAAGCCCTATGAAGAGGTATATAAGTCTAACTGCTATTGCTATGGCTATAACGGCTCCCCTCACCAGGCATCCCTGCAGGGAGCAGCTTCCCTTCCTTTCCCTTTGGCAGAAGGATGTTAAGGACTCTCCTATCCACCCTTTGGACTCTCAAAGCTGCCCTCCCCACCCTACCAATTCCCTGCCTCCAGAGCCATCCGGAGCGGTTCCTACTTGATCCCAAATTCCTTGTCTTGTTGCTTTGCGTCTTGCTTTCTTGTGTATTATCCATCCTCTCAGACTGGGGTGATGCCTTACTCTAAATCAGAGGCTCCAACCTTGGCCGCTTTAGCACCGGTGGACTTCGGTTCCCAGCATTCTCACACAAATCTCACACAAATAACCCCATCCCACCCCCAGCCACAGCGCCGTTCCCTGAATCGGTTTTTCATGGAAGTCGCCTGAAGTCGCCAGAGCTTTTGGGTTGGGTTGGAGTCGTGGCTACATTCCCTTCCCACAATGGGAGTCGAGGCTCCTGGAATCCATGGGATAATTTTGCTTACAGTGACATTAATTTTGTTCGTTGATGTGGCCATTTAAATGGAAACGTGTGTTTATACCAGAGCACAAGGAGTTTGGTTTGCGAGCTGAAATGTAATTTACTGTGTCTCACTTTCAGAAGATAGTTGTACCAAAAGACAAAGAGATTCTTAGAAAGCCTTTCATTTTCTGTTTTTTAATTCATTTTTTATTTTATTCAAAAGATTAAAATACAAAATACAAAAGGAAAAATTAACACAGAGAAAACAAAGCTAGACAGATCATTTTAAAAAATGAATTAAAAAGAACAAAAGACAAAAACCTTATATCCACATGGAGAAATCTATTGCAAGAACAATGAAGGAGGTGAGATTGCCTTTCGGGTTGCTTCCCATCCTCCTCGGGACTTCTGGAGTGGATATTATGAAATATTTTGAGCTGCTGTAGAGTTTCCTTTGTAAGCAGAAGATATACAGGAAGTCCTCGTCTTACAACAGTTCAAAATTACAACGGTACTGAAAAAAGTGACTTCTGACCGTTTCTCACACTTACAACCGTTGCTGCACCCCCGTGGTCACATGATCAGAACTCAGGCGCTTGGCACCTGACTCGTATTTATGACGGTTGCAGTGTCCTGGGGACACGCGAACCTCTTTTGCGACCTTCTGACCAGCAAACTCAATAGGGAAGACAGATTCACTTAACAACCGCATTGATTCACTTGATAAGTGTGGCAAGAAAGGTCGTAAAGCGGAGCAAAACTCCCTTAACAATCCTTTTGCTTAGCAATGAAAATTTTGGGCCCCGTTATGTCCGTAAGTCGAGGACCACCTGTACTGTCGGACTCTGCTGACGATTGTTGTTATAATCTGGGCAGCCTGTGGAAACTTTCTGCCCTCTTTCCCTGGCGCTGGTTTCATCCCTCCCTGCCTTCCCCCACCAGGGAGGAAATCCTCCAGAAGAGTTTATGGGAGAGGGTCTCCACCCACGTGATCGAGAACATCTACCTTCCAGCAGCCCAGTCTCTCAACGCCGGCACCTTCAACACCACCGTGGACATCAGGCTCAAGCAGTGGACTGACAAGCAGCTGCCCAACAAGGCCGTGGAGGTGAGTTGCGGCCGGCCCCCATGAAAATCCCCCCCCCCCTCCTCCCGCCTTAGGATGGCCCTAAGCCGAGTAGCAGAAGAGGTTGCCCCTCTGTGCCCGGGAAAGAGCTGCCTTCGGCTGCTTTTGGAGCAAAAGGGATGGTTTCACCAAAGCCAAGTGGTGACAAGAAAGGGAAAAGCCGGATCTGAGGTTTCGGGCATGAAGGCCGACGGGGGAATTCTAGGAAGTCGGAAAGTCTTAAGGCCTCTGCTGCAGAGGAGCGGTGGTCCTGCCTGGAGAACCCCTCCTTCTGCAACTTCCACTGAACAGGAGGCCGGGCCAAACGGGGGGCGGAATAGATCCCACTCCCCTCTCACGCTCCCATCCAGAGGTTTTAGCTTGGAGGGGCCCTTGTGGTCCATGCCTGGAGAAGATGGGATCTGAGCCGGGTGGGGGGGAGGGGGGGCTGGCAAGCGGAGCGCGAGGGCGCAGGGCAGGGGTGCCTTGCCTGCCGTTGGTCATGGTGCCCTTCCTACCCCTGGGCAGGTGGCCTGGGAGACCCTGCAGGAGGAGTTCTCTCGCTTCATGACCGAGCAGAAGGCCAGGGAGCACGACGACATCTTCGACAAGCTGAAGCAGGCCGTGAAGGAGGAGAGCATCAAGCGGCACAAGTGGAACGAGCGGGCGGAGGACAGCCTGGTAGGGCTCCCCCTCCCCACTCCCTTGGGGTGGGAGGGGCGGGAAGAGGGGCCCTCCTGATGCCTGTGCTCTGCCTTGCCAGAGGGTGATCCAGCACAACGCCCTGGAGGACAGGTCGATCTCCGACAAGCAGCAGTGGGACGCCGCCATTCAGTTCATGGAGGAGACCCTGCAGAGTCGCCTGAAGGACAGTGAGTGCCCCTCCCTCCCTCCACGCATCCTTCCCTCCCTCCTCTCTTCCTTTCTTTTTCTTCCTTGTCATTCCCTTCCGTCTCATTCCCTTCCGTCTCATTACCCTTCCTTCCTTCCTTCCTTCCTTCCTTCCTTCCTTCCTTCCTTCCTTCCTTCCTGGGGCCTTCAGCCTCTCTTGGACCCCCTCATGGCTGCTGCTCTGAAGGCCCAGCCACAGCTGCTTCTTGTGCAAAAGTGGGGCTCGGGAAGGGGGGTGTCCCTTGGCAGCCCCCTCTGGGACGTGGCTGTGCTCCCCTTCTATCCTGCTTCTGGACGCCGGGACTGAGGAGGGCCGTGTCTCCCTTCTGCCTAGCGGAATCCGTCATTGAAGACATGGTGGGCCCGGACTGGAGGAAAAGGTGGCTGTATTGGGTGACGCGCACCAAAGAGCAGGTAAAGTGGCTCTCGGCTCTTCCTCCCGGCCCATCGTGGCCACCTGCAGCAGACCCTGAAGGGGGACCGGCTGTGCGAGTCACGCCTCTCGGAGGGCGGCCTTCCCTCTGGCTCCTGGGCCCTTGGGGAACAGGCTTCCCCCGCCGTGTCTCCTGGACCTTCCTTAGAGGGCATCACGCTGGAGGAGGGGCCTTCAGCCTCAGCCTCCCTCTGTGGGGCACTTCCTCCTCCTCCAGCGCGGAGGGCTTGGGGGGCTTCCCGAAGGCCCCTGAGCGGCTGCCCTCCCCCTTGACCTGTGCCGGGGTCAGAAGCCCAGGGGGAAATTTGGGGGGGGGGTTCTGGAGGGTCCCATCTGGAGCAGCCGAAACGCTTGGGGCCGTGGAGGAAATGCTCTTCCTTGCATGCCAGAACATCCGCAACGAAACCAAAAACGAGCTGGAGAAGATGATGAAATGCAATGAGGAGCATCCGGCTTACCTGGCCAACGACGAGGTCACCACCGTCCGGAAGAATCTGGAGGCCCGAGGGGTGGCGGTGGACCCCTGCTTGGTAAGGGGTCTCATTTTGCGACCTTTTTTGGGACCCCCGAGAGGCAGGGAAGGTGGGCTTTGGGGAAGAGATGCGCTCCCTGCCAAGTCTGCTCCCCTGGAGCCTCCAGCCTTGCCCACTTTATCCGCCTGGCGGACTTCAGCTCCCAGAATTCCCCCGCCAGCAAAGCTGGGGGTTGAAGTCCTCCAGGCTTAAATTGGCCAAGGTTGGAGGCCCCTGTCCTGGAGGGTCTCCCGCCCCGGCTGATGGCCACGTGGCTGCCCAGGTGGGAGGAGCCCAGGATCTGTTGAGGGCCTGGTGGCTCAGTGGTTAAAGACGATGAGCTTCTCACCTCAGCTGGGAAGCTGACAGCCCGGGTTCGAGACCCAGGCCCCCCGCGATGGGGTGAGCTCCCGTTTCTCACCCCCACACATACCAATTCTTGCCCACTAGCGGTTCAGAAGCCTGAAAGTGAGCAGATAAATAGGTACCACTTTGGTGGGAAGGTCGTAGTGCTCTGTGTGCCTCAATGCACAGCCACAAAAGGGCTCTGTGGACAATTCTGGCTCCCTTGGCTGAGAAACAGAGATGAGTGGGGGGGGGGGGGGAGTCCGGCACGGCTGGGCATGGGAAACCTTTGCCTGGAGGCTTTGGAGATAGAAGGGACCGGTTAGAGTTGGAGAGACTGGACAGTCCTTTGTCTGGCATGGAAGAGGGTCTCCTGCTTGAGCAGGGGGCTGGACTAGAAGACCTCCAGGGTCCCTTCCAACTCTGTGATTATTGGCTTCCCCTGTGTGGCCTTAGCAGTCCCCATGAGGGCCACTGGATCCTGATAGCTGAGGAGAAGGACCTAAGGAAGGGGGTCTCCACACCCACCCACCCCTTCCTCCTGCTCCCTCCCTGCCGGGTGTCAGCTTCCTAAAGCTCAGGACCTCCAGGACTTTCCCAGCTCCCCCCCCCCTCTTCCCAGGGGTTCCCAGGAGAAAGAGTCCCAGAGGCCGGAGGGGAGGAGAGGCCCCCCTTGTTTCCCTTGGGCAGAGGAAGGGTCTTCCACAAGGGCCTCCAAGAACGGTAGGAGCCAATCCCACACAGGCCCAGGGGGGGGCAGCCTTGTGCCCAGGGGGTCCCAGGGCTGATCCAGCTGACCCAGCTCTGCCCCTCTGCTCCCAGATCAAGGACACCTGGCACCAGGTCTACAGGCAGCACTTCCTGAAAGCCGCCCTGGGCCACTGCAACCTCTGCCGGAGGGGCTTCTACTACTACCAGAGGCACTTCGTGGACTCCGAGGTCAGCGGGGGGGGGGGGGGGGGGGAACCGCCTGGGGGGGGGGGGAGGCTCTCCTGCAGCCCAGCCAGGATGTGCTCCAAGGGGACGGCACTCTTGTGCTGTTCCACCAGGGGGCAGCCTTGCAGCGAACACCTGGCTCCAGCTGTTCTTGTCTGGTGCAAAACAGGGCTCCCTGGCTCACCCGGGGCTTTCCTGCCGCCCGGCCCGGCACTCCTGCGGTTAAGCCCTCTTGGACCTCGGAAGGGCAGCCTTCTTCCCCGCTCCCAGGCCAGGGAGAGACCCCGGGGAGCCCCCCAAAGGAGAACCCTTGCAGTCTCGGGGCTGAGCTGAGGCTCCCCTGGGGCTTTCCTGGCAGGCGTCCCAGGACCCAACCAGGGAACCCCATCCGTGTGACGCCTGCAAGGAGACTGCCCAGCTCAGGGGCCCCAGGGGCCCCCTGCAGTCGGTAGGAAGAAGGTCCGGGGCTCAGCCATGTCCTCCCTCAGTGGGCAGCCTAGAGGGCCCCCAGGCCCCCCTGGGGTGGCTTCCTTCCTCTCTTTTCTTTCGGATTGGGGGCTGGGGGCCCTGTTGCTGTAATGTGCGTACCGGTGGATAAATAGGCCGGGTGGAAGGAGCAGAGGAGCCGGAAGGAGCCCAGAGAGGGTCCCTTGGAGGCTTTGGTGGCCTTTGTGGGGAGCTGCCGTTTGCGGGTGGGATCCTCTGACGGCTGCCCTGACTGATCTCCCGGCCTCCTGCCCCACACGCTCACGGGCTGGGCTGGATTTGCAGCCCCTCCCTCCCCCAAGCACAATGAGCAGCTATGGTCCTCCTTCTGGTCCTCCAGCTGGAGTGCAACGACGTGGTTCTCTTCTGGCGCATCCAGCGCATGCTGGCCATCACCGCCAACACCCTCCGGCAGCAGCTGGCCAACACCGAAGGTAGGGGCCCCTCCCTTTCTCTCTCTCTGGACCTCTGGGGAGGGGGGGGCAGACAGAGGCCGCCTGGGCTGCAGGGGGGAGGGCCTTGCCCCTCCAGGAGCTGGGAAACCTGCCCTTCCCAGAGGTTGCCTGGCATCGCTGCCTCCACTCCTGCCGGGGGCTGAGCCCTGGAGGCTGAAGGCCACCCTCCCCAGCGCAGGGGGCTCCGGCCTCGGCGACTTTGGGACTTCTGGACTTCAACTCCCGGGATTCCTTAAAGCTGCCAAGGTTGGAGAGCCGTCTAGAGGCCCCTGGATGCCGGGGCCCTCGGGAGGGGGGGGGGCTCTGGCTCCCCCCCCCCCGGTTTCCTCCCCTTCCCTCCGGCAGAAATGCCCATCCCCCGCAAGGCTTCGAAGGGGGCTTTGGGTGGGTCTGTCGGTTTCCCTTGAAGGCCTCTCGCATCTCCTCCTCCGAGACCTCCGAGCTGGAGAAGCTGCTTGGGGGAGAAGCGAAACCTCTTCAAAGGGAAGGATAAGAAAGTCCCGTGGCCTCTTGGGACAAGCAGGGCCCCGAGGACGGAGGAGACCCAGAGACGGAGCCCAGTCCAGGGCCTCGGGGGGGGGGGGGAGGCACCTGGGGGGGGGTTGTTCCACAGAGGCCCTTGTGCTCAAACTGAGCCCCCCCCCTCCCTCCCCCCCTCCCCCCCTGCAGTGAGGCGCCTGGAGAAGAACGTCAAGGAGGTGCTGGAGGACTTTGCGGAGGACTCTGGCAAGAAGATGACCCTCCTGACGGGGAAGCGGGTGCAGCTGGCCGAGGACCTCAGTGAGTACCCCCCCCCCCCTCAGCCCAGGGGGCCCTTCGCGTGGGGATTGGGCTTAAGCCCCTCAGCGGACCCCCTGGGCGCCTCTGGGGCTCTGCGTCTGCAGCCCCCGGGGGTCCCCGCTTCCTCTGAGCCCCCACCCACTCAAGGCCTTGCGGTGTGGCTGCCCCCCCGGATCCTGTGGCTCATCCAGGGGGAGGGAATTGCTGTGGGACTCTCTCAGCCTGGCCGTTTTCTTGCGGACGTTTCATTACCCGACTAGGTAACTCCATCAGAGCTAGAAGGCAGGAGGGTTTGCAAAGGGGAGGGGGAAGAGGAAGGAGAGGACAATTGGGGGGGGGTCCTTTGTGCTTTCTGAGCTGGGGGCTTTCCTTGGGGACGTTTCCTTACCCGATTAGAGGAAGCCGTCATGGCTAGAGGGGAGGGGGCTTTGCTCTCTGTTCATCAGCAGAGGCTTGCCCTGTCAGCTGCGGAGGGTGGGGGGCTCTCCTTGTAAACCCCCAGGACAGGCGGGGCTGCCTACATGGCCCACCTTCAGACCGTTCTTGGCCAGCAGGAACGCCCCTCCCCATGCCCCCCCTCCCCATGGCCCCCTCCTGCAGGCAGGCGAAAGGGGGTGGAGGGTCCCTGGGCTGGGGGGTGGGTCTCCTTCACCCAGCTGCCAGAGGGGCTGCTGTGTTCTCCCCTCCCCCAAAAGAAAGGCAGATACTTCCGGGGGGGGGGCAGCCAGCTTCCTGCCCTGCCAGGCCAAGGGCTGGGGGGCTTCCGGGGGGGGGGGACGGGACCAGCTCCTGAGCAGAGCCTCCCTGGGTGTTTGTGCTGGGGACCCCCCAGCTGAATTCCTGCAGGAGGAGCCTTTCCTGGCCCACCAAGGCCCTCACCTGTCGGGGCCTGCCTGAGCCCGAGGGGGGCTTTTCAGCCGGGATCTTGCCTGGAGGCCCGGCCATCATTCACCGCATGCAGCCCCCCCCCCAAGGCCCTTCGGCTCTGCAGGGGCTGCCCCCCCCCCAAGAAGGCAGTCCTTTGTGCTGCTCCCTCCCCAGTCCTTCCCCCCGCCCCGGATCCTGCCAGAACCCCCCTTGGGCCTTGGCTTCCTCTCTTCCAGGAGGGAAATCAACAGGCCCCTGGGAAGCCCCCTCCCCTCCCAGTTGAGTGCTGGGCTCCTTGGCTGACCCTGAGCCAGGCCCCAACGGGCTCCTTCTCGGGGGTCTTGGGGGAGGATGGGGGCTTCCTCTCTTCAGGATCGAGTGAGGCTTCCGGCAGCTGAGCTCCAGGCATCCAATGGCTGCCTGCCTAAAGAGGAAGGGGTGGGGTCCTTCCCTACCTGCCCCTCCCTCCTGACCAAGGCCGGCCTCGGACTCTTTCGGGGGGCTACTTAAGAGCTTTGCCCCCCTTAAAGCGGAGGGGAGGGGGGGCTTGTGAGAAGGACGCAAAGAAGTCATGAGAAGCCCTGCTTCGTGGCTGATCCAGCCCCCTTGGAAAAGTCACCCCACAGGGATCCCAGCCTCTGCCTGGGGGTGGTCGGGGGGCTGCCAGGGGCTGAAGAAGCAGGAAGCGTTTTGGAGAGAGGAGCGAAAAGGGGAGGCTGTTGAAGGGCAGGGGGGGCTCACCCTCCTCTCCTGCACATTGACCAGGTACGGGTGGGCCACAACAGACAGGCGCTGAGTGAGTCTTGCCTCATTTTACGACCTTCCTAGCCACAGTTGTTGTGAATCGCCGCAGTTGTTAAGTGAGTTACACGGTTTTTAAGTGAATCGGGTGACCCTGGGACACGGCAACCGTCACGAGTCAGTGGCCTCTGAATTCCCATCCCTCTGAGGCTCTGGGAAGGCCGCGGTGGTCGTGTCACTGTTTCAGGGCCTTCAAATGGTCACTCAACAAACGGTGGTGAGGACGGTTGTGCGTTTGGGATGTTTGTGTGACAAAGAGCTTCTGGTGTTGATTCAGAGTGTTGCTTAACCGGACGGCTGCCCCCCCTCCGCCTGCAGCCTGTGGATCCCTTCAGCTGCCAGGACGGTGCCCTCCCCCCGCTGCCTCTGCCCTCCGTCCTCCCCTTCCATAGCCAGGCTCTCCAAATTGGGCAACTTCGCTGGCCGGGGAAAGGTTGTGGAGGTTGTTGAGCCCCGTTTTCTGGTGCTGCTGTTGCCCCCCATGGGACCTTCGTGCCCTCCCTTGAGGGTGCAGAGGAGGGGGTCATGGGGGGGGGAGTATCTCGGCCGTCTCCAAGCACAGCCTGGACTTGGTGGGAGCCTGTCCTGGCCAAGACCTTCTTCCCGGGGGATTTTAGGCAGCGGGAGAGAGGCGGAGGCCGACCTCCGTGTTCCAGGGGTTGCCCATGATTTTCCCGGCTCCCCGAGGGGGAAATCCCCCAGAAGCCTTTGGCATCAGGTGCTTCCCCTCCCAGGGGCCGACAAAGGGGCCTTTGAGTGGCCGCCAGTGAGGGGTGCCAGCCTCCCCCGGGTGCCCCCCTCGCCCTGATTAAGGGGGTGGCTCTTCCTGAAGGGCTCCCCACCCCACTCAAAGGGCCTCTCTCTGGCTGCTTTTGTCCTGGGGCTTCCTGGCCACGATGAGCTAATGGGGTAAGAATTCCCTTCTCGGCCTCTCGGGGAATCCCAGGCGGTGGCAGAGGCTGCACAAGCCCTTCTTCCTCCCTCCCCACAGGGGGACAGGGAAGAGGGCCGGCCTTTGTAGCCCAACTGAGAAAGCCCCCCCCCCCCAGGCCCCGCCTGGCCGCCCCGTTCCTGTCCTGACCCCTTTCTCAGCTGGCAGCACAAACGCCTCCGACAGTCGGCCCTGCCTGCCCCGCCTTGACCCACCGGCTGCCCCATTCACTCCCCATCTGGTTCCCAGCCTTGGAGGGAGGGGCCGTGGGGGGGATGCCCATCAATCTGTTCCGGCCAGTGATGGATGGTGGGTTCTGCCTGCCCAGGGGCGACCTGGGTGGCTTCCCTCCTGCTTTGGCCTTTTCCCCTGGGCTGTGAAGAAGAGGGGGGACCCCCGGGGACCCTCCTCCCAAGCAGCCTTGGCCAAAACCCGCAGCCCTTCCTCCGTGGCTTGGGGAAAGTGCTGAGAAGAGCAGCTGGGAGGACCAGAGGCCTGCAGAAGAAAACATACGACGGTTGCAGGATTCGGGTCTGGCCAGTCCAGGGAAAAGAAGGACCAGGGGGGGCATGATAGCAAGTCTTATTTATTTATTTATTAGACTTATATACCGCTCATAGGGCTTTCAGCCCTCTCTAAGCGGTTTACAGAGTCAGCATATCGCCCCCCACAGTCTGAGTCCTCATTTCACCCAGATAGATAGATAGATGATAGATAGATGGATGGATGGATGGATGGATGGATGGATGGATGGATGGATGGATGGATGGATAGATAGATAGATAGATAGATAGATAGATAGATAGATAGATAGATAGATAGATAGATAGATAGATAGATAGATAGATAGCAATTGCAGTTAGACTTATATACCGCTTCATAGGGCTTTCAGCCCTCTCTAAGCGGTTTACAGAGTCAGCATATCGCCCCCACAGTCTGGGTCCTCATTTTACCCACCTCGGAAGGACGGAAGGCTGAGTCAACCTTTAAGCCGGTGAGATTTGAACAGCCGAACTGCAGAACTGCAGTCAGCTGAAGTGGCCTGCAGTGCTGCACCCCTAACCACTGCACCACCTCGGTCTTCCAGTATTTGAGGGGCTGCCCCAAAGAGGAGGGGGCCAAATTATTCTCCCAAGCGTCAGAAGGCAGCAGGAGAAGCAAGGGATGGAAACTAAATCAAGGAGAGAAGCCACCTAGAAGTAGGGAGGAATTTCCTGACAGTGAGGACAGTTAACCGGTGGGACAGAATTTGCCTCCAGAGGTTGTGGGAGCTTCCATCACCGGAGGTTTCAAAGAAGAGACTGGCAGCCACTTGTCTGAACTGGCACAGCGCTTGGCCAGGGGGCTGGACTGGAAGACCCCCGAGGTCCCTTCCCGCTCTATTCTGATGGGCTGGTTCTTAGGGATGCCCAGGGCTGCATTTTGCAAGGCCCGGGTGGTTCCCCCTCCTGGGCGGTGGGGCTTGAAGGCTGGGCCCCCCTCGCGGCTGGCTCTCCCTGTGTATTCAGGCCCTAATTACAGATCAATTAGCCTGTTGCTGAGCCCCGGATCAGGGGATTAATGCCAAGGAGACGAGAGCGGCCCACGAGGACGGGGCTTCATGTGGGGAGATGAAGGGGCCTCTTGAAGCCGCTGAATGGCCGAGGCCGCCTCCGTTCTGTCTCGGGAAGAGTGGGGGGGATGTTGGGCGAAAGGATTAGGGGGATATTCATGACCAGATGAGGGGCTGGGGAGAAGAAGGGGCACTGGGCCAGCTCATCTCTTCTGCAAACTGCCCGGCAGCCCTGCCTCCTGCTGCTGCTGCGGAAGCTTCTTGCGGCTGGGACAGGGGCTCTGGGTCTGGGGGGGGAATTGTTTAACAGGTGTTGGGAGAACCCGGGTGTTCCTCTCCCTCCCTCCCCCCAAGGGGCCTTGTCTGATGTCCTTCCTCCTCCTCTGGAGCAGGAGGGGAGGGGGCTGCCTTGTGGCAAGGTGGGCAAAAAACAACGGCAATCACAATCAAGATGGCAAAGCAGGAAAAGGGCTCCGGGTGGGCACAGAATCCAGACTGGCGCAGCTCAAGGGCCCCCCGAGGAAATGAGGCCGGGGACAGGGACTGCCTCTTGCCAGCCGGGCACCTCCCTGCCTCCCAGTTCCAGAATCTGCCCTGAGTCTGCCTCCAGTCTTGGGCCGGGCTCTGCCAGGGAGACGGCGGGGGAGGATGGCTGCGTTTCCCAGCGGCTCTTCTGCCCAAGCCACCAGTCTTCGCCCCTGGCACCCTCCCTGCCCGAGGGATCCCAGGCCTCCTCTCACGGCCGATGGGTAAGGCTCATTACTTTCCTGGGGAGCTGATCCCCCCCCCCCCCCCCAATGTTCCACTTGCTCCCAGTCCAAGGCCTTTGGCAGATCCTGCCTACTGGAGAAGCAGTGAGGGGAGGGGGGAACCCTTCGGAGTTGGCTGATAGAGGGCTTCACTGCTGCGGGGGCAGGACTTTGCTCACACACCCCCCTTCCTTGAAGCCCCCCCTCAATTTGTGTGTGTTTGAATTGCACTTCTGGGAGTTTCAGGAAAGGAAAATAATACATGCTATCAAACACAATCGTGCAAACTTTTTTTCCCATTGCTATTTAGCGTTTACTAAAATGATGAGATTTAGATGAAAACTCTACTAATTTAAGGTCTTCCCAGCTTTCTGTCCGGTTCATCTGATCAGCAATCTCCGACTTGCCTTGTGGACTTCAACTCCCAGAATTCCCTAGGCAGCCATTCCCTAGCCATGCTGGCTGGGGAATTGTGGTAGTTGAAGTCCACAAGTCTTAAAGTAGCCAGGTTTGGTGCCCCCTGTCCTAGGACGAAGCAGGTGGGAAGAAGCACATCTGGATGAGCCACGTCGCCTACAGTCTGTCCCCTGACAATGGGCGGGGCAGAGGAGGAATCTGAGACCCTGCGCAGCCCCCCTCCCCTTCCTCCTCTTCCTCCTCTGGGCCTAAAGGCAGGAACTTGGGTCTTTTCCAGAGAAAGTCCGGGAGATCCAGGAGAAGCTTGAAGTCTTCATTGAAGCCCTTCATCAAGAGGAGAAGTGACGGCTTCCCCAGGTGAGGCTGCTGAGCTTCAGTCGGTCTTCTCAAGAGTTGGCTGTTCTCGTCTACAGCTGGCACTTGGCTGGTGTGTGTGTGTGAGAGAGACCTTGGAGACTCTGCCTCATTTCATTAAACTAGACAGATTCACAGATTGGGTATGTCCAGGGGGTGACATGATAGCAGCCTTCCGGCATTTGAGGGGTTGCCCCAAGGAAGAGGGTGGATCAAGCTATCCTCCAAAGCCCCTGGGGGCCTCGGGACAAGAAGCAACGGGTGGAAAGTTATCAAGGAGGGAAGCAATCTGGGACTAAGGAGGAATTTCCTGACGGGGAGAACAATCAGCCAGTGGAAGGGAAGTTGCCTTCAGAGGTTGTGGGGGCGCCATCACTGGAGGCTTTCAAGAAGAGGCTGGACAGCCATGGGGTCTCCTACCTGACCAGAGGGTTGGGCTAGAAGACCTCCAAAGTCCCTCCTAACTTTGTCATTCTTCATTGTCTCAAAGGAGTGTTTTTTTTTCTCCAAAAGGCAACCGGGCTGTTTTCCCTCCTGAGGAAGAAGAAGAAGAAGGAGGAGAGGTTTTGCTTCTCATCTGAGACGCTTCAACTTGGATGAGAGGATGGATGCCAGATGCCAGGAACAAGGAAGGTTCTGGGATCAGAAGTGACACCTCCTTCTTCTTCCTCCTCCTTAAGGAAAGACAATGGCCCCGTTGCCTGTTGGAAAAAGCACCCTCGAGGCAACCATCACCTGCATGGCTGGGAGTCGCTGCAGACATTTTGAAATTCTGTTTATTCTCTTGGCACCCCCAGTGTTGGGCCTGCGAATCGGGGTCCCAGCCGTCCCTGGAGCTTCTGACTCCGGCACAGTTTCTTTGAAGCCGTTACTCCCCAGGAGGCCGTCCCAGTCCCTGCCCGTGAAGTCCCTGGGGGGCTGGGACCCAGAGTGGGAGGGGAGCAGAGGAGGGGGCCGGGGCTGGCCAGAAGCCAAAGGCCTCGAGGGAGGGAGGGAGGGAGGGAGACACGGAGGGGACTATTCCATATTTCCTTCCCAAATTCATTTGCAAGCCTCTGTTTTTCAGTAGGAAAAGGAAAAGCTGCGGGGAGGCCAAGCCCTTCAGCACACGGTGAGCGTCCCTCTGCTGAACTCCTTGGAGCCTCCTGGAACCTTCCGGAAGGAAAGGCTGCTCTTAGAAGGAGACGGTCACTTCATAGATGCTCCTCAGAGGGAGAAGCAGAAACTGAGGGGATCATGGAGACCTGGACTTTTATGGCGTCCTTGAAGTGGCTGCTTGTGTGTGGGGGGGGGGGGTGTCCAGATTGTGCAATTCTGTTTTTATTTTGAGGGTGGGACGAACGGAGATGGCCGCCTCTCCCCCCTTCTCCATTACGTGTAAGCCAAGGAGCTTCAAATAAAACGTCGGCATCTGTGTGATGAATATTTGGCTTGTATGTGCAGTGGGGCCAGATGTTTCTCCCCCAACCCCCCCCCGGGTGGGAATGGGCTTGGGGGCGTTGTGAGGAGGGAGGGAGGGGAGCCCAGCAATTCCAGGCTGCCTGGGAGCCCTTGAGAGCAGCTGAGGAAGGCAGAGGCAGCCCCCTCCTTCTTCCCCCCCCCCCATGGTCCCCAGGGGTTTATGCAGGGGGCTCTCCCTGCAGTCCTCGTGGGCAGAGGGGCCTCCCCCGCCACTCGCGTTGATGATGCCGTTTTCACATTTGTTAAATGAATCGCTGCGGTTGGTAAATGAGTGACACGGTTATTAAGTGAATCTGGACTCGGCTTGTGGGAAGGTCGCATGATCCTGGGACACTGCAGCCGTCGTAAATGTGAGTCAGTTGCCAAGCATCCGAATGTAAATCGTGCGCAAGGGTCATAAGTGAAAAATGGTCATAAGTCACTTTTTTCAGTGCTGTTGTAACTTTGAACAGTCACTGAGTGAGCTGTTGTAAGTTGAGAACTACCTGAATAGCAACAGCAGTTAGACTTCTATACCGCTTCCTAGGCCTTTCAGGCCTCTCTAAGCGGTTTACAGAGTCAGCATTATCGCCCCCAACAACAATCCGGGTCCTCATTTCACCCACCTCGGAAGGATGGAAGGTTGAGTCAACCCTGAGCCTGGTGGGATTTGAACAGCCTAACTGCAAATAGCAGTCAGCTGAAGTAGCCTGCAGTACAGCACTCTAACCACTGCGCCACCTCGGGTCTATATATCATCTATAGGTATACAAAACCTATAGATTATATAAATGGAGAATAGCGGTCTACATGGGGCTGCCCTTGAGTGTTCGAAGACTTCAGTTAGTGCAGAATGCAGCCGCGTGAGCGATTGTGGGTGCACCAAGGTACACCCACGTCACACCTATCCTCCGCGAGCTGCACTGGCTGCGTATTGGTCTCCGAATCCGCTTCAAGGTGCTGGTCGCTACCTATAAAGCCCTACATGGCATCGGACCTGGGTACCTGAGAGACCGCCTCCTGACAGTCACCTCCCAAAGACCTATCAGATCCCACAGGGTTGGCCTCCTCCGGATCCCATCTGCCGGCCAGTGTCGGCTGGCGACTCCCCCGGGGGAGGGCCTTCTCTGTTGCAGCTCCGGCCCTCTGGAACGAGCTCCCTGTTGAGATCCGGACCCTTACTACCCTCCCGGCCTTCCGCAAAGCCACCAAGTCCTGGCTGTTCCAGCAGGCTGGGGGGAGCTGAGAAGCATTTACCTCCACGGAAATTGTGAATGGTGGTTTTGTTTTTAATATGTTGTCTTTGTCTCGTTTTCCCCCTTTCCTTTGTCTTTTGTGAGCCGCCCGGAGTCCTCCGGGAGTGGGCAGAATACAAGATAAATAAATAAAAATAATAATAATAAATAAAATAGCATAAAGATGCAAATACTTGGCCCTTAACTAAAAGGTGTGGAGGGAGGGAGTAGGATGAGAGGAGGGGGTTAATAATTAAAGGAAGAAGAGACCCCCTTCCCTTCCCCCCCTCCCCAAATGGGAAACCCCTCCATGCATGTTTCCCCCCCTCCCTGGAGAACCCAGAATGGCCTTTGTGAGCCTCCCACACATACACACACACACCCCACCCTCCGTGGGGCTGGTTTATAGGTTTTATAGGTTTATTGGGATTTATATGCCGCCCTTTTCCCTGAGGGGACTCAGGGCGGCTTACAACCACGGGGGGGGGGGGTGCAAGGTCAAAAACAAAACAATATGTGAACAAAGAAAAGATAGTAAAACACAACTTTCATTCGACAATCAAACACTCGGGCGGGTGAATTGGAAGCCTATCCCCAGGCCTGCTGGGAGAGCCAGATCTTGAGGGCTGCGCGGAAGGTCTGGATAGTGGTGAGGGTACGGATCTCCATGGGGAGCTCGTTCCACAGGGTCGGAGCAGCAACAGAAAAGGCTCTCCTCCGTGTGGTCGCCAGTCGGCATTGACTGGCAGATGGGATTCGGAGGAGGCCCAGTCTGTGCGATCTAATTGGTCGATTTAGGGAAGTAATCGGCAGAAGGCGGTCTCTCAAGTACTCAGATCCACTACCATGGAGTGCTTTAAAGGTGGTCATCAGTACCCTGAAGCGCACCCGGAGACCAACAGGTAGCCAGTGCAGCTCGCGGAGGACAGGTGTAACGTGGGCGAACCGCGGTGCGCCCACTATCACTCGCGCGGCTGCATTCTGGACTAGCTGCAGTCGCCGGATGCACTTCAAGGGCAACCCCATGTAGAGCCCATTGCAGTATTCCAGTCTAGAGATCACAAGGGCTCGAGTGACTGTTGTGAGAGCCCCCCGGTCTAGGTAGGGCCGCAACTGGCGGACCAGGCGAACCTGGGCAAATGCCCCCCTGGTCACAGCTGACAGCTGGTGATCAAAAGTCAGCTGTGGGTCCAGGAGGACTCCTAAGTTGCGGACCCTATCTGAGGGGTATAAAATTTGACCCCCCAGCCTAAGCGTTGGTATATTAGCCAAATTATTGGGGGGGAAGCACAACAGCCACTCGGTCTTGTCCGGGTTGAGTACCAGTTTGTTAGCACTCATCCAGTTCTTAACGGCCTCCAGACCCCGGTTCATCACGTCCACCGCTTCATTGAGTTGGCACGGGGCGGACAGATACAATTGCGTATCGTCCGCATATTGGTGGTATTTTATCCCGTGCCTCCGAATGATCTCGCCCAGCGGTTTCATGTATATGTTAAATAGTAGGGGGGATAAGACCGAACCCTGTGGCACCCCACACGTTAGGGGCCTCAGGGACGATCTCTGCCCCCCGACCAACACCGACTGCGACCTGTCCGAGAGGTAGGAGGAGAACCACCGCAAAACAGTGCCTCCCACTCCCACCTCCCGCAGTCGTCGCAGAAGGATACCATGGTCGATGGTATCGAAAGCCGCTGAGAGGTCAAGGAGAACCAGGATGGACGCATAGCCTCCATCTCTGGCCCTCCAGAGATCATCGGTCAATGCGACCAAAGCGGTTTCTGTGCTGTAACCAGGTCTGAAGCCGGACTGGAAGGG
Source organism: Thamnophis elegans (assembly GCF_009769535.1). Taxonomy (NCBI): domain Eukaryota; kingdom Metazoa; phylum Chordata; class Lepidosauria; order Squamata; family Natricidae; genus Thamnophis; species Thamnophis elegans. The sequence continues at coordinate 71,397,790 of NC_045550.1, forward strand.
GTCAAGATAGCTAGCTTCCTCCAAGGCCCGTTGGAGCTGAAAGGCCACCACCTTCTCAACAACCTTCCCGATAAAGGGAAGGTTGGAGACAGGACGAAAGTTGTTTAAAATGGCTGGATCTAACGATGGTTGCAAAGTGGAGGTCTCTGCTCTCACGTGTCCCCCCCCTCAAGAGAGGGCTTTTCTGGGGCCTTTTATGTCATGTCTGAAAGGGGCTTTGGGGATGAGCAGTGAAACATCTGCAAGGAAAACACAGGAAACTCTTGGGAGAAGCCCTTGGGAGAACCCTGAGCCGGATGAGGGAGAACCATGGATGCCCTTCTACCCCTGATCCTGATGGGGAGTCAGAGAAGCTAATTTGGCCCTTGGTTGTATGAACAGAGGCATCGAATGGAAACCAGGTGAAGGGTTGCTTCTGCTTCAGACAGGGACCTTAGTCAGGCCACACCTGGAGTTCTGCATCCAGTGGTGGTCGCCACATTACAAAAAAGGATGTGGAGACTTTGGAAAAAGTGCCCAGAAAATCAACTGAGGTGGTGATTAAAGGCCTGGAGACCAAAACACAGGAAGAACGGTCGCAGGAGTTGCGTACGGCCAGGCTAGAGAGAAAAAGGACTAGGGGAGACATGAGATTAGTATTCCACTATTTGAGGGGTCTGCCACAAAGAAGTGGGGAGCCACCTACCCTCCAAAGCCTCCGAGGGCCTCAGGACAAGAATCAACGGATGGAAACTAACCAAGGAGAGAAGCAACTTGGAACTCAGGAGCAATTTCTTAACAGAACAATTGAACCACATGGAACAGCTTCCCTCCAGAGGTCCCGGGAGGGAGGGAGGTAGGTTTTGAAGAAGAGACTGGGCAGCCTCTTGCCTGAAGTGCTATGGGGTCTCCTGCTTGAGCAGGGGGCTGAACTGGAGGACCTCCAGGCTCCCTTCCAGCTCTCTTTCTCTCTGTTCTGTGGCAGAAGCTCCGTAGACGCTCTTCTATCCCAGATGATGGTGAGGGAGGAGAATGCCAGGGGTTGAGTCTTCTCGGGGGGGGGGGGGTTGTTCCCCAGTGTTTGGAGAATGGGGTGTTGTTGCACAAGGAAATGCTCAGGGCTTGAAGAAGAGAAAGTGAAAACTGGTTTTCCTTTGAATTACTCAAGCCAGCATCCTGGGAGAGGTTGCCCGGCTATCTTTCACATAAAGGAGAATTAAAATTATCCTCATTATTCTGCACTTTATTTTAATACAGGAATTGCCGGATGTTACTGAGCGGCCCAAACTGTCTTTAGGGAAGATCAACAGAGGGTTTGACACCCCCCACGCACAGACACCCATCTTTGGGGTTCCCCTTAGAACCCCAAAGCTCCTCCCTCCCTCCCTCAACCCCAATTCCTCTCTCCGTCAGGAAGCCAGGAAGAGGTTTTGCATTTGCAAAGGCTCCGGTCCCTGATGCACTGGAGGGGGGTTCTCCCCCCCCCCCAGCATGCCCCCTCCTTTTTATGCCTATTGTGCAGCAACAAAGGCCGGGCGGAGGCCAGTCCAATCTTGCCTTGTAACAGGCAACCCCCAGAGCGACGTTTCCCCCCACCCAGCCCGCCTCTCCCTGAAAGGGCTCTGAGGTAGGTAAATTAATTCAGGTGGGGGGGGGAGCCCTTTGTGCCCCTGTTCCTGCCCTGTCTGTTGGCAGCCTTGTCAGGGGCCCAGGGACACCTCCGGCCTTTTGTCTCTAATGGTTTTTGCATGAGGGGAGTTAATGCCCCCCTTGTCTGCGCCCACCAGAGCAGAAAGAGCTGGAGGTGTTGACGCCCCCTGGCCCTCCCCCCTCCTGCACGGAAAGGCCAGGGGGGGAGGCAGCCCCCAGCGCCAGCTCAGGTTGGGACAAGCGCTCCTCACCCTCGCACACCTGGCCTGCAGCAGAGCCCTTGTGCACGGGGGCGAGTGAAGCAGGTGAGGCCCCCAGGCCCCCTCTGGGAGGAAGGGGCCTCTGGGCCCCACGCAGGCACAGCCCACGCCAAGGGTGCCCCCAGCTGGCAGCAGTGGAGGGAGTCCATACCTGAGGGCAGGTGGGACTTGGGCTGCGATGGGCAAAGGGCCGCCCGGTGGGAGCAGGGAGACCAGGCTGAAGGCCACCCCGCAAGAGGTGCCAGGCCCTGGGGACTTCAGTGGAGGAAGGTGGCCCCAGAAGTCCCACAGCTCAATCCATGTTGATGGTGTTCCCTCCTGCCCGGACTCCAGCAGCCCCGGCTTCTCCTAGTATCCCTGCGCTTAAGATAGCCTCCAGGAGCCACAGGTGGGCCTCCCTCGAAGGCCGCCTGGAAGCTGCTACCATGAGAGCATCTTCCAATATCGGAGGGGCTGCCAGAGAGAGGAGGGGGTCAAGCTGTTCCCCAAGGCCAGAGGAGGAATAAGGGATGGAAACTGATAAGGGAGAGATTCAACCTGGAACGAAGGATAACTTTTCTGAGAGTGAGAGCAATCAACCCTTCGGAGGTTGTGGGAGCTTCATCACTGGAAGATTTCAAGAAGAGACTGGACTGACACCTGTCAGAAATGGTGTTGGGTCTCCTGCATGGGTAGGGGTTGGACTAGATGACCTCCAAGGTCCCTTCCGACTCTGTTAATCTCTACCAGGGCTGAAGGACTTAGGGGGACTTTGGATATTTATTTCCGATATCTGCACTTTTTAGGATAAGAGAGATTCCTGAGTTGCTTTCATTGTTTGCTCCCTCTGGAGAAAAATAAATTGAAGAAAGGATGGGACAATGCAGTCGGTCCCATCCTCTTTTGGGTCACAGGAAGTCCTCCACTTATAACCACTTAATGACCATTCATATATATTTTTTAATTTCCATAGCCACTCTTACATCATTAATCTTACAGTGTGTCATCCGTACAATCTTTGTGTCATCATATTTAACAGTTACATCATTTTAATCTATTTTTGTCTTCCATTTACCTTTACATTTACATTTCAACTGCCTTTTAATTCAATTCCTCCCCTATAATTCTTCATTCTTTTCCAAATTATTCTATTTTCTGTTTCTTTTTGTCTATATTCATTTTCTGTCCAGAGATAAAAACATCCCCATATCCTATAATACTCTGATTCTTCCTTCTCTTTAATTGCCAACGTTAATCTGTTCATTTCTTCACATTCTAATATTTTTTAAGTTTTTTATTTATACAATCATATCAACTTTGCAGCCCATTTTACATATATTACATATCCATTGTGTTTCCTTTATCAATATATATATATATACTGTATCTTATATAATTAGATCCATATCTACATCCATATTTTATACCTCTTATTTCGTTCATACTATATACATTTGATCCTCTCATATTTCTTTTTTTTTATAATTTATTTTTTATTTTTAGGCAGACATAGACAAACAAGACATAAAAAGATAAAACCATCCTTCATCGCATACAGTGTAGTGTCGATGGGTTACAAGGTTTTTGTGCATCCTTTCCATAGTCATCACTTGCAATTTATATGAAATCACATATTATCAAATTAAATACGTTTATATACATTACTACCATTGTACCTTATTTGTTTGACTATCACTATTTATTCCTTCACTTTCAACGAACTATACTAAATATTGGGATCATTTATATTATAACAATTCATTACATCATTGAATATAACATAAAGATATATTATTATTGGATAGATTGAAGATAATGTGACCCTCTCATATTTCTCATATCATCTACAATCTATCTTGTATTTCCCCCTCTTACTGATTCTGTGGTTTTCTGTTTGTTTTGTAGTTTCTGGATCTTCTTTTTCCCTGTAGCCAATTATAGTCTTCTTCTTTTTTTTTTTTACCTCTCCCTCTGAGGGAATTTTTTTGATTTTTCCAATTTTGTGCAAATACAATTCTAGCTGCAGTTATTACATGAATAATTAAATATATATATTTTCTTTACTATAATTCTCTGGTAAAAACAGTTCCTGCTTTAAATGAACATGCTGCTGTATCATCCTTTCCAACCACATGCGAATTTTTGCCCAATATTTTTTTGCCTCTGCACATGTCCAGCACGTATGATAATGTGATCCCGGCGTCTGGTGACACTTCCAACACTTGGTTGATTTATCTTGAAACATTTTTGCCAATCTTTCCAGTGACATATGCCAACTATAAAACATTTTAGACAAATTCTCTTTATATGCCGTTGCCACCGTTCAAAGTTCTAACTTACCTGAAAAGGGGTATTTACAGCCCAGATCCTCTCCCTGCAAAATCCAGTGACTTTTTCCCCGCTTGCAGCCCTTTGCGGTGTCTGACGGTCACTTGATCGTGGTTTATGATGGCTTTGCTGAAACAGGCACTTATTTCTTGATTTGTGGCAAAACCATGCCAGACCAAATGGGTTTGCTTAACAACCACGACGTTTACTTAAGGACTGTGGTGTTCACACTTAAAACTGCCTTATGTTTGGGTAAATTTACAGCAAAGCTACCAGCTGGGCTGCAATTCTCCTGGTGCTCACTAGATGGCAATAAAGGATTTCAGTGCTCAGTATCTGTCTGTGCCCTCTAGTGGCTGGGCAGGATTTTGCAGCCCAGATTCAGTGGCCTTTTCCCAAACCTGTTGGGTAAGTTAAGGATTGCCTTAGGGGTGCTGAGCTGCTTCCCCGATTTTTTTTAATGTGGTAAGGCGGTACCAGCACTTCATGCAATCTTGATTCCGTCCCTCTGTTGATGCAACCGAGGACGTCTTGGCTGTTTTGCCTCCCTTGCCTGGCCACTCCGAGGTCCAGTGCGTCCCTGGAGGCTGATTTGCCTTGCTCCCTGCCCCCCCCCCCCACAAGGGACACAGCCCGATCCTCCTGCTTGGTTGCCCCAGGGCCAGGATGCCCGCCTTCCCCTGCTTCCTCCCTCTTGAGCAGGTGCAGCCTTGTTCAGGTGAAGCCACCTGGAATCTTTTCCCAGGGATTCGTATTTCCTGGCCCTGCTTGCCCCCCTCCCTTTATAGTGCTGGAACAGATCAGCAGTTCTCCGGGTTTGGCAAGGGCTTTACCCCTCCCAGGTCTTCCCCCAAAGCCCTAACCTTCCTCCTCCCACTGGGGGCCACGACTGGGGGCCCCCTTGGCTGAAGGCACCCTGGGGCTGCCTCCTTCTTCTGGGCCATAAGAGGGTCTCCTGGAAAGGGCGCCTGGGGGATTTTAAACACACTCCGGGGCTTTGCTTGCCTTTTGGGGAAACTTCCCCAGTTTGCCCCCAGGCGTCCTATCTGGCTCTGTGACTCCCCCTCCCCAACCCAGGGCATGTTTGGAGTCCCCCCACCACCACCAGCAAGGAAGGCCCAGTCCCGACTTTAGGCAGGACCCAGACACGCTTTAAATACCCTGGAAAGGACAAACAATCAGCCAGCAGGACTGCTGGGGCTAAGGAAGAGGGGAGGCCCCTGGCTTGACGTCCTTAATGGGGCGTGTGGTGCCTCCTTTAGTGCCTCCTTAGCACAATCATCGCCTGCCTCCGTGCTTCCTTGGCCAGTGGCCACTCCAGGAGCCCCAAAGGCCATGGACACCTAAGGCCTCCGGCGGGAATTCAGCTCTTCCCCGCTGGATAGACCACCGGCAGCGGTCCCAGGAAGAAAGCTGCTGGAAAGGCAGCCCGGCCCCTCTCCGAAGCCTCCAGCCCGGGCTCTGCCTTCCAGGGCCTCTGGGGAGGAGAAGGGCAACCGCGGCGGTGGGGCTGGTCTTGGGACCCTCCTGCCAGTCAAGCCGCCTTTCAGCTCCTGTCCCAGGCTGGTCTCGGCGTTTGCTCTGCTTCTCTTCTGCCAAGTCTGGCGCGCTTCCCACCAGCACTTCTGCCCCGCTACCTTCCCCGGGATCGGGCAGAGTCCGCCAGCGGCCCCGGGCTCAGCGGTACTGGTTTGGGGGAAGGGGACTCCGCGGAAGGGCGCGCCCCTCTTTCCCGCCAGGCGGGGGGAGGCGGCCTCCCGACGGGACCCCCTCTGGCTGCGGGATCCGGACGGCCGCGAGGAGGGAGGCAGCCCGGCCACCTCTCCCACCCTTGACCGCCCAGCGGGGGCCGAAGCGGCGTGGCTGGGGAAGACCCAAGCAAGGGCTGAGGCTGGCGGGAACCCCGCTCGCCCCCTGGCGGCGGCCGAGGAAGGCGCGGCCTCGTCCCGCTGGGAGCACGAGCACCGGCCGGCCACGCGCCCTCGGCCGCCCGCAGAGGGCGCGCGTGACCCGCGGGAGGCCCGGCGCCGTCCCAAGCCGGAGCGCTGCGCAGCAAGGGCGGGAGATGTTGTCCGAAGCGCTGGCCTTTGCAGAGGTGCCGTTGTGCGATCGGCCAGGCTGCGCGATGCCAATGCCCGCCACGGTTCCTGGTTCCTACGGCAGCCTTAGCCCGCCCCAGGTTAATCCCTTCTCGGGATTCTCACGAGCAAAATGAAACTCGCTCAGCCTTTAATCGCTGAATGGCACGAGAAGTTAACACGAAGCCGCTTCTGCGTCCGGTGGGAACGCAAAAGGTCCTCTAGTCTGTCCCGGACTCGCCCTTCTTTTGGAAGCGGAGCAGCCCCTCCCTCGTCCGCTCTCAGCACTCCCAAAGCGCCCATTGCCCGTTCTCGCTTTCCAGCCGCCCAGGCGAGCCACCACCCCCACCCCCGCTTCCCGAGCCCCGTCCCTCCGGAATCTCCCTGCGGCTCCCCCGAGCGCTCCCCGGCCATGTTCCCCCCCCCCACGTGTCGCTCCTTGGAAACCCCGAGAGGTGCGCAGCTCCATCCGGGCGCGACTTTGCAGCGCTTCTTCGCCTGCCCTTCGCTCCTCCGTCCGAGGCTTCCGCCCCCCCCCCCCCGCAGCCCAGCCCCCCCCCCGCTTCCCAGGTGCACGGCTGGCCCATCTGGCAGGGGGGCAGCTAGGGAGAAAGGGGGAGATGGCGGCGCGGCGCCCCTGGGAAGCTTGAGACGTTCCCACGGAGGATGGGTGGAGGGGGGGGTGGTTAAAGGCTGGAAGTTAAATAATTGCTCACTTGCAAAACGGTGGATGGGAAGCGAGAGGAGCTGGGGGAGGTCTTGCCCCCCCCCCCCAAGTCGCGTCTGGGTGCTGGACAGCTCTGTTGCAGGGCTCCTGCCATGCCTGACCAGAGGATGTTTCTGGACAGAGGCAACCCTACTCTGTCGCTGCTGGGGGATCCTGCCCACCTGCCTGTGTGGCGTCTCCTTGCAAGACTTGCCTGGCACGGAGAAAAGGCCCTAAACTCATGGCTTGTGGTCCCCAGGGGCAGAGAGAAGGCATTTCTCATCTGTCCTGCACCAGCCTAACCTCCTGTGGTGCTGGTGGTGACCTCGCCCAGGCCCCACAGGAGCCTCCAAAACAGGGGCTGGAGCAGGAACAAGCTCACCTCACAGAGTGCCTGCAAGGAGGACCAGGTTTGAAACTCACCTGGGCCAGGTGAGGGAAGAGCAGAACCCAAAGGTGCCACCCTATGCCTGGGTCTCTGCCAGATGCTGCCCAGCTGGCCCTTGAAGCAAGAATTTGGCACACCCTGCCTCCCCAATTCCCCCAATGCAGAGAGGAGGAGCCTCTTCCATGGGCAGCCCAATTGTCAGGGGCTGAAAGGCTCTCTTGCCTGGCAGAAACCTGAGGGGAGGGAGGGGCAGCAACTGTGCCATGGGCCAAGGGTTCTTCTCCCCACGGCCTGCTGTGCTTCCCGTCCAAGTGGGTCCATTTCCAAAAGCCCCAGAGGTGCCCATCTGGCAAAGCCCCCAGTGGGATGGGGGGGGGATCTCCATGGAGACAAGGGCCCAAAGGGGGCTGTCTTGCCAGAGGAGCAAGACAGCTTCACTACAGGGGAGATGCAGAGGAGGGGAGCCCCTCCCAGCAATTCACCCGTATCAGAGGCACCCACTTGGGCTGGGGTGGCTCCCCTCCTCCTCCCCCTCCTCCTCCAGGCAGTGTTTGCATGCCTTTCCAGCTTAGTTCGGGGTGGGCATGGGAGGGGAGGGAGGAGAGACTGTCTGCTGCTTGGCAAGGCTCTGTCACCCAAGGAAGCCCCCTCAGAGCCCCTTCCTCAGAGGCAGAGCCAGCTGGCAATCACTACATGGCAGTGGCTGATGTAATTGGGGGGGGGCACAGTGTGACGCGGTGCCTCTTCTCCTCCAGAGAGTGCCAGGGCATCCTCTCCCTGGCAGGCTCCCAGCAGGAGTGAGGCGGGGGGGAGCAAAGAAGGGTAAGTGCACCCTCATGAGGGGCCATCCTCAAGTGTGCTTCTCCCCCATGACAAAAGCAGCCCTTCCAGGCTCACTGAGGTCCAGAGGTTTGGCTAATGAAGGGGAGGGGGCCCGTGTCTGCCTCCAGGGGAGGGGAGGGCCTTTTTGCAAAATTTCCTCCTTCGGACAATGAAGGGCCACAGAGCAGATCCTCCAGGCCTCAGCAATGTGGCTGGGGAAGCACAGCTGCCGGGCACCTCCAATCTGGGGGGCGGGAGGGGGGCTAGAGGCAGACTTGAGGGTCTTTCCCAGCCTCTGAAAGCTGCTGCCTGGGCTGGACCGGATGGGCTCCTGGCCGTGGTCAGGAGGGAGGAAACAAATAATCCCCAAATAGTATTTGGCCCTCAGTCAGATTCCAGAGCTGCTTGGAGTGCGGCTGCTTTCATGAGCCTGGGAAGATCTGGGCTGCTTCTCCCAGCCAGCCCCCCCCCCTGCCTCCAGCCCCCCCACCCCCTCCTCCCTGATTCCCCTGGCCTAGGAAGCCCCTCCCCACACACACACAGACACTGCTGCCGAACAACAGCCCCAGCCTCCTTTCAGCCCCTTGTGCCCCTTTCTCCTGACACTGGAGATGGGATCTGCCTCCCTCCGTGGGTGGATAAAAGCGGAATAAAAGAAGAGCTCAGAGGTAGATAGAGAGTTGCTGCAAAGATTTTCACCCCTGCAGGAAGAAACGATTGAAACAGGAGGCTACAGAACTCTTAATTCATGATTTCCCTTCAATTGCTGGGTCTGCTCGGGGAGGGAGGGAGGGAGGGAGAGACAGACAGAGAGAGACACAGACAGAGACACAGACAGAGAGACACAGAGAGAGACAGAGAGAGAGAGAGCTTCCGGGGGTCCCCCCTTCTGGGTGCGCCCTTCAGGAGCATCAAGGCTGCCCATGCCACTCCACCATAATCCCCCGCTTGCCCTGGCCTTCAAAGAGATTCAAGGAATGCAGGAGAGATGATAGACGGATGGGGGTCAGGGGGAGGCAGAGATAATGCAAGTAAAGAACCCCAAGATGTGGTTCTGGCCTAGCCGGGGGTCTCAGGATGAGGATCCCACTCTGCTTGGGGTGCCACTGATGCCAAAGAAACCAGAGGGGGGAGCCTTATGCTGGGCCTGCCCTCTGCGGTCTGGCCAGGCCTTCAGGAGGGCCAGGCTGGCATCCACCTTGAGCTCAGCAGCTCCTGCACCACCACCGCAGTGCACCCCCTCCTCACACCCACCCTCCCCCCTTCCCATTAAAGCTGGGAGGGAAGGCCAGCTTCAGAGAAGAGAGGGGCAGTGGAGAGGGGCAGAACTGACCACTCCTATTTACTGTCCCCCACTCCCCCCATTGCTTCCTGTTCCTGGGGAGGGGAGGCTGGTCAATATTGACCCTCTGAAGGGGGCTGGGGGGGGCAGCTGTATCCTGCGGGGTTTGGCTTGTTGGCAGAGGTGGCTGCAAAAGCTTTGAAGGGGAGGGGTTTGGCTGGGGAGGGGTCTCCTTGGCAGGCGGAGCCCCGGAGTTTCCTGACTCAAGGCGGAATTTTCTGCTGACTGCAATGGGGGGGGCTGGTTTGGCGCCCCCTGAAAGTTCAGCCCCACGGATTCTCCTGTGGAAAAGGGAGAGATCTCTTCTGGGGATGATTATCCGAGCGGCAGAATGGCCGCCCCTGCCAGTCCTACGACTCTGCTAAGGGGGAGGCCGGATGGCGGAGGCGCGCTGGGGGCCGGCTCAGTTTCCTGGCTTTCCACGTCCCGGGGCCCCTTGCGGCCCACGGGCTTCTTGTGAGCCACCCCGCCCGCTGCCCCCAAGGTTCCCCGCAAGCCCTGCTGGAGGCCACCGAGGGGGGGGGGCAGGAAAGGGGAGGCCCGCCCCTTCGCCAGTGGCCCCGCCTTCACCCTGCCTGCCCAGGACCCCGGCAGGGGAGGGTCTCCCGCCTCCCGCCCGAGGCCGGCCGTCCCGCACCTGGCGCTGCTGAGGCTCTTCCCGGCCTCGCCCCAGAAAGGCTGGGGGAGCCCAGAAGGCCCCGCTCAGCCCCGGGAGGGATCGGAGGGGGCTCCTGCAAGGGCCGGGGACAGGCGGGCACCGGACTTCGAGACGGCGGGACTTCCGAAAGCCCCGAGCGCCCTTATCCTGGGAAGAAGAGGCCGGGGGAGGGCCCGGGCCCGGAGTGCGCTGCGCTTGGGAGGGAGGCGCTGGAGGCTCTTCCCACAAGGGGGGCAGGCAGCCCCCCCCCCGCCGCCCCTCTCCTCCCGCCGTCGGGAGATGAAAGCGGCAGGCGCCCCTTCCGGCTGCCTCCTTCCCTTCCCTGCGGAATCTGCCGCTTTCCCCGCCTGCTTTGGCAGCCTCGGAGGCTTCTCCCCCCCCCCCGCACTTTCTCCCATTCAGCTGAGATCAAACGGGCCAAAACATCCACGGCTGGATTCCTTTCATCGTTGGACTCTCTGGCCGGGCTGAGCGCTGGGCCGCTTCCTCCCACGGGGGCCGCAGAGGGGCCGATCCTTCCAGCACCTTCCGCCGCCCCTGACCGGCGGGGGGAAACGGCCGGGCCTCAGCCAGGGTCCCCCCCACCCCGGGGGAGGTCAGGAAAGTCAAGACGGCGGCCACAACATGCCAAGCCTGCTTTTTCTGGGCATCCCCTATAAAACGGGGGGCTTCACTCGAATCTTTGCGGCAGACTGGTTGATTCCCACCGCCCCAGGAAGGAAAGGCCCTCCTCATGGAATTCTCTAAGTTTTGGTTTGAAGGCAATACCGTTGAGGCTCAGCCTTCTGAGGGGCCTGCCAATTGGGGGGGGGGGGTATTGCGGCTGGGCTGCCTCTCCCCAGGCAAGGAAAGTTCAGACTTTGTTGTGAGGGGGGCATGAAGACCCCAGGCTGCCCCTCTTCCTTTGATGCCCTTCACATTCCTTTCCTCTTTCCTCCTCCTTCTTCTGACCTATCCGTCATGGGACTTTGGCGATCATGTTGGCCATCCCATTTTTATCACTATCAGCCACACACGAAAAAAGGGGCTGCTGAGTTTTGCCAAAACCAGTCATTTAGATTTTGAAGCCGTGAGGTTCTTCTTCTGCCTGGACCTCCTTTGCCTTCAATCGTTCCCTGGGGGGTTAAGTGGAGGAGGAGGTATTTTTCAGGTGTCACATCCCATGTCCAAAATATTCTAACTTTCACTTTTTAATTCTTTTGATGATTTCCCTTGGCTTTCCCAGGCGGCTTATCACCTCCCCGTTTCTGATTTTGTCAACCCAGCTTCTATGTGACAGCCATAAATCCACATTTCTTTGGACTTTTGGCCACAGTAAAAAGCCAAGATAATCCCTGAATAATCCAGAGGAGCTAATCTCCCCATCCTTCATAACCCCCACTTGGCAGAGTGCCCTGAAATCTGGAGGGAGAAAAAGGGAAGGGCCATTCCATCCTTGGCTCTTTCCTTTCAACCTTCCTCCATAAAGTGGGGGAGGAGAATGAAGCCCCCTGGCTCCCTTGCTCCTGCCCAGGGTCCGCTCGACCAGTCACAGGTCTGCAGGGCATAACCTGGGCTTGTCCCTGACTGAACCGGGGAGTGAAGGGAGCCAGAGGCTGGCATGGGGGGGTGAGGAGTCTCCTCCCCAGTTCAGACCTGAGGCATAGCAATAGCAATAGCAATAGCAGTAGACTTATATACCGCTTCATAGGCCTTTCAGGTCTCTCTAAGCGGTTTACAGAGAGTCAGCATATCGCCCCCAACAACAATCCGGGTCCTCATTTCACCCACCTGGGAAGGATGGAAGGCTGAGTCAACCCTGAGCCGGTGAGATTTGAACCGCTGACCTGCTGATCTAGCAGTAGCCTGCAGTGCTGCATTTAACCACTGCGCCACCTTGGCTCTTCTTGCATAGGGCAGAGGCAGCCCCCCCTTGCCACGGCACAGCTTCTTCAGCGAGGCGGTGGGTGCAGTGGCCCAGGAAAATCGATTGGACACTGTAAATCAGCAGCCAGGCCCGGGAGGGGGCTCGGTGACTCTCGTCCATCTCTGGGCTTTGGGGAGGAAGGCTGCTGTTCCTTCACCTGCAGAGACCGGAACAGGTGTTCCACCTCCTTGACTGGCGGGTTTCTTAAGCTGCAAACCAAAGTTTGCAGAATGGGGACCTGCTGAATCAGAAGGTGGTTCTTTGGTCTGCAGGCTGATGCTTCTGAGCTGAACCGGGAACCAGGCCAATTCCTCGGTTCCTGAACTCCGGCGGCTCCTAAGCTTGCAAGGTGCTGTTTTGAAAAAAGAGGCGGGTGTGGCCGGGCTCCAGTGCAGGTAAGTCCTCAACTTTGTTTCGTGACCGTTTGAAGCCCTGAAAAAAAGTGACTTTGGAGCATTTTTCACACCTCCAACTGTTGAAGCAGCTCCAGAGCCAAGATATCAAACTTCAACCACGACTGGCAATTATTTAAAAAGGGGAATATTTGCAGTTCAGGGTTGAAATGAGGCTCTGGTGAAGCCACCTGGTTTGGGTAATGAAATGTCTGCAAAATAACAACCAATCCCAGAGAGCACCGAGGAGCCCTTACTCACACTTATGACGGTTGCGGTGTCCCTTTGGGAACCTTCTGACAAGCAGAGTCAATGGGAAAGACAGATTCACTTAACGACTGTGTCCCTAATTGGATGACAGCAGGGATTCACTTAGCAACTGTGGCAAGAAAGGGCATGAAATGGGGCCAGACTCAAGTAACCGTCTCGCTTTGCAACAGAGGTTTGGGGCTCAATTGTTGTTGCAAGTCGAGGGCTGCCTGTGCATGAAGGCCCAAGGGGGAGGGGGAGGAGCACCAGCCCCCAGTCCCAGAGTTGCCCACCAAGGTGGTGACCGGGACACGGCCTCCTTTCCTGGGCTATTTGGGCCTCTCCTCACCTCTCCAGCAGGGGCAGGGAAGGCCAGGAAGCTGTGGAGATCCGGAGATCCGCCTCACATCATCTCGCCAGATGTTCCTCACCTCCCTGCAGACTCTGGAAACATCTGGATGCAAAGTTTTCCTGGCTGAATTGAGAGGAGAGTTTGAGATTTCCTGGGGTCAGAGTGAGTCTTCAGATCTCCAGCTGTTTCCTTGGAACAATTTGGAAGCTGGGAAAATGCAGCCGAGGCCGAGAGGGAGCAGAGGAAGCCGATGAGAGGAGGCCTTGGATGGTTCTGAGCTGCTTCTGGAGGCTCCCTGAGGCTTGGAAGGGATTCCACACACACAGATACCCCCGCATCGCATCGCATTCCAGGATGCCTCACTCAAAGTAGTTCAGGCAAACGGGGGAGAGGGCTTTCCTTGCAAGCGTCCAATCCTGGGTGGAGTGGGCAGAGGAGGCAGAGCTGTGAGTGGCCACCACAGATCCCCAAGAGGAAGAAGGGGGGTCTGGGGGTCTGGACTGTCACATGATAGCAGGATTTCAGTATTTGAGAGGCTGCTACAAAGAAGAGGGAGTCAAACTATTCTCCAAAGCACCCGAGGGCAGGACAAGAAATCATGACTGGAAACTGAACAAAAAGGGGAGGAGCTAAGGAGTTAAAGCCCCCCCTTTCCTCCTGGGGGGGTCCGTGGTGGCGCAGAGGAAGTCACTCATGGCTCTGCCTTTTCTCCCAAGGAGAGGCTCTTCGGTGCTGAGGCTGGACCCTCCCTCCTTGGCAAAAACAGGGTGAGGGTCCCCTCCCCACACCGCCAAGGAGCCCCCCCCCCCAAATGCCTCCTCCCAGTTGAGCATAAAGGCTCTTTGCTCCAAACAGGCTGAAAAGTCTTTGGGGTGGCATTGTCTGGAGCAGCAGGCAGTGGGAGTGGGAGGGCTGACTGGCTGACCAGCACAAAGCCTTCCCAGGCCTCCGACTGCTCCTCTGAAGGGCAGCTTTAGCCAAGGGGGGGGCTCCTTCCCTTGTGCTGCTGCCCTAAAAGGGAATCCTCTGACTATTAGCACTGGAGCCCTCCATGGTCTGGATCCCTTCCAAACCAACCCCCCCCCCAAGCTCTTCCTCCCTGCCCTCCCCATGTGGCCAACCAGGCTAAGGGCTTCCCTGCCTTGCAGTCTGAACATCTATCCACCTGGGAGCATTGCCTGGCGGGGTGGGCTTTATGGCCTCCAGGGCTCCATCAGCGAAATCTCTGGAGGCGGGGGAGGGAGGATGAGGCAGGGTCCCCAGAGCAGGACCCAGCCGAGGAGGATGGAGGGGCAGGAATCCCACAGGGGTCTCCAGAGGTTCCTCAGCCTTTGGGGCTCCGAGAGCTGCCACATTTTAGGCTGCCATCTCTGCCATCGCTGGGAGGTGGGCATCTCCTGCTGCCGGGACTTTCCTTCAGAAAAACCCACCAACCAGGCTCAGCCGGCCAGACGCTGCCTGTGGGGGCCAGGAGGCTGTGGCTAAGGACCACCGGCCAGAACTGCTGGCCCAAGTCCTTGACCTCTTGGCTGCCGCTGTGTCTTGGTCATCCCAGCCTGCTCAGGGGGCAGCCCCTCCCTCCCTCGGACTGAGCCAAGGGCTGGGCCGCTGGCCTGTGCACTCTCTGCTGGCCCTCTTTCCAGAGAAGGGGGGCCAGGCGCCCTGGAGTTCACCTGGGGTCAGTGCTTCCCAGCTCCTCTCATTAGCTGCATGTTGTTCCCTTGGCTCTCTTGCAGGGGGGGAGGGGGGCAGCATTGCACAGCGCCTGGAGGAGGAGGTACGCATACACACACACACACACAGGCCCAGGGTGCTTCTGCAGCTGTCTCAGCCCAGACCTGGGTTGGGGCATCCCGTCCTTTGCAAACAGCCTCTCCAGGGGAGGGCCCCCAGGGAGGGGGGAGGGCAGAGGGGGGAGGTGCCCTTTTCTTTAGCCAGCAGAGGAAGGTGAATTCTACGGGGGGGGGGGAGGTAGCTGGCCCCGCCAGAGCACCCCAGCATCACGAAGCACAGGGACCATCCATGGCCCAGGAAGATCCCCCCAGCACAGAGGGGGCGAGTCTCCCCAAAGCCAGACAGGCACCTCCCCTGCCTTAACCCCTCGCCATGTCCAATCCCCCCCACCCCCAAAGCTCCCTCCTGCAGTGCCGATGAGGCTGCAGGCCTCCAACACAGACTTCCCCACTGATGTTGGAGTGAGGGGTGGTCTTGGCAGTTTCCTCCGAGCCAGGAGTCCCCGCTCCCCCACTTCTGCTGGTATCTCTTTCCAGCAGAGTTTTCGGGGCACCTCAGCTGCAGGGGTGAAATTCAGGTTTTTCTACTACGGGTCTGTGGGCGTGGCTTGGTGGGCGTAGCAGGGGAAGGATACTGCAAAATCCCCATTCCCGCCCCACTCTGGGGACAGCCAGAGGTGGCATTGGCCGGTTCTCCTAACCGGTCAGAACCCGCTGGATTCCACTGCTGGGTGAAGGGGCTTCCAAGCTGAGGCCGATGGGACTCCGTGACCTCTCTGGGTGGGTGCAAGTGACCCTCATCCTGGCCTGGAAGAGAGGGGGGGATCCTGGCTCTCCTCCCCCTCCTCCACTGCCTGGGCTGCTCCCCCTCACCTTCCCCACCCAGGGCACAGCTGATTCCTGGAATTGGCCTCCGCGGGTGCATCTGCATCTCCCGCGGGAGCTCCTGCCCTGTGCAGTGATGGCTGCCCCCCGCTCCCCCTGGGCTTTTTGTGCCAGGACCGAGAGTTTGACTTGATTCCTGTCCTGCCTTCATTTCGTGCCTCTCCAGGCAGTGCACACAATGCTCCCCCCCCCCCTTTGCCGCACGCCCGATCCCTGGGCAGAGATTCCAGATCCCCTCAAAGGCCCTCGGAGCCCCAGAGATGAGGGGAGGATTATCCGGCAGCCCCCTCCGCCCCTGGGCCTGGATGGGGCATCTCGACCCTCTTTGCCCCGTGGGGAGCTGGGGGCCTCTTGACACAGCCGTTTCCTTTGTCTCAGTGGGCAGATTGACACAGTTGCACGCTTGGCAAACAGGCTCTGGGCGCCTTGCCCCCCCCCCCCCCGATCTCCAGATTAGCCGGGCAGAGGCAGAAGGGAGAACTCAAGATCGCTAAGTGGCGGAACAGGTGCCCCCCCCCCACTGCATTCCCAGAGCCTCACAATGGCTTCAGCCCTGCGGTTAATGAGTGCTGAGATGGGGGGGGGGGGGTTTCACCCAGAGATTACAAGCAATGATCCCCCTGCCAGACAAGGCTGCCCTGGACAATGGGGGCATCCAGGGACGAATCCGGATAGGGAGGAGGAGGAGGAGGAGGAAACCCCGCCTCCTCTGGCCAGCCCAGACCCCCATCGGCTCCCTGCAGCGGCCAGGCCAGGGGGAGGGAGACCTGCTAGGCGAGAAACAACCTGTTAATGATTTTATAGCAGGCTAAATGAAAGGGCTCCCCTAAACCACAGGAGACCCTCCCCTTCCCCCACAAGGCGGGGAAGGGTATTACACCCCCCCCCCCGGAGCAATTAGGGCCTTTTAGCAGTGAAGGGAAACGAAGCCCCCCCTTCAGCTAATGAGCCTGGCTCCAGGGAGGGAAAGGCCCCCTTAGCTCAGGTGACCTTTGCAGAGCATTTGGGGGGGGCTCTGTGCGGAGATGACAGGGGATCAAGACCCCTTCCCCAATCATCTACCCCAGTCAGTGGTGGGCAGTAAGAGCAAGGAAGGACTCCCTTCACTTCAAGGCCCCCACCGCTCAGTGGGTTCTGCCTGGCGGCTCCTTGGGGCTCTCTAAGCTTGGCGGTTTTCCTGCAGACCTTTCATTACCCAAACTAGATAACATCAGCACCAGCACTGATGATGTTCCCTAGTTGGGTCATGAAACGTCTGCATGAAAACAGCCAAGCTGAGGGAGCAGCAAGGACCCCACAGTCCTCCTTTTCCCTCCCCGCTTCCAGCACTACTAACAGGATACAGCAGTTGGGTCATGAAACCCGCCAAGCTTGGGGAGCCCCACGGAGCCCTTGTTTCAACCCTGAGCTAGGAAGATCCTCCATCATTGGCTGTGTCCGCCTCCTCCTTGGCGGGCAGGGGAAGGGGGGAGGGGCTTGAGTCTGGCCTGCAATCAGGACTTTCTTGGAAGTTAAGTCCGGAAGGGCCTGCAGGGGGCCTCCCCCTCCCCTTTAAGCTCTTGGCCAGAATCCTGGGCTGTGGGGGCTGAAGCCCCTCCCTCCCCCCAGCCCTCCTCTGAACCGTCCCTCGGAGGGAATAATGGGAAAAGCATCCGGTTACAGTTACAGCCTGAAAGAAGCCTTGAAGCCCGAAGTTGCGAGGGGCTGTTAACTCACCGTGAAGTTGACTTGCTGTGAGGACACATCTGGGAGACATATTTCCAGTGCCCAGCCAGATGTGCGCCTGTTCCGCACTTGCATTCCTAGCCTGCAATGTGGGGTTTTTTTGGGGGCTGCCCCCCACAAAGTCTGGTGGAGGAGGAGGAGGGTCTGGAAAACCCTCAAGGCTCCTCTGGGCAGCCCCCTCCAACTGAGCCAAGCAACCTTTGGCCATCTCCCCTTCCGGTCAACGGGAGACCTCTGTGAGATGTGAACCAGCAGGGAGTGATGGGTCCCCAGCCTGAGGAGCTGCCCCACTGCCTGAGCAAGTCCCCGAGGGACTGTCCTCCGCGCGCCCCCCCCCCCCACACCCACTGCCTGTGGCATCACAGAGGACAGGGCACCAAGCGCAGCTTCTCAGGGCAGCAGCAAAGGCGGCAGGGGGCTTCCCTCTCCTGCCCAGGGAGATGGTGGGCTTCCTGTAGCCCCACATGGTGGCGGAAGGAACCCAGAGCTCTTGAATTTAGGGGGAGCCGGGCAGCCCCTTCCCATGCCAACAAAGGCAATTCAAGGTAGAAGCTTTCAAAAACTGAAGCTTGCTTGGTCAAAGACACACACCCCCTCGCCGCCATGGGTCGGAAGTGCCAGCCCCTCTCCTTGTCTGGGGTGGTGGTGGAAGAGATGGATCTCACTGTGAGGAGGTTTCCTTCAAAGCTGTGCTGGAGTCAACCAAGACACACACACACACACACACACACACACACACACACACACACACACCATTACTGAATTCACACCAGGCCAAAGGGGCTGGATTTACTCTGCTTGACCAGAGCAGATGAGTGGCCAGTAAAACCTCTGGGCGAAAGCTGACTGGGCAAAGGGGGGCCAGCCTGAGGCAGTTGTGGGGCTGGATTCCAAGCAAGGCCCCCTGCAGAAGCCCTCCGGCCTGGCAGGGGGGAGCAACAATGGGGGGGGGAGGTAAACAAGGCAGCCACGGGGTGAAAGCCCTCCTGCTGTGGGGCTGCTGGACATGCAGAAGACTCTCTTTGAAGCCTGGGGCAGTCAATGGGTCTGAGGCCATCGCCCGCCCCCTCCTTTGGCACGAGGAAGTGGATCTAAATAATCCTGGCATTGTTAAGGGGGACAAAATGGCTTTTCATGTGCAGCAAAGGAGCAGCCTTCTCCCTTCTCGGCCTTTGATGTTTATTGTCTGGATGGCCTGGAAAATGTGACCGGCTGCCTCTCCCCACAAAGCGGCCACTTCCTCTGGGCTGAGCTCATCTGTGGATCCCCAATTCATCATCCCCCCCTCCCTCGTGCTCCCCCTCCCCCTCTGGACTCTTTCCACGCAAAGGGTGCCCCCCTCACCCTCAGGGACTGCCGGGGGGGGGGGCATCAGGGGGCCCTGTACATTGGCCAGAGCCAGGGCAGGGCAGTTCCCAGGCCAGGGAGAGCCCAAGGGAAGGGAGCGGAGGCCTTTGGGGGAAGGTTCCAGGAGGGGAAGAGGGAGGGGAGTCCAGCCCAGCTCCTCAGCCGTCCCCAGAGGCTCCTTTAGAGGGAGCACAGGAGGGGTCTCGGATGGGAAGGTTGCCTCTGAGGGGCTCTGAACCCCTCAAATCTTCTGCATCTGGAAGTGGGCGAAGGAAGAGCCCCCCTCCCTCCCTCCCTCCTTCCCATGTGCTAGGATTTCTGGCCTGGCTTTGGAAAGAAGAAGGGGGGCTGCCACAGGCTTGATTTGGGTCCCCCCCATCCAGCCTCATCTCACAGGACCAGAGGAGACCAGGGAACAAAACCCTCAGAGCAGCAGGGAGGGGGTGCACCTTCCGAAGGGGGGAGGGGGGGCCTTCCTGTCCCTCTGGCCGGGGGCTGCTCTTCCTCTGCCCTCTGCTCAAAACCTCCGTCGCTAAGCAAGACACTTAACAAATGCTTTATCCCATTTTACAACCTTTCTTGCCACGGTTGTTAAGTGAATCCGGCTTCCCCCTTGACTTGGCTTGTCCAAAGGTTGCAAATGGGGATGGCGTGACCCCAGGACACGGCAACCGTCATAAATATGAATCAGTTGCCCGGGGCCTGAATGTCGATCGCATGGCCATTGGGATGCCGCAATGGTCGTAAGTATGAAAAATGGCCATGTCACTTTTCCGGTGCCATCGTCACTTCAAATGGTCACTAAGTGAATTGTTGTAAGTTGAGAACTACCCTTATTCCCCTCCGTCCCTGCCGGAGGGGCAGCTGCTCTCCGATGCCAGCAATGGAGGCTCCAGGTCCTGGCTGTGGACTCCCAACGCCCCCCCCTTTGTCTGGGGAGCCTGAGATTCCCAGGTGCCCCCAAGACCCCCGGCCCTTCAGGAGGGGAGGGAGGGAGGGGGGGAAGTTGCCCTCGAGCGCCACCTTCCACCCATCTCTGGGCGTTGCCCTTCAGGGCCCCACTTGGCTCCCCAGAGGCTTTCCGGGGACCAAACCTGGGGGCCCCTTTCAGCCCCGGCCTTGGCTGCTCCCCCCTCCCTCCCCCCAGCATTGCTCTGTCTGGCCTGTGGAGACCCCCTGAGAGAAGAGCCGGCCCTGACCAGCCCCCCTGCAATCCAGCAAGGGAACCCATCGGGCATCAGGGCTGGTTTTCCAAATCATCTGCTTTGACTTAATTCTTTGTCAAATTTATCAAGCTGCCCATCTCCCTAAGGCATAATATTAGTAAACATTTGCAAATTGGATGAGATGCCATCAGTCAGACATGGTGGAGGGTCTGCTTGAGCAGCGGGTTGGACTAGATGACCTACAAGGTCCCTTCCCACTCTGTTATTCTGTATCTGATATTTGAGCTTAATACTGCTCACTTTATCATAAAATCTCCACACTGTTATTTATTTATATTGCTACTTATAAATGTGTCAAAGGAGAAAATATATCCAGCCAGGAGAGGGGAGGGATGAAGTGAGGGAGGGGGCTGCTCCCTGAGGGGAGGAGGGGGGGAGAAAGGAGCCCCTTGCCCAGCTCATCCAGGCCTCTGCCTGCCTTTCATTTGCTTGGGGTCCTTGTTAAAAACCCCTTCCTGCAGTTGGACTGGATTGATTGGGGGCAGCAGCTGACCCCCCACCCCACCCCTTTGCCTGCCTCCCCCCACCCCTGTCTCCCAAGGGCATTTCCCTGGGCTCAGGGCTTCCCGCATGGCTACAGGGAGGGTCCCGGCAGAAGCCCTCCCCCCCTTTGAGGCTGATCCTGGGCTTTTACCCCTCTCCTTGTTTAATTGGGGGGGGGGTTGTAGTAGTTTCATTGAACCTTTTTCTCCCGCTTGAGGAAGCAGGTCCGGGCCTGCCAAGGAGGCTGACGGATGGCTGACGGATGGGGCCCCTTGCCCACTGCAGACCTCCGGAGCCTGTGAGAAGAAGAAAGGACCCCTCCCAGCCCATTTCCCCCCCCCCCCGGCAGAGAGAAAAGGGCAGCAAGGCAGATGCCACACAGGCAGACATATGAAAACACACATTATTGAGCCCACACGAAGAAATTAGAGTCAGGGGTTAGAGGGGCTCCATTACCCCCCTCTAGGCACAATGACGTCACCGGAAGTCAACGTCATATAACATCAATAAATATTTGTCCGGGTGGGGGGTGAAGGCGAGGGAAGGGGCTTTCAGCAAGGAATGTGTTGCGTTCATGGACCTCGTCGGCCCTCCACACATTTAGGGGGAAGAAAGATACACACCAATCAGCGTTTACCAATCAGGGAGGGTCTTTGTAGCTGAGGGTGGGAATCGGAGGTCCTGGGTGATCTCTCGGCTGGGAGGGCTTTTTGCAGACCCCTGTACCTCCCAGCACGGATGATGTTACCTAGTTGGGCAATGAAACATCTGCAAGGAAACCACCAAGGGTCCCACCATCCTTTCCCACCTCCTGTCGGGGCACGGCCAGAAGACCTGGATGCAGCCTGGTCCAGTGTGGCCCTGGCCCTCAGCAGGCCCTTCGCTGCCCTCCTCAAGGCCTTTGGGGGGGCTGGGGCACCGACTGGCAGGGCCCCCTCTCAGCTGAGCCTGGGATTGGGACGGGGAGGGGGGCAGTTCTGGCCAGGGAAGGAGGCCAGCTGTGTCCAGAGGCCTTTCCTGGGCGCTGCCTGTGAAGGAAATGAGGGTCTCTCCCCCTCCCGGCTGCTGCCCCACCTTCATGGCGGGGTTCCACAGAAGCCAGCAGAGCCAGAAATCCCGGTTTTATTTGCAGACCGACATTGGCTGGACCTGCCTGGGCATAAATCCTCCCACCTGGGATGTCGGAGGGAGAAGCAGGAGCTCCTGTCCCAGGAATGGGGTGTGTTTCTACCTGAGCTCCCGTCCATTGTTCTCTCCCCTTTGATTGCGCTGGAAGTGGCTCGGTGGCGTTTGATGTGTGGCCAAGAGGCCCACTCGGCCTGACCTGCCAGGCGTGGCAAGGGAAAGAGGCTGGGCACCCACGCAGAGCCCCCTCCTCCTCTGCAAAGGGGCTTCAGGGGCCGGAGGAAAACCTGTGGCTGCAGCTGGAGAAAGAGGGCCAGGCGCAGGGCTGGCTCCCTCTCTGGGGCTGGGGGGGGAGGAGAGATGGGGGGGCTGATCCTCCAGGGGTCAAGGGGCATAAGCAGTTTTGTTTCCCTCCTTTGGTTTCTGAGAGGTCCAGCGGGGTTGCAGGACTTGATGCTCTCCAGATGTGGAGACTTTCCCCCAAAGGTTTGGCCAGCAGGACTTCGGAGGCCTCCCGAGAAGCCTTGCGCTGCAACTCCCAGCAGCCAGCATTATGGCAAGGATGGCGCTACTGAGGCCTCGGGGGTCCTTTTCTTGTGGGTTTATTGAGCAAGCCTCCCAACCACCTTCCTCCCCAGGGGTCCCAGAGGCTCCTGGGCTGCGTTGGGACCCCCGGGCGGCTGCATCGCTCGGAGCACGGAACTTCATGCAGTCCTCGGATTATGACAATTGAGCCCAAAACTTTGGTTGCTAAGCGAAGCAGTTAAGTGGATTTTGCCCCATTTCACGGCCTTTCTTGCCACTGTCAGTAAGAGAATCACTGCAGCCGTTAAATTAGCAACATGGTTGTTAAATGAGTCCAGCTTCTCCGTTGACTCCGCTTGTCAGAAGGTCACAAACGGGGATCAGGGGGCCGAGGCATCCTGCGACCGTCGTAAACATGAGGCTGTTGCCAAGGGTCCGAGTTTTGATCACGTGGCCATAAGCGGCTTTTCTCATTATCTTGTGACTTTGAACAGTCACTGAACTCTCATGAGTTGAAGGCCACCGTCTGGGGGAAGGGAGGGGCTGAGCCAAATTCGGAGGGAGGGAGAAGGGCCTTAGCCCAGGGCCTCCTCCTGCCAGGGGCCCCAGCAGAGAGCCAGGGCCCAGAGCGGCCGTTGGGAGGACGCGGCCCTGGCGGCTGACCTTCCAGGAGAGCCGAGCCAAGGCATCCAGGGCTTTGCGGCTGGGCATTTTCTCCCTGCCGAAGAGAACAGAGAGAGGAACCAGCGGAGGGAGGGCACCACCCGCAGCAGGACAGGCAGGCAGGAGGGCGGGGGGCTCCCACTCCCAGCAGGGATCAGGAGGGCTGGGATTACAGGCCAAAACATGTGGGGGGGGGCTCCTCGGGGGAGAGCCCAGCCCAACCCAGGAAGTCTTTGGAGCTAACGGGACAAAGGCAGCAGCACCCCATAACATGGGGCTCCCCCCAAGGGGGCCTGTGCGGCAGTGGTGGGATTCAGCCTTTGTTACTACGGGTCCTGTGGGCGTGGCTTGGTGGACGGACGTGGCAGGGGAAGGATACTGCAAAATCCCCATTCCCTCCCGATCAGCTGGGACTCATTGGGAGGCAGAGAATAGATGGAGGCGGGGACAGCCGGGGTGGTGGTGGTGGTATTTACCGGTTCTCCAAACTACTCAAAATTTCCACTACTGGTCAGAACCGGCTGAATCCCCCCCTCTGCTGTGGAGAGAATGTCCCTCTTGCCCTTTTCTCCTGGTAAATACAGTAAATGAAAGTTGGCCATTCTCTCTCCCCCCCCCTTTCTCTTTCTCTCCCTCCTTCTTCCCCCTCCCTCCTACTCTCTCCCTCCCTTTCTCTCCTTCTCTGCCTCCCCTCCCTCTCAGCTGAAGAGGAAAGGGAAATGGGGGGGGGATCTCTGCTGCCACAGGAACCCCATGAAATTCCCTGGTGAGCCTTGCAAAGCCTCTGTTATTTGCGGGGGGGGGGTTTGAATTCTTCCCCAGAGATGGTCAGAAGTGGGGAGGGGCCGGTCCAGCTGTCCAGGCCCTTCCTCAGGGGCCCTTGTGGGGTCAGCCTCCCAGGACAGAAAAGTCACTTGGGCACCATGTTGCCAGGGCCAGCTGTGCCATGGGGGCCTCGGGCAGAGAGCAGCATTCCCACCCTCTGCAAATGAATAGGTGGGGTTCTAGACTCATAGGGTGAAGGAGGGAGTCCAGGGCAGCTCTGGGGCAGGGATGGGGGATGCCCAGGCTGAGCTGCCCCACTGGGGTTTCTTCCTCCAGCCTGGTCTGCTCCCTGCCTGCCAGCTGTAGGTGGCTGGCCCCTGTTTGTGCAGAGACCCCTAGCAATGGGGGAGGGGAGGGTCCCGAACCCCCCTCTGGGCATCCTCCAAGTGAGGAAGGTGCTTGGCAGCATTTTCTCTCCCTCCCCTAATTTTGGGTCTGAGGGCTTGAAGAGGCTGCCTTACACAGCTCCAGTTTCCTGAAGGAGGGATGGGGGAGGCGGGGGGGGGGGGATGAGACTCTTCAGCTTAAGGCGAATCCACATCTGGCCCTTCCTTCCGCCAGGAACAGCTGGAGCCAGCTGCATCTGGGCTCCCTCCGGCCCCTTCTGGATTCTTGGATGGGGAGGGGGGTTAATGCAGGGTATGCAACTCTTGAGAAAGGGGGCCCTTCCTGAATCATCACCTTCTGCCCCCTTCCCCTCCCCTCCCTCACCCCCTGGCTCTGTGGAGGGAAGCTGGGCTGAGCGGCTGGGGGGGATTGGGCCCCTCTGATGCTCCTGCTGTGGCAGAGGCCTTTCTCCCCCCCCTCCCCAAATGTTCCTGGAGGTTACAAATGTCTGAAGGGGAGAGAGACCCCCCCATTGTCTTGCATAGGGGCACCCACCCTTCTGCCTCCTGGTCTGGAGGGGGGGCTGCCCTGCTCTTGCCACATGCCCCAAAACAAAGAGTGGGGGGAATACACCCCCACTCCAGGGGGAGAGGCCAGGGCTTTCTGCTCAGGGGACAGGGCGGGGAGGGGGGAGGGGGGCCCTTTGCAAAGCCTGGCAGACAGAGCCTTTAGCAAAGACCCATCCGCTTTTCCTTAATTGCTGCTTTATCTAACCCAGAATCAAGGCTGGAGAGGCAGGCAGGGGTCCTTTGTAGAAGCCCCTTCGAATCCTGCACACACACACACACCCTCCTCCCCCACCCACCCCTTCTCTGATAAGGAAGGCCTGGCAGGGGGAATGTTAATGGGTGGGTGGGCAGGAGCTGCACAAACAAAGCATCTGATAAGCAGCCCCCTCTTATCTCCCCGGAGCTGAGCTGGCATGGGGGCCCAGCCCAACAGCCCCTCTCCCCCACCCCCATCCCAGGCCTGGGTTGAGAAGAAGGCCTCCCTCCTCCAGCTCCTGCATCCTTCCTGGAGGGAGGGGGGAAGAGGCTGCTCTGGTCCAGGATCAAGTCGGATTCCCACTGATCTCCACTTCCAACCCCTGAGGGAATCTGGTTGAGGAGCTGCTTTCACACCTGCCAACTGGCGTCCCATGGTTTCTGCGTTAACCCATGGTCTGGTTCACACAACCTGCTGAACCAGGAAAAGATTCTCCTTTGACACATTTATAAGTAACAATTTAAGAGCCAAGGTGGCGCAGTGGTTAAATGCAGCACTGCAGGCTACTGCTAGATCAGCAGCTCAGCGGTTCAAATCTCACCGGCTCAGGGTTGACTCAGCCTTCCATCCTTCCGAGGTGGGTAAAATGAGGACCCAGATTGTTGGGGGCAATATGCTGACTCTCTGTAAACCGCTTAGAGAGGCCTGAAAGGCCTATGAAGCGGTATATAAGTCTACTGCTATATTCCCCGTGCCCACGGGCGTCATTTGCTCTTCAAGTTCCTCCCTGAGCAACAGGTGGCAGCTGCACAGCCCACCTGGGCTGGCACTTGAGCAACTTCCCAGTTGCTGTCCCTTGGGGCCCTCCTACTGGTTTGGGGGGGGGGTAGCCCCCAGGGGCCCCATACTGAATAGTCCTCTGTCTTTCCCCGAACCCCCCGCCCCCAGGCCAGGCCCACCATGGGAGGAATTTCCGGTCAGCTGTCCCAAGGGCACCCATGGGCAAGAGAGCTGACTTGGCACACAGGGCCCGTGCCCACCAACAAGCTCCACCTGACCTAACCCATCCTCTGAGTTTGCACAATTGCCTGGGGGTTAAATCCAGGAATACTGATGTTTGCACAACTCAGGACCCCCCCCAAAAAAATATTCACCAAGTTTAGAACATGATCAGGGGAGACCCCTGGAGTGCTCAGTCTCCCTGGGGATTGTGTTATCCCTCTTTCCTCGGAGGGGTTCTCCAGAGCTGTTGGACTACCATTCCCATCATCCCCAAACAGTGGCACTGGGTGGCCATTCTTTCCGCAGAATGCTTGAAGCCCTTTTTTCAACTGCCCAGAGAATGGTGACTGAGGGCCCCTCTGTGTGTGTGTGTGTGTGTGTGTTGTGTGTTGTGTGTTTGTGTGCCTGCCCAGACCCCCCTCACATTCCTTAGCCTTTGCATTGTCTGGGCCTGGACTATTTTGAAGATAAATTGTAAATTGTTTCCCAGTCACCAAGCTGGTGGCTAGGAGGTTGTGCTGGGAAGAGCCCTCCAAGGCCGCTGGGCAGACACCCCCCCCCCGGGGGAGGGGGGAGCAAGGGGATGAAGCTCTGAGGAGAGGGGGAGAAGCTTCCAGGCAGCCCTTGCAAGCTGACACCTGTAGCATCATCGGCCACACGCCTGAGGTCATCAGGGCACACACACCCCTACACACACACAGTTAGTCCTCCCCAGCTGGGCCAAACAGGACCCAGGAGGAGGGGCTGCAGAAAGCCCTGGCACAGGGCACAGGGGGTCCTCTCAAGGCCCCTGTGGGTGAACTGGAACCCTTCCCTCCCTCCTTTTCTCCTTCCCTCCATCCCATCTCCCTCATCTGCTTCGCAGGTGTAGCAAAGGCCCAGCTGCTGGCCTGCATATCGCTATTTCCGGGGCACGCGGCAAAGTCCGGCCCGGCCCCTCACTGAGGGCAGCCCGCGGGCGCTCTCCGCTCCCGCCGCCCTTTTTCTCACGGTCTGGGCAGGGGCGGTCAGGTGATGCGGGGGGGGCAGGTGCGGAGGGGGCCGCGCTGAGCCTGGCCGGGGAGGAGCGGGGCGAGGGCCCTGGAGCAAGGCGGCGGAGTGAGCCTAAGCCGGCGGAGCGGCGGTGGGAACGCGAGTGTGAGAAAGTCAGTCAAGCGAAGGAAGGGAGGAGAAAGGCTTCCATGGCCGCCGGCAAAAAGCCCCCCTCCTCGCCCCTCTACCTCCGCAGCGCGTGAGCCGCAGCCGGCCGAGAGAGGGAGGGAAGGGAGCGGCCGCTTCCCCGTCCAGAAGCAGCCTCGGTCGGCACAGAATCGGCCACAAAGACAGAAGCGGCTGCGAAGGGACCCGAACCCGGCCTGCCGCCTCCGACTTTCCGCTGAGCTTCCCAGGAAGGCTCCTCTCCTCGCTCGGATCGCTTGCCAGGCAGCACCGGGGCTCGCGTCGGGCAGCCCTGCGCCCAAGGCCAGCTCAGGCACTCGCCCCCGACCCCTCCCCACCCCCGTGCGCGCCCTGCCCTCAGGCTCGATCCTGGGGCTCAAATCCCAAGACTGCCAGGCAGCGGTCGCTCCCTCAGCGGGGAGGAAACCGGAGACCCGAATTTCCGCCGCCAGCCCTCAAAGCAACTGCAGTGGGGAGGGGCGGCCTCTCCGGCACCTTTGCGCCGCGTTCCTGACCAGCCGTGGGAGCCCCCGCGCCTCTCGACGGGGAGGGTGGCAGTTTGTAGATGCTCCAAAGCCCCGCGCCTTGCGGCCCCCCCCCCCGCGCCCCCTTCCAGGCAGTAGCCAGAGGGCCGGCTGTGCTTTCTGCCCTTTCGGGGGGAAGCCGGCCCCTCTTTTTCTCATGAACTGGGGAGGAGAGAGTAGAGCTCAGCCTGGCTGACCTGGAGCTTCCTCTTCAGGGGCACCGCAGCCAGAGGCCCCCTTTGCCTGACCCCGAAGCAAACCGAGGGAGACCTGGATTCATTCCTGGCCTGTCTAGAGCAAAGGAGACTCGGGCTCCCTGCTTTGCTTAACGGGGGCTGAGAGGCGGAGCAGGAAAGAGCAACCCCCCCTCCATTCTCCCCCAAATCTCAGGAATTGCCCTTTCAGAAAGCGCGCCCCTCCCCCCCCCCATCGGCCCCTCCGGTCCACCTGGACTAGCCGAGCCCTGCTTGGGCCACAAGTAGAGCCGAGAGCTCTGGGGTTTTTCAGAAGGAGGCTGGACAGCCATTGGTCCGGGATAGTGCAAGGCTCTGGCCTCGGCGGGGGGGGGGAGGTAGGACTAGAAGATCTCCAAGGGCTTCCATTTTGCTTACCAAGCTCAATTAGGACCCCCGAAACAACCTTCCAGCTGGCTGCCCTTCCGCTGTTTTGGGCCCCCTGAAATCCACAGCTCGGCATTTACTATTTTAATTCGTTTTGCTGCCTCGAATGAAAAAGAGTCACCCGTCTGATCGTTTCCAACGTGGAGCTGGGGGAGGGGAGGGCAAACTTAACCGCCGAGAGCCCGCTAGGACCAAGCGGCCCAGCCGCAGAGCCCCGGGCCTGTCATTCCGAGGGAGCCCACTTCTCGCCCTTCCCTCCCTGGAGAGTCCAGCGCCGCCACCCGCTGCCCTCGCCCGCCCGAAAGGCCGCATTCCTCGCTTCCCTCCCCGGAAGGCGGGGTTTTCCCAGGCTCTGGCGGCGGCTGGGGCGGCGTGCCCGGCTTCTCTACCCGCCCGCCAAGCTGCACAGCGCCCGCCCGCCTCGCCCTTGGTGGTGGTGGCGGCGGCGGCTGCAGGAGACCTTTCGGCACGTGCCCCGGGGCAGCGTCTGCAGGCGGCTGGAGCCGAGGAGGGAGCCCCGCCGGCCGCCTCCCACCCTA
Organism: Thamnophis elegans; assembly: GCF_009769535.1. Taxonomy (NCBI): domain Eukaryota; kingdom Metazoa; phylum Chordata; class Lepidosauria; order Squamata; family Natricidae; genus Thamnophis; species Thamnophis elegans. The sequence continues at coordinate 71,426,351 of NC_045550.1, forward strand.
GATTGGAGGAAAGCCCCCTGCCTGCCGCTGTCCCCGCGGCCTTCCACGCGTGCCCCCCCCCACTCGGGTCCAACTGCGGGGGCCACTTGGTCTGGAGTGGGCGCGACCCTCGGGGCAGGGCTGGAAGCGCCCCGGCCGCTCTTCCCAGCCTCGCGTGCTGGGCGCCGCCGCCCGCAGAGGCCAGCGACCTGCGTCCCCTCCTCGGCCGGGCGGGGCGGTGGCGCCGCGAGGGTTAAAGCGGCCGCGTGATTGACAGCGCGCCTCCTGGTGCCCGGGGGCCAGGCGTGCGCCATTGGTCACCGGTCGGTGCGCCCAGCAGCCAATAGGTGGGCACCGTCCACGAGCGGGGCCGCGTGCCTCCCGCTCCCATTGGCTGAAAGTCACTGTGGGAAAGAAAGTTTGGCAAGTTTCACACGAGCCGTTCGCGTGCAGGGCAATTTATAAATAGCGGCCGCCAGGCAGGGAGCCGGCCGGGGTTGCGCAGGGCTGGGGGCGGCTCGCTAGCCCGGCAGCTCCGGCCGCAGGAAAGCGCCGAAGGGGTGTCGTGTTGGGAAGGGCCGGCAGTCGCCGCCGGAGAGGCTCGCCCCGTCACATCCACGCCCCGCCCGCCCGCCCGATTCGCTGCAGGGGACGCTGCGCCGGATCCCGAGTGGCGCCGCCGGCTCTCCCGCGGCCACGATGCCCGCCGACCTGATGGAGAAGAGCTCCTCCTCGCCCGCGGCAGCCACCCCTGCCAGCGCGCACGCCACCCCGGACAAGCCCCGCACCGCCGCCGAGCAGCGGAAGGTAAAGGAGGGGTCCGGGCGGGGGTCCGGGGCGGGGGCGGCTCTCCGCGGCTCGGCCCACTGCTGCACTCGCCTTCTCCCCACAGTCGTCCAAGCCCATCATGGAGAAACGGCGCCGCGCCCGGATCAACGAGAGCCTGGGGCAGCTGAAGACGCTCATCCTGGACGCCCTCAAGAAGGACGTGAGTGGCGGGGAGCCACGGAAGGGTTCGCGGAGCAGGGAAAGGCTCTCTGGAGGTCCCCGGCCACTAGACCTCTTTCGGACGGGGATCAGCCTGGGGCGCCGCAGGGCGTGTTCCGCAGACCCGCAGTGGGGCCGAGGGGGACGCAGCAAGGAGTTTCCCTGGTCCTCCCCCCCCCTTCCCACGTCTGAGGTCCTCTATAGACCTGTGGAGTGGGAGACCCATCCTGGCAACGCCCAGGCGGAATTCCCTGCTTTGAGGGTGGGCAGTGTCATTTCCCCCCCCCCCCAGGGGGAAGGAGAGGCGAAAGCTCCCCCCACCGGGGCTCATGTCCCTCCTGCCTCCTGTTTGCCCCCAGAGCTCCCGGCACTCCAAGCTGGAGAAGGCTGATATCCTGGAAATGACGGTGAAGCACTTGCGCAGCCTGCAGCGGGCCCAGATGACCGGTGAGTGGCCCCCTCCCCGCTCCCCCTCCCGGAGAGGCTCCTTCCAGACTTCCGCCTGTGGTTTTGAATGCCATCCAAGCTGCCTTTCACTGACTTGGCTCAGGCGCGCGTTCCCACGGTCTGGCCCTCGCAATATTTATAGCCACAGCTCCAAGGCGCTCCCGTTCCGGAAAGGAGCCTGCGGTGGGGCCGAAGGAGGCGGCGGGGTGGCCGCTCGCAGCCCTGGGGGGGGGGGGCAGCCTCCTGTTGCTCGTGGGTGTCCGGTTCCCAGAGGCCCCGGGTGCCTGCAGCTTGGCCGGATTCAGACCTTCCTCCTGGCCGGGGGCCAGTTCCCCCTCACAGAGGCCCGTGCTTAGCCTCTGGGGTGGGAGGGAGGGGCGCAGAGTTGCTGCTGGTGCTGCCTGCCTGCCTGCAGGGCCGCCGAGCCCCCCCTCCCCTGACCCCGCCGCTTCTTTTCCTCCCGGCAGCCGCGCTCAACACGGACCCCTCCGTCTTGTGCAAGTACCGAGCCGGGTTCAACGAGTGCATGACCGAGGTGACTCGCTTCCTCTCCTCCTGCGAGGCCGTGAAGACGGAGGTCCGCAACCGGCTGCTCGGACACCTGGCCGGCTGCCTGAGTCAGATTAGCGCCCTGAACTATCCCGCCCCGCAGTCTGCAGCGCTGCCCGCGACGCCCAGCGCCCAGCATGGAGCCTCTTTGGGGCAGCCTCTGGTACAGATGCCCGCCGGCGCGGCGCCCCCTTCTGGCGGCGCGGCTTCCTGCAAGGTCGGCAATCCGGCGGGCGAGAGCGTCAAGGTGTGCGGCGGCTTCCAGCTGGTGCCGGCTTCCGACGGGCAGTTCGCCTTTCTCATCCCCAACGCCGCCTTTGCACCCCACGGCGGCGCGGTCATCCCACTCTACACCGGTGGGGGTTTGAGCTCAGGCCCTCCTGCCGCCAGCATCTCGTCAAGATCGGCTGCCCCATCGCTGCCGGCAGACTCGCTCTGGAGACCCTGGTGAGCGCTGGAGGACCACACCTGGGCCCCGGACTCAAGCCTGCGGGTGGCCGCTTGGACTCTATGGCCCCCTCGGAGGCAGCTTCTCCTCTGTCTGCCTGTAAATAGGACCTACCGTTCATGTTGGATTGTGCTTTCCCCAAGACTGGCCCCCTCCTCTCTGCGGTGTGGGGGAGAGGGGGGTCCGAGTGTACTTTCCCTCCTTGTCTTTCTGCCTTTTTTTTTTAATGTCCAAACAATACCAAAGATTGATTTGTTCCTATACAAAAAGCCTCCCCTTCCTTTTTTGGAAGCTTTGCTAGAAATAAAGACTTTGACTATCATTGGGGGGGGGCAGAGATGCTGCAGGGGGTACAGGCAGTCTGGATGGGGGAGGGGGCTCCTTCAGACCCCTCTGGCCTAAATGCTGACAGACCCGCGCCAGGAGTCCTATGTTAATGGTGCTGGGGGGGGGGGCTGGGCTGCTCCCTCCTGGCTTTTTCTCAGAGGAAGCTCCGACTCTGGCCAGGCTCAGGAAGGGCAGCAGAGCCAAGAGGGGACCTCTCTTAACTGAGCAGGACCCCGGGGTCGCTCCACATGGCATCCTTGGCTTGGCTTGTCCGTGGCATTCCCACTGCCATGCAGACCTCTGGAGGTCATGGATGGCAGGCTGACCTCCCTGACAAGAAGGGCCCTCAGCAGCCAACGGACTAAGAGCAGGAGGAGGGGGGGTTCAGGGCAGGACATCTGGATCCCCTAGGAGAGACCCCCCACTTCCGTCCCTGCCACCTTGGGTAGCAGCTCCTTGGGGCTCCTCAGGAAGACTTTTAAAGCCCTCCATGGTATCGGACCTGGTTACCTGAGAGACCCCCTCCTGACAGTCACCTCCCAGAGACCTATCAGATCCCACAGACTAGGCCTCCTCCAGATCCCATCTGCCGGCCAATGTTGGCTGGCGACTCCCCGGGGGAGGACCTTCTCTGTGGCTGCTCCGGCCCTCTGGAACGATCTCCCCGTGGAGATCCGGACCCTTACTACCCTTCCGCAAAGTGACCAAGACCTGGCTGTTCCGGCAGGCCTGGGGCTGTTGATTTATCCAGCCCCATTCTAAGCAATAGCAATAGCAATAGCAGTAGACTTATATACCGCTTCCTAGGGCTTTCAGCCCTCTCTAAGCGGTTTACAGAGAGTCAGCATATTGCCCCCAACAATCCGGGTCCTCATTTTACCCACCTCGGAAGGATGGAAGGCTGAGTCAACCCTGAGCTGGTGAGATTTGAACCGCTGAACTGCTGATCTAGCAGTAGCCTGCAGTGCTGCATTTAACCACTGCGCCACCTCGGCTCTTATGAATGTTGTGGAATTTTAATGTTGTTTTTTAATTTTTTGTATGTTCCCCCCTTCCTTTTTATCTGTAAGCCGCCCTGAGTCTCTCTCGAGTGGGTGGCATACAAACCCTATAAATAAATAAAATAAATAAACAAATAACCAGCAGCTCCAACTGGGCAGCTCCTGATGGGCAGGGGGGAGTCCAGGAGGACCCTTTCTCCTGAAGGTGAATGGAGCCTCCCTGATCAGACCCAAGCCTAGTTCACATGACTCTCTCGACTCACACTGGCTCCCAGGATGTGTGGATCCAGCCTACTTGAGAAGATGGTCAGTGAGAGAGACCCTTTGGGCAGCTGCTGCATGGCAAGGGCTCCTGGCACCGGAAAAAGAGGCTGGCCCAAATCCTGCCACTGGAGGCCCCAGCAGGAGCTTCTGGGGAGCCCTGGCTGGCACAAGGATCTTCCTTGGCTCACAAAGTTGGGAATGTCTGAGCAGCTGAACAGTCCCCACTGTGGGGGAAGAAGAGAGCGGGGCGGGGTGTCACCCAGAGGAAGAGAATGCCAAGGTGGGGCTCCTTTCAACACTGAGCAAATGGCTTGTAAGGTCCTTGGGAGGGGAGGCCTTTGAGCTCAGCTGGCAGCTTTTGAAGGGATGCGCCCAGCCAGCTCTCCCTTGGCCTGGCACAGACTGACTTCTTGGGCTTCCCTGAGCACAGAGGTTACCCGGGATTAAGGCTAGTATTAAAGAGGTTAACCACACACGTGTAATCTGCTGAATCCGGTGGGCTGAGCTGGGCAGGGAGCCAGGCTGGCTGATTGAGGAAAATGCTGCCCCCCCCCCCCCACAAGGCCAGGCCAACCATTTCGGCTACGCGGCAGAGCCCTGTCGTCCCTCCCCTCCTGCCAGTACAAGGGCTGCTTTCTGTCCGGGGGGCGGGGGGCGTACTCTATAACCCCGGGCCTTGGCCGGCCTGTTTCCTGGCCCGGTGCCTCTCTGGAAGCGGGGAAATCCGGGCCCCGCTCTCCCTTGCCAGTGCGCTTCCTGCACGCCCGTCCTGGCCCGGCTGTGATGATTTAACACCCGCCGCATCTGGTTGTGATCAGCCCCCACCTTTCCTCTGCCTGCTAACTCAGACAAGATGCGGGTGCGGGCGGGCGAGCGCGCGGGCGGGGGGAGCAGCCGACACTCGTCGCTCGCTCGCCGCGTCTCCCTGGGAGCCGCTCCGCCTGCCCCCTGCCCGGCTGGTGAGGGCCCATTTGCAAAGGAGATGTGTGAACCCGATAAAGGGCCGGCTCAGGTTTCCGATCTCGGGGCCCTCCTCCGTCCCCCAGGATCTGAAGAGCTGCTCTTCAAACACCCGCCCTCCCCGGGCCTCGGAGCGGCCAGGTGCCTGCCGGCATTCAGGTGTGAGAAGAGGAATGCTGAGGAGGGGGCGAGCGGAAGAGGCTCTGGCCTAGTCTGCACAAGCCCACGCCTCCCGAGGGCATCCACTGGCGGGGGCTCCTGGAGGGACCCTTCCTGGCAGCGCTCGCCCACTCTCCTCTCCCTCCTCGGCCCCTCCCCCACAAACCGCTGCATTCCGTCAATCACTGTCAGAGGGGCGCGCTGGAAACCCCCTTTACCCCGCGGAGGTTCAGGCTGGCTCCGCCCGACGCTCCACAACCCCGCCCTCCCCCCTCCCCAGTGGTCGCGGGGCCAGGAGATGCTCGGGGCTCAGGAAGGCAGGTTGTCTGTCTCCTCCTCCTCCTCCTCCTCCTCCTCCTCCGGGTGGGCTGCTGATTTCTTGTCCTCTACTCCGTGCAATCCGCCCAACCCAGAGACGACCCCTCCCGCTGCGACAAAGAGACCCGATTTCATAGTCGTGGAACAACATGTTCTCCCCCAAAGGGGGGGGGAGACATGAGGAAGGATCGTTCTCTCCCCTCCCCCACCCAGCACAGCCTCAGTCTCTTCCGCTCCCCCAATCACTCAGAAGAATCGGGCCCCAATCACACACACACCCCGCGGGTGAACAGGCCCAGCAACCGGCAGCTGCTGCTCTGGCACAAGAGCCCTTGACCGGAGGAAGGGCAGCCAGAGTTGGCTCGACTGCCTTGCACACCACTCCCTGACTCCCGGGTCCGTGACACATGCATGCACGTGCACACACGTGTACGCCCAAGTGAGGGGTGTGCCTCCAGTTGGGGCAGAGGAGGCTCCCAGAGGGCTCAGCCCAGTTCAGCTGCTCCGTCCCTGGGCCCAAAATCACAGCTCTGGTGAGCTCCTGGTCATAGTGCCAGTCGGCCTCCCAGCAGCGGGTCAATTCCCTTCAGGACCAGCCCTTCTGCCCTGGACTGCTGGCTGGACCTTTGCACACCCACCCCCGCGGCTGACCTCTTGGCAGGAAACAAGGACTCCCAGCCACCCACTCCGGAAGAGGCGAAGAGGCGAGGAAGAAGCAAGGTCCTGGGAAAGGGGCTGCAGGCAGTCTGCCAAGCAAAGGGTGCCTCTCTGAGACACACACACACACACACAGACACACACACACACACACACACAAACAAGGGCCTGTTTCCTCCAGGCTGTGGAAAGTGGAAGGGGTGGGGGGCAGACATGGGGGCTCAAGCGGAATCAAGGAGACCATCTCAAATATTATATGGAAGTCCTGCTGAGTTCTTCCCTGGACAAGCCCCCCCCCCTTGAGCTCCACCTCTGGGGACCTGAGTCAGCTGGTGGGTCCCCCCTTTCCATCCATGTGAATCTCAGGCAGTCCTCGACTTACAATGGTTCATTTGGTGTCTGAAGTTATAACAGCACTGAAAAAGTGACATGTCCATTTTTCAGACTTACGACCGTTGCAGCATCCCTGTGATCACACGACCAAAATTCAGATGCTTGGCAACTGACTCATATTTGTGACGGTTGCAGTGTCCCGGGGTCTTTTGTGACTGTCTGACAAGCAACGTCAATGGAGAAGCCAGATTCAACTTTACAGCCGTTTTACTCCCTTAACAACTGCAGTGATTCACTTAACAACTGTTGCAAGAAAAGTCACAAAATGGGGCAAAACTCACTTAACAACTGTCTTGCTTCAATTATGACCATAAGTCGAGGACCACCTATAATGCATTTCCCAAGGAAGGACTTTTCCAGGAAAGGCAAAAGGAAGCGACCCACCAAGTAGCCGCTTCCTCCTGAAATCCCAGCTGCCCCCCCCCCCCGTTCTTTGTTTCCAAGGCAGAGAGTCCTCCCCCACTGCCCAGTTAGAGCACGTTTACCAGGAAGGCCCCTCCCTTACTGCTCTTGTGCCAGGACATCCACCCACCCGCACTGTCCCCCAGCTCAGGAGAAAGCTGGCACCTTCCCCAGGGCTGCCCCGGGAGTACACTTTGCCCTTGGCAGTCCCGCGGGGCAAATCCTCCTTTTGCACCTTCAATCAGCCAGCAGGGTTATCTGGCTGGCAATCTGCCAGAGCCCCCCCCTCCCCCAGGGACTTATTGGCAGGATGTTTACAGAAGGAGGCTCAGGTTATCTGGAGAGGAGGGGGAGGGGAGGGGGAGCGGGGAGGAGGAGGAGGAGGAGGCATTGCACTTTCTACACCACAATGTATGGCAGAGGGGGGGGCAGGAGCAGAGCCAAGGGAAGGGAGTCTTGGGTGACCCAAAGGTCTCTCACTTGCAAAACTTGCCCTGCACCCAGAACGGATTCAGGAAAGACAAGCACAACACCTGGGCTCACGATCCCCCCTCAAACACCCTCCCCTTGCTGTGATCCTTCAGAAGCCACCAGAGACAGGAGAAGAGGCAGCGTGGAACTGAAGGGAAATGTCCTGACAGTGAGGACAAATAACCAGTGGAAGGGAAGTTGTCTCCAGGAGTTCCGGGTGCTCCGTCACTGGAGGTCTTTAAGAAAAGGCCGGACGCCCATTTATCTGAAAGGGTATTAAGGGGTTCCTACTTGAGCAGGGGGTCGGGGTAGAAAACCTCCGGGTTCCCTTCCAACTCTCTCCTTCTGCTCTCAGAGAGGACAACCCTTACGGGATGGATCAGCACAACAACGTAGGCTCATTCTTGCAAGCCCCCCTTCTCTTCCTCGTCCTTCTGGCTTTCCTTTTTTTGCATCTTAGTACCGTGTTCCCCCCAAAATAAAACAGGGCCTCGTTTTCTTTTGACCCCCGAAATAAGCGCTTGGCTTTATTTTTGGGGAGGTCTTATCATTTTTGAGGTGCAGGAGGCAGCGAGCGTGGTAGTCGCCCCGTGGCTGCTGCTGGGCTGCAATATTTCCAGGGAGGGCTTATTTTAGGGCATGCGCTCAAAAGCCGGATTGGGCCTATTATCTGGGGAGGTTTTCGGGGAAACAGGATGAATTGGGTGAGCCTGTGTGCTGAATGTGTGTTCAGTATATTAACCCACCCATTCAGTGTATTGTGTTCATTCAGATCATGAGGAGGGATGAGGCGGAACTGCCATCACACACAAACACTCACACGCTGAGCCTATGGTGCTCCAGGGGGTCTCCAGGGGGATCCAAGAGGAAGGGGATCTGTAAGTGTGGAAGACGATGGGAGGGGGGAATCACTGTGGGGAGGGGGCCATTTTCTCAGCCTTTGATCCCAGGAGGGACTCTGGCTCTGGAGTCCTGAAAGCAGAAAGCAGCAGCGCTGGGGAGGGCTGGGGAGGGGGAGAGCGGGGGGAGGGCTGCCTCCCAAGAGCTGCTGAAGCCCACCAGCACATGTGGCTGGGGGGGAGGGGCGCTCGGGAGGCTGCAGTTTGTTTAGTGTATTTGCACAGGGTTGTGTTAGGTGGAGTTTATTACAGACCCATGAATGACAACGGATTAAAAGAGCCCCAGGGGAAGGGAGGGGCAAGAGGACCGCACCCCCCACCCCCCACCCCCAAGCTGCACAATTCACGGAGGGGCTGCTGTGTGTTTGTTTAGTACAATCATTCAGGAACTTTGATTCTGGACGTCTGCAAAGGGTGGACTCCGGGCGGGTGGATAACGGCAGCCACTCTGCCCCCCCCCAACAGTCTGGTGCATAATTAAGGCCACACAGCATGGGCTTTGTAGTATTGTTGGCCTTGATAAACAGCATGGGCTTTTCAGAAGGGGAAAGCAGCAAATCTCTCCTCCATCCTGTCTTCCTTGAGGTTTTATCTGCCGGTTGTCAGGTTGTATTTCAGGCAGATAATGGCTCCTCCCCCCCCCCCTGGCCCTCCTGAGCTGCCACCCACCGGAGCCACTTTCCAGGCCGCCTGGCTCAGCTCCCCCCCCCCCCACTCACTGCAGGGCTCCTTCTGGGCCACTGGGCCAGTGAGCCACCCCCAAACTGAGAGAGGAAAGCCCAGGACGGGAGAGGACCATCCTGTGCTACCCAAGCATACAACCGAATGTTGTTTGGGGTTTTAGCACATTGTGTGTGAAGGAGCCGAGATCTGCCCTCTCAGCCTCCCCAGGGCACCTTCGGATGCCGAGGCAGCCTGCTGTGGAAGTCACACGCTCACTTTTCCAGGAGCGCTTGCAGGTTTGAAAGGCCTGAATGTGGAACTTGGCACAGGACAAAACAGACCCCAGAGGAGAAGAGGCTCTTTGAGCTACCAGAAGAGGCAGACGGATGTGTCCCAGCTGGTTACTGACCGGCTCTCAAGCGAGAAATGAGCCAAGCAGGTTTAATACTAACTGGGCTTCTCCAACTCATCTGATTTGGCTTATGGGGAGGATTCAGCCAGGGAAGTTGCAGAGGGACAGACCCATATCCTAAATTCATGTTCCTTGTAATAACAAATGCCCATCTTAAGGACGTGTCACCTTCGGAACCTGAGCTCTTTTCCTGGGGGGGGGGGAGGTATTGTGTTTTGTTCCAGGACCCCTGGCGGTGGGAGAAGAGAGGGCCCCCAGGGCTGAGCCCTGACCAAAGAGCCTGCTTCTCTTAATCCTCTTCCTGGCTGCATTCACACAACCCTCTTGACCTGGAGCTGATTTAATTCACTTTCTGGCAGATAAACTGGCCCCACAGGCTGGGTTCAACAGAAGGCTGAACCACAGAAAACCTGTTCTGAGAGTTCACCAGGTTTAGCAGGGGTCAGGATCGCCTTTGCCAGCTCTGCACGGCCAGGCCGAGGGCCACGTGAGCACAGCCAGTGGGTCTGCAGAAGCAAAGAGACCCAGAGGCTGGGACCCCTTCAGCCTCGGAGCCCCTTCCCCAGTGGCAGTAGGTGGCAGCTAATTTATTGGCACCTGGGTGGCACCGTGCTGTTCCTGGGATCGGAGGCCTTTCTTCAGCTGGAAAGGTGGGCAGGCAGAAGCGGCTGTGGGAGGGGGCGCATCACTTATTCATGGGGGATCAAATGGCCCGCAAAGGCCCTTCTTGACACGGCCCGTCTTCGCACTGTCTCCATTCTCTCTCTTCCCAGCCTCAGCGCACCAGCCTCGGCCTCCATTGTGCCAGAGCAGCAGGTACCACGACAGGCAAAATCCTTTCCCTTTGTGCAGCCTTTTGCGATACGCTTTCTCTCCGGCTGCTCGCAAAGGTCATTCCCCGCCAGCACACACCGTACCTGGGCCTTTGTGGCCGAGGGCCGGCCGGAGTGACCTTTATTTCCAGATTAGCAGTGTGCGCTTTTTGTAGCAAGAGCCCGTTAGGTGCAGGCGCAGAAGAGGAGATGGACAATGCCTTTATTAGCCAGGGAGGAGGAGGAGGGGCGGGCAGAGGGCTCTTAGGAGGCGGGGGGGGGGGGCCTTCTCCATTCAGAGCAAATAATGCAAAGGGCCTCCTTTGCAGATCCAGCTGCGAGGAGGAGCACAGATTAATTTCCAGGGGATCCGCGAAGCTCTTGGGCTACTCGGCCTCCCAAATCATGATGCCTCTGTAGGACCAAAGAAGATTGTCCTGGTATTTTCTGGGCAGGCCAGATCTTCCTTCCTTCCCGCCCTCCTTCCACCTTCCTTTCTTTCCTTCCCTTCCCTCCCTCCTTCATTCCTTTTCTTCCTTCCTTCATTTCCCTCCCTCCTTCCCTTCCCTTCCCTTCCTCCCTCTCTGCCTTCACAAGGAGGCAGAGACCCAGGCCAAAGGCTGCCTCTCTCCTAAGCCTTGAGGTTGAGGCACAGCAGTGTTTCCTTCTCAGGTGATGCCGGTTGTGGCCAGGGGCTCTTGGGGAGGCCGAGGAGAGGGGCCACAGCCTGGTCACTCAGGTGCTTAGCGGAGGTCCTGGAGGAGGAAGCCCCAGGAACCGGCCCTGATCCTGCATTTCACGCCTCTTGCCTGCTGAGCTTTATAGGCTTCCATATGGCCCAGCTTCTGAAGGAGAGTGGAGCCGAGACCCCCAAGAGACTCCCATTTGCCAGGCAGTTCACCCCACCCAGTTTAAGAAAAGAGCATGGCTGGGCTCACACGGCTTTTGTCTGGCAGAAACCACTCCCCGACTTAACTGGCACCTCACAGCACTGGCTCTGCCAAGGACTGATGCCCAGAACCCACCAGACCCCCTTTTGAGCCTGGACTGGCATTCGGTGTGAGCTCAGACCAATCCCTCCCTCCCCTCCCCCAACCACCGACCCTGGCTGAACAGAGGAAGCTCCTCCTTGGAGGAAATCGCAGTGCCCGCTCAGAGCCTTGCAAATCGGGAGGGAGGAAGGAGGGTGGCTGCAGGGCTGGGTTCCTGCCAGTTCTAACCTCTTCTATAGAAGAGGTTCCACAAATCTACAGTGCCGTTTAGAATCGGTTCCAGCTTCCTTCCCCCCCCCCCACTACGCTTGCCCCATCCCCTGCTCACTGATTGGCTGGCTCACCAATCGCCCCGCCCGCCTCTGAGAGTCCCCACTGCGTCTGGACATCAGGACGGGAATCCCAGCTTGCTCACGGCAGAGAGGTGCTGCTGTGTCCTGGGCACCTGATCTGAGAGGTGAGCTGCCCCAGCAGTTTCAGCAGTGTGGAGAGCACAGGGGAAATGGATGAGCCCACCCTGAGGAGACCCAACCTGTCCTCCACACACACACCTGGATCCACCTACTCCGAAAGAGCAGAGCTGCCACCAAAGAGTTCCCTAACTCCCGACCTCTCAGGCAGCCCAGAAGGGCAACCCGACAAGGGGTACCAGGTGCCACTATGATGCCCAGAAGAACCCCACCCAGGCCTTCCCATCCAGGCAGTTGCCCACGAGAGCAATCCACGTGCTCCATCAATGGAGGTTTCCAAGAAGAGGGTGGACAAGCGTTGGCCAGAAGCACCGGGTCTCCTACTTGAGTAGCGGGCTGGGCTAGAAGACGTCCAAGCTCCCTTCCAGATCTGTTATTCCGTTGTTCAGCTCTCCGCCCCCTGCCCAGGCCTGGACCCAGATTGAAAGGGATCTAGATGACTGGCCTCACCCAAAGGTCTCCGTAGTTCCTGCCCCAAAGAGAAGGGCAGGGGTGGGAGAGGGGCCTCCCATAATGGCTTGGGAGACTCCTTGAGAAGGGGGGACATCGCCCCCTCCCTCTGTTTCCAACAGCCCTTGCTTGAATCCCTCTCTGAGAGGAGGGGCAGGGAGAGGCAGAGAGGGGCCCTCTGTTTCCTTGGGATCCCAGGGGATCCCATCCTCTCCTCTGGGATCTGAGCTGGGCTCTGTGGCAATTTCATCCCCCAACTGCTTAGTCAAAGGGTTAGAGGAGAAGGACAGGCAGGTCTTCCAACTGCCCCCCCCCAAGCAGCCACCCATTTGGGGGCCGACTCCTGCTGGGCCTCCTTCCCTAAAGACACCCCTCACCCAAGAATGGAAATGGGGGCGGGGAGCGGGGGTCTAGCTCAGCTCCAAGGTCATCTGGGAAGAAGCCATTGGCCCAAACTGAGCAACCGAGGGAAGCCTCCTGTGTTTCTTCCTTCTTTAGGCCCACCTCCACTGCGTTTCAATTGGAGGCGCCCAAGGGGTCCCTAAGCGGATCAGGCTCCTGGGCTGCGCTTGTCTCTGGAAATGGCCCATCAAAAGAAAGTCTCTTTCTCTGAAGCCTCTTGCTACCCCACCCCCACCCCCGGGCAAACTGGAAGTGGGATTGCCTGGCCCTCTGGCAGCTCCTTTCCGCCCCCCCCCCAAATCCCCTCTGCTTCCCAGGCCTTCAACCTGTGTGTGTGTGTGGGGGGGCATTGGCAGCCCTTGCCCAATGGCAGAGGAGAAGACAGGGGCCCAATCCAGGTCTTTCAGCCGAGCACATCACAGCTGCTCTGCCTTTTGGAATAAATCCAGCCGGCTGTTGCTAAGGCATCCAGATGTTGGCCTTTCCCTCTCCCCCCAAAGGGTCTTCTTCTCCCTCCTTTCCCCCTTGGTTATGACGCAGGAGGGTCTGTCTCCTCCCCCAGGGGAGCCATCGAGGGGCCTCCGTTGCCAGCAGCTCTTCCTCCTGCTCTGCTTTGTGGCGGAGCAGCGGGTAGCCATGGCCGGCAAGGTCCTCCTTCCCTTTGTGCTGGCTCTCACTCAGGCGGGCTATTTGTCCAACAGTGGGAAAGGTCAGTGGCTGCCCAGCCCCGCCCCCCATACCTGGGCCTTTGTGCCTAGAACTGGACTCTCCTACAGCCACAATTGGGGGCCAAGGGGCCCTGCTGGGCCACAAAAGAGAAGGGAGGGGGCAGCCTCTGCACGGACACAGGGAAGGGAGACCCGGCTGGTGCTTTCCTGTGGGAAAGGGGGGAAGGACGCCCAGCTGGGTGGGGTGGTGGACCAGGGTAGTCCAGGCCCTTCTCCCGGCCGAGGCAGGCCTGCCCAGGGGTCTTTCTGGAGACAGACTGTCCCCCACCCGTTTCTTCTGGAGATTCCGTCTGGAGAGCCTCCCTCATCAAAGGGGATTCCTCTGGTGGGGCCCCAAAGGTCCAGTTTCCAAAAGGCAACTGGACTTTCCTGTGTCCCCCCCCCCCCTGAAGACTTTTCACTTCTCATCCAAGAAGCTGCTTCAATTCTGGCTGAATGGTGGAGAATTTCCAGCTTCTGTTCCTTAGCTGTCCTCTGGTCGTTCGTGCTCCCTCCAAGAGTCACTGATGCCATGGGGGGGGGGGGGGTTGCCTGTACTCTTGGGGGGCACCTGAACCAGCGTGCAAGAGGGAGGTTCACTTTTAATACAGGTGGCCTCTCTGACCCCTCCTTCAAGCCCCACATTCAGCCGGAACTGAAGAAGCTTTTTGGAAGAAAAGTGAAATATTTTCAAGGAACAAAAATGAAGCCCAGTTGCCTTTTGAAAAGCACCTTTGGGGCAACCATGACCTGAAGGACAGAGAATCTCCAGAGACATGTTGGTGTTGCCCAGCACCGTTTTTTGCTGGCCTTTCCATCCCTGGATTCCAGGCTGCACCTTCTGGAGCAGGACTCTGTGCGAAGCCCCCAAACCCTTTTTGGACCCAGGTTCCCTGCAGAAATCCACCATCACAGCCTCATGCTTTATGGACTCACCTGGACCAGGTGAAGCTGGGAGATGCTGGGAGCCAGGAGAGGGCTCAGACTCCAACCCTGGGAAGGGGGAAGGTCCCTTTCCTAGTAGACAGAACAACCTTCATCTACAGCAGGGGTCTCCAGCCTTGGCAACTTTAAGGCTTGTAGACTTCAACTCCCAGAATTCCATGTGGGGCTGGCTGGGGAATTCTGGGAGACCCCATGGTCTGAAGGCTCACTTTTGCTCACTTCTCCTGACCTGCCTGTTCCTCTGCGTGAAAATCCTGCAAGTCTTCAGTAGCAACCAGAGGTGGTGGGGGGGGGGAGGACCTGGGTCTTTCACCCTGTACAGGGTGGGAATCCATTTAGCCCCTCCCACTGACAGAAGACAAGTTCAGGGAGGTCCCCATCCAGATCCTTTATTGATTGATTAATTGCATGTCCATCTTAGCTTTCCCCCAAGGAAACCTTCTGAATCCTCCTCCTCCCCCCTCCCATCTTGGCCAATGTTATTTTTGCAGGGGGGGGAGGGGAAGCTTAGCGGAGGCCTCAGCAGGGAGAGGAGCTGGGCCAGAGTCCTCCAAGGGCTTCAGAGCTCCATGGGAGGGAGGGAGGGGGCTTCCCCACCACCAACCACTCAAGTCCTTCAGCTCCTCCATAACTGCTGCCCTCTCCCTCAACAAGCCTCCCCATTGAAAAAGAATCATTTTGCTCCCCTGGGTCACCATTTATCTGGTCCACAAGTCAGAAGGGGGGAGATGACCAAAGTCCCTCTGATCTCAGCAGGTTTTCTCTCTGCCCGAAAGGAGGTGGGGGGGAGGGAGGCAGAGGCTCCTCTGGAGTTGCTGATTTAGCAGCTGCTTTTTCTCCTATTTCATTGTTTTGGAGACTCCTTTCAGTACAACCTTTTCCTTAAAAGATCTTCTCCAAAACTCTTCTCCAAAACTCACTCCCAGATTATATTCCAGGGGGAAAGGAGGAGCCCAGCAGGGGTCACCTGGAAGAAGGGCCTCCCCATGGCAGGGGGGCCCTTAGTGGGGGCCACCTCACCCAGGGGCCTCCCCATTTAGGGAGGAATTCCAAGACAAGCAGTCCAGGGACAATCCAAACCCTCCTCCCAGGAGTTCCTGCCCGTCTCTTGGGGGCCTTTGCCACCTCTGCAGCCTCTTCTCCAAGGCCCCGAGGCCCTGGGACAACACTGGGCGCCTCCTTGCCCCGCGGGAGGTCAAGCAAAGGCAGAGCCCCAGGAGAGGGGTGGGTGGGTGGGTGGGAGCAGGACCTTGGACAGCTCCAAGGAGGCCCCCTGGGGGAGCTTCTTCCCTGCCTCCAAGGACAACACAAAGCTAGAATTAGGTCCCTGGGGCTTCTTGAACAGTGGCCAGATTTGCACATCAGGCTAAGCCAGATGTTTCTGAGGCACACCAAGCCTAAGGCCAGCCCCTTCCCTGGATGAGGCGGGCAGCCCCCATCTCCACTGGAGAACCTTCTCAGGAGCCTGCAAGCTCTGGGGAGGCGGGAGGGGGGTTGCAGGGAGTCTCCCAAACAGGGGAGACCTGTGTCAGGTTCTGCAGTGGGCCTCAAGGTTTAGGTTTAGGTTTAGGTTTATTAGCATTTGTAGGCCGCCCTTTTCCCTGAGGGGACTCAGGGCGGCTCACAGAAAACCAGGGAGTGGGGAATACAACATTAAGACAACAACATATAATAAAATAGTAAACAACATACATTGTTGTTGTTGCCTGCCACACATTCTACTGTGGGAAACTGGGAAGGCGCTTGGGACCCTGGCCTCCTGGCTCTCCCCCACGGGCCACGGAGTGCGTGGCTGGGGGTTGCAACTTGCCATTCAGGGTCTCTGCCTCTGGAGCCAGCCCAGAGATTTGCTGCAGCCCAGACGGAGCTCTTCCCGGGCAGGAGGGACTCCAGGGCTGCAGAGCGGGGGGGGGGGCAGGTACCTTTCAGCCCCCACGCAGGGGAGCCCCCCCCCCATCCTGCTGCTTGGAATTTGTCTGGGCATTTTCCTCCGGAGACAAGCAGCCTTCCCTGCTGATCCAGAGGCCTCTGATGGAATGACTCAATTACAGCTCTGTGCTCCTGGCCCTTAACCTTTCCTATGGAGCTTGCAAATTGTTGTCCCTGCATGCCCTTTGACCTCCTCCCCCCAGGTGGCCCCCACACCCAGGCCTGCTCAGAGACTGGAGCTCTGGACGCCTCTGCAGGGATTCAGCATTCCAGCAAATTCCAGGCGGCAAAAACATCGAGGCAGTAATTGTAAATGCAGACTCCAAGGAGGGGTTGCCCCCAGATTTCAGCCAGTTTTTTTCCGTATTTCTCATCCAGAGAACATTTTGCTCTGAAATGTTATTTTGAATCATTTACAGCAATAGATTCTATCTGCCGTTGGGCTACGGAAGATCCCTGCTTAAACATGGGAACAGTAAACCTGGTTAAGTTTGGGGTGGTGGTGAGTGCTTTGCCCTTGCTTGAAGCAGATCTTGACAGCCCAGCTGAAACCGAAGCCCCTTCAATCCGCTGCAAAGTCTCGGCTGGAAGGCGGAGGAGCCTCGGGAAACAAACCGAAATCCCTGCTCTGGGGCCACGTGCCTGGCTGAAGCCCAAGACTCTGCTCTCTGCTCCGCTGCGACGGATCGTGGCATCTTCCAGGTGAGGGTCCATCCCTCCCAAGGGGGAGAGAGGAGGGAGGAGGGGAAGCCAGAGAAGGAAGTCTGAATGCCCCACATCCCAGTACTGTGGGAGGCCCCATACCACAAAAAGGAACCCTTGGAAGTCAAGCAGCCACTCAGCGGCCTCCTTGGAGGCAACGTCCAGATACATCAGGAGCCCCTGATCCCCACCCCACATGGAGGGTCTAATGCCCCAGGCACGCCTTCGAGTCCCATAGAAGTCTGGCACATTCGGACCCAGACTCCCATTCACAGGCTGGGGATCACCCCAAGTTCTCCTGCCCCGTTTCTCTCTGGCAATACCCCCAGGTCTGCGGAAAGCCCCCAGACCCACTCTGAAACACCATCGCCCAGGCCAGAGGATTCACAGGCTGTTGCCCTGCAGCCCCACCCTGGCCAACTCACCCCCCCCACTCCCAGCCCATGACTTCTTACCTTCCCTACAGAGAGAGTTCTTAGAGGCTGCATTCACACAAGACGCTTAACCCAGATATGGAAATAGCCTGTTTTCAGAGCCACAGAGAACCTACCTCCAAGCAGGGCTCAGTTTGCACACAGCCTGCTAAGCTAGAATGCACTAGCCGGGGTTAAAGGCAGGGATGGCAGATCTTGTGCCTCAATGGCTGGGGCTTCGCCTGGCCTGCTTAAACCACATGTCAACAGCGCCAAGCCATAGCCAGGCTCATAGACTCATGTGAAGCCACTTCCTTTCTTACAGAAAAGGGCTTTGGACAAGCCAGTCACAAGGGGGGGGGGTCTCCAGCTTCTCTGGCACCCTAGCCTAAGATCTGGAAGACAACCCTTGACTTCCCAGAGCCCCCCCCTCCCCAACACCCAGAAATGGCTTCTTTTAAAGAGGTCTTTTAGCCATGGACAATATAGCTCTTAAACTACTTCTTCTTCCGAGCGTATTCCCGCAGGCGCAGGATCCGCTTTTGGGATCATTGGATGCCGCTTTGCACAGTCAGCTGCATCTCCAGGGGGCAGGAGGGCGGCCTGCATGTCTTTCTTGATGGGGTCTGGCCATCTCTGTTTTGGGTGCCCTCAGGGTTGCTGGCCATTGGCCTGTAGTCGGTAGGCAGCCTTGGCAAGGGTGGGAGGGGCTGCCCTGGAGACGCGTCCATGCCAGCAGAGCAGGCCCTTCCCCCGTCTTCTTTGTAATGGGTGCCACATCAAAGTGTTGGTGGACGGTGACATTCGCAATGTGGGCAAGACGCATTTCCATGGAATGGAGGGAGCTTTCTGTCCCCCAGCATCCAGTGCCAGGCAGGGCAACAGGATGGATGGTTTTCTTGTTGGTTTTTTTCTTTTCTTTTTAGCAACCACAGTTTAAGAGCTTGAACTGCGGCTGCCAAAAAGGGGGGGGGGGTTACTGGCAGCACTTTGGAAAAAGCGGAGCTGAACCGTGGAAGAGGATTTCCTGGTCTTTCTCCCCCTGGGAGACTGCGAGAGAGAAGGGGGGGTGGGGAGCTCATTCCTCCCCCTCCATCCATGGCGGAGTTGCTGAGAACGCGCGCGCTCCCGCCACCCAACCGGCAGGGAAAATAGGATCCCATTCTTGGGGGGGGGGAGGGAGCGGATCGACCCCCGCCGCGGCCTCCAGCGGCCATTAGAGTTGTATTCTGGCGCCATCTACCGGCTGCTTGCAAGAGGGCCTCGCCGGAGGCGCCTTCGGCGGAGCAGCGACAGAACATAGGCGAGTCGAAGGCCGCAAATGGGAAAGTGGCCACGGGCGACAAAGACACAGATCGAGGCGCGCCGACCGCCGCCACCCCCCCCCCACACACACACACGCCGACCCCGCTTGGTTTGCTGAAGAATCGACGGGCGCCCTTCGCTCCTCCGCGGAGGCGGCTTCGGGGTTCGGCTCTAACGGCCCACGGTTGGCGGCGGCCCCTCGACCTCCCCAGATCAGGCCAGGCCCGAGAAAGAGCGGCAGGCGAGCGCGGGACAAGCGAGCGCTCCGTCTGAAGGCCGGCAGGATCGCCGCCCCGACGCCGCCTTGAGCGAGACCGCCGCAGCTGGAGGAGTGGCGAGCGAGCGCGGGACGGGCGCTCCGGCGAGCAGCCAGAGGGAGGCGCTGTTGCCGCGCGGCCCAAGGCTCGCAGTGCGGAGGGTCGCAGCGGCGAATTCCGCTCGCAGGGAAGGAGAGGCTGGCGGGGAAGCGCTGCGGCTCAATTGGCGTCTGTGGCGCGCGGGGACGGGGCGGGAGAAGCCTGGTTTGCTTCCTCCTTTCAGGCTCAGATTCTCCGGTGCTTCCCAGGTTCCCGTTTATTCCACCGAAGCCCCCCTTACCAGCGCTGGGCTGCCCCGCTCTCCTCTCCGGCCCCGCTCGGCCCTGCTCCGCTCCGCCACTTGACCAGGCCGACGCCAGCAGCGCCCCGCAACGCCCAGCCTCCCGCAAGGCCCGCAGCGGCTTCCTGAGCTGGTTTCGACCGGAGAGTCCTAAGGCAGGGCGGGCCTCTCGCCGCCGACGGCCTTACCTGGAGCTGCTCTGGCGGGGCCTTTTCCTCCCCAGGAGGCGGCCTTTCCCGGCAAAGCCTCTGCCCGAGAAGTCCTGGGCTCTGCCCCGCTTCTGCCTCTTGGGGCCAGAGGGGAAAGTGGCCCCGAAGAGGTTCCAGGCCCTGGTTCTGCACAGTTAGGCAGGCTCTGCAAAACCAGCCACCTCTCTCCCTCCCTCCCTCCCTTCCTCTCATATCTATCTATCTATCTATCTATCTATCTATCTATCTATCTATCTATCTATCTATCTATCTATCTATCTATCTATCTATCTATCTATCTATACACACACACACACACACACACCCCTATCCATCCACCCACCCACCCATCCATCCATCTTACTTTACATAACAAATAGACTCCCAATATGCTTTTGTGCTTTTGTTATAAAAGAGGAGAATAAAGGGGCAAAGGATGAGGGTCCAGGAAAACTCTAGGAAGCAACCCAGCTCTCTATTTTCTCTTCGGTTTCAGCCCTTCAGAACAGCTTCAGGGTGGGACCCAGACAGAATTCTGGGCCTTCATTGTCTTGGGCCAAGCTGCAAAGCGGATCCACCCCGGAACCTCTTGGTTGCCTGACACCAAAGAGCAGCGGAAAACACCCAGGTGGGATTTACCCCAGGCACCTGCTTGTTTGTTGATCAGGTTTCTGCATTCCCAACACTCCTGGTGGTTTCCGGCAATAAAAGGCAGGAAACAGAAAAACCAGCCCAGAGGAAAGGTAAACTCCCACCATCCAAAGGAGCCTTGAAGGTGCTGCATCTCAACCCACACAGGTGACCCCCCCCCCCAGCACCTGGGACTGTCCTCCGTTGGACACCAGTGGGGGCCCAGGGTGCAGGTACCCCACCTTTGGATTGGCCAATGATTAGGCAGCTGCATTTTGGACCAAGCAAAGCTTGCGAGTGTTCTTCCCTTCCCCCCCATCCCCACGGCCAGTGGGCTGCGGCCACTCTGAACAAGCCAATCGCTTTGGAGATACCACACTCTTTTTTATTAGCATGCGTGCGATACGCCCGGAGCCCTCCACACACGGCTATGGTGCTTGCTGAAAACCCTTTGGAGCCTTGATCCAAAAGGGGAACCAGATCTTACTCATCTTTTGCCTCCTGGGCTGCATTGCAAAGAAACAGGCAGACCCGGTGGAATTACAGCCTGGGCTTGGAGGATTTGAGATAAGCCCACCTCTGCAACCTCCTCCTTAGGAAGACCCCCCAGATACCCTTGGCCAGGGAATAGAAGCAGCCTGCTTCCCTGGGCCCCCAATGCCCCTCCCATTCTTCCTCCTGTCGCCGTTCAGGGTTAACCCAGCTGGCTTTAAAGGTTTCCCGAGGCGGTGGGGGAGTGGGCCCCTTCAGCAGTTCATAGGTAGTGGGGCGGGGGGGGGGGAATCTCAGAGGTCCCACGTCTGTGGTATGAGAGATCTACCACAAGTGCATTATAACAGCCCCACCACATGGTGGAGAGGAGAAGAAAGGCCCTCCTGTTCCAGGTAGGGCTACAGCTGGCAGACTCAGTTTCCCCATCTTGGGGTCCAGGAGGGGGCAGTATTAAGAAGAAGCAGCCCAGCGCAGGCCACTCTGCCCAGGCCCTCAGTGGGTGTCCCAGGAGGCCAGAGTTGAGATGGCTGCTTTCCTGCCACCCCCCCTTCACTCCCTCCCTCGCCTGGCCTTGACCTGCACCAGCCTCACTGGCCTGGAAGGCAACTGGACCGACTCGGTGGCCTTGTGGAGCACGTATGCCAGGCGCCCGAGGACGGCTGCACAGAAGATGGCCACCGAGAGCATGGAGAGATAAAGCCAGAGGAACACTGGGCAGTAGCGGGAGTTGGAGCTCAGCAGGAAGCCCCAGGGCTGGTGCTGTGGCAGAGGAGCAGGTCGGCTGGGGGGAAGGGGGCTCCCCACACTCGGGGGCAAAGGAGGGAGAGAAGGGGAAGGGGACTCTGCTGCAGATGGAAGGGGCGTCTGTGCCAGGGTCGCCCTGGGGGCTGTGGGGCCGGTGGGTGGGGCCAGCACGGAGGGTCTGGAGCTACACACGGATGACGTGGTGATCCCAGGACTGCCGGTGGGCGGATCCTGGCTTTCTGTGGATCTCTTGGGGACTGTAAACTGTTCAAAGGTTCTTGCTGAGCTGATGTTAGTCAGAGCAGTGGGGGCTGCCTTGGTGGGAGTGCGCCAGGGCACAGTGGCCTCCGTGGTTCGGGTACCCGGTTCATCCTCTGTGGTCAGAGTATCTGTACAAGAAGTGAACTGGTGGCTTATGGAAGAAATCTCAGAGATGGCTGTGGCATTTGGGGTTGTGGCTGGAGAACTCATGGAAGTTGTGGCTTGAAGCGTTGTGGAAGGCAATTCAGTGGCAGTTGTGGCGTCTTTGGTTGTGGCTGGAGAACTCATGGAAGTTGTGGCTTGAAGCGGCGTGGAAGGCAATTCAGTGGCAGTTGTGGTGTCTTTGGTTGTGGCTGGAGAACTCATGGAAGTTGTGGCTTGAAGCGGCGTGGAAGGCAATTCAGTGGCAGTTGTGGTGTCTTTGGTTGTGGCTGGAGAAGTCGTGGAAGTTGTGGCTTGAAGCGTTGTGGAAGGCAATTCAGTGGCAGTTGTGGTGTCTTTGGTTGTGGCTGGAGAACTCATGGAAGTTGTGGCTTGAAGCGTTGTGGAAGGCAATTCAGTGGCAGTTGTGGTGTCTTTGGTTGTGGCTGGAGAAGTCGTGGAAGTTGTGGCTTGAAGCGTTGTGGAAGGCAATTCAGTGGCAGTTGTGGCTTCTTTGCTTTTGGCTGGAGAAGTCGTGGGAAATATTTCATGGGTTGTGGAAGGAATCTCAAAGACAGTGACGGTATCTTTCTTTGTGGTTGAGGAACATGTGGATGTTGCGGCTTCAGGATTTGTCCTGGCTGAGGTGGGACTCTGAGGGGGGGCGAGGGGGGAGCTTGAGGTTGGGGTTTGGGTGCTTGTGGGGGAGCTGCTGGTCATCAGGATTTGGGTGCTTTTCGCAGGATGGGTCTGAGGAATGGTGGCTGAGGCCTGAGACGTGGTGGGGGCCTCCTGCAGCATGGGGGGCTGAGCTGCAGCCCCAGCTGTGCTTCTCCTTGCTGGGGTGGCAGATGGAGAAGAAGTGGGCACCCGGGTGGCTTTGAAGGTGGCTAAAACGGGTGTGGTTGTTAAACAGACCAGCTGGTCCTTTGACAGTGAGATCACATTCTTGCCAGCCAGGCCTCCTGGGCTCCTGCAGGTTAACTTTTTGGCATCCTTGATTCTTTTGGCATTAGCACTTATCCACTGGTGAAGGTAGAGAAGGTGGCAGTCACACCTCCACGGATTGTCTCCAAGATGCAGGGAAGTGAGTTTTCCCAGGTGGTCAAACTGACCGGTGGGGATGGTCTGCAGGAGGTTTCCTTGGAGCTTAAGAGTCGTCAGGGCGGGGAGAGAAGTCAAATGCTCCAGGGAGGAGATCTTGTTCCTGCTCAGATCCAGCTCCTTCAGCAACCGCATGGCCCCCAAGGGCGGGAAAGCTTTCAAGCAGTTGGAAGCCACCCTCAGCTGTTTCACTTTGCTCAGTCCAAGGAAGATCTCCTCTGGGAGAACTTCAATCGAGTTCTTGTCCAGAAAAATCTTCTCCAGGTTGACCAGCCGTCTTAGCAAGTTGGGCGGGAGAGCCTGGAGCCTGTTGCTCTCAAGATTCAGCTCCACCAGCTCCTGCAGGCTGTCCAGGGTCCCCTCCGCCAGGCTCCCAATCTGGTTATCCTGCAATCGGAGAGTCTTCAACTGGCTCAGTTGCTGGAAAACATCCCGTGAGAAATTGGAGAGCTGGTTTGACGCCAAATGTAACAAGGAGAGTTTAGGGAGCCCGTCAAAAACTCCATCGGGGAGAGACGCAATTTCATTCCGATGCAGGTAAAGCTCTTCCAAATCCCCAAGACCCTCGAAGAGCCCCTTCTCAACCCTCCTCATCTGGGAGTCCCTCAGGTTCACCTTGCGCAAGCGATCCAGGGACCGGAAGGTGCCCACCGGGAGATCCCCTAACTCAGCTCCCGTTATTTCCAAATCCGTCAATTTCCCCAAGTGATCAAATGCTCCCGCTTCGACTCTCTTAATCTTGCTGTTTATAAATTCAATTTTCACTAGGTTAGACATGTTCACAAAGGCTCCCTGCCTGATTTCTACAATGCTGGTCTCCACAAAGAACATTTCGGTGATAATGGGAGCTACTGACTTGGGGATCTCTGTGATATCTCGGGTCTTGGTGTAGACGTCTTGATAGGGGCAGCTCCCGTTCGGAATGCCACTGCAACTCTGCTGGTTCCCTTGGCTGGTCTGGAGGAAGAGGAGGAGGAGGAGGAGGAGGAGGAGGAGGAGGAGGAGGATGGTGGCCCTGAGCCACATGCTGGAAGAGACCAACAGCCCTGAGCCTTTTTCAAAGTATTCCCTGTGCCCACCAACCTTCCCTGCACTGCAGCGTCCTAATTTCTAGGACCCCTTGAATCAATTCTTCGACCCTTCTGACAGGTTCTCAACCTGCTGTTTTAATTCTTGCAAGTCATTGGTCAATGGGACCAATACCTGTGGGAACACCGCAGGCCTCCCCCCCCCCTCACTTGCTCTCTGCTGCTGCAGTCACAGCCAGACCAAAAGGGAGCATTTTGGCCCTGCAAAGGGAACACCGACTGCCCACCCTTCCCTCCAGGGCCTCCCTGCAGGTCTCTGATGTGGCGGCTAAGAGGACGCACCTGTTGGCTGAGCAGCCCCCGGAAATCCTTCCTGGCCAGGGCAGCAGGAGGTCTTGAGAAGGCGCCACTCACCTCCCCGGAGAATCTGCCCCTGATCCAGATGGGCTGCTGAGGGATAGGTGGCCCTTATCTCCCTTATCTTATGTCCCAGAAGGGTGGAGGAGATCTGCATGTAACCCAAGGCACCTTTTGCTCTCTGCTTTGGTCTGATAAGCTGCGAGAGGCGCTTGGCAGCCCCAGGAGCCACCACTGGTGGCTCTGTTCTCTTCCCCCCGAGGGCACATTGGGGCTCAGCTGCCCCTCCCTTGGCAGGAGGAGTGCCCTTCGCTTGGCACCCACTCTCCACAGTGTGGAGACCCCCTGAGATGGCAGGAGGCTGGTGCTGTCCAGTTGCCTCTTGGGATTCCTGCCCTCTGGGAAGAGAGGCGGGCAGGAACAGGGTCTCCTCTTCCTTAGGGGTTCCCTATCTGGGGCCCTCAGCAACCCCATGGGGCCAAACTGGGGAGAGCGGCTTTGGGGGGAATCAGGGACCAGGACTAGTTTATGGGAAAGGCCATCACCCCCTGCCCAAGGGACACAATGGTCAGTGCGAGGGAGACCAGGCCTCTCTGCACCCTCCACCTTTTGGAAGCCCCCTGGGGGGGAGGAAGAGATGCGGATTTTTGGAGGGTGGGATAGGTAATAATTGACTGATTTTATTGGTTTAGGCAAAACATGTTACATGTACTGTGGTTGGATAAAACACCGGATTGGGTTTAATTCAGCCCCTGCGAAAAGTACCCAACAATCACACAGATATCAAAGTCCTCAAACATCACGACAGCAACCATCATAGCAACACGTGTAAAATCTGCAGAAAGAAAAGTAAATGGGATGGGGGGAGGGGGAGGGAAAGAAAGGAGGGGGGAGGGAAAGGACTAGGAGGAAACACGGGAAGCCTAGCTAGAATCTCAAGATCTTCAGAGCCCCCCCAAAAGGAATGAGGCGCGGGGGGGGGGTTGGCATCTGCTGTTGCCGAAAGGGAAAACGGGAACCTCCAGGCGCTTCTCCAGCAGCCTCCACCGGTGAGGCAGGGAGGAGAATCCAGCGGTCTGCTCTGTGCAGGGAGCCCCGGGGACCGAAGCCTGGAGCGGGAGAGGGGCGAGGCTACCTCTGTAGCAGGAGCTGCTCCAGGATGGGACCCTCCCGGGAGAGCAACCTCAGCGCTTCCGGGTGGTTCCCTGGCTTGGATCTTGCAGCACTTGGAACGGGCGCTGCCTGAACTGCGCCTACCGCTCCTTGTCAAGCTCAGAGGGGGGGGGCGCTGTCGGAGTGGATCCTGCTGTCCAGTAGAAGACCACCAGGCGGGGCTATAGCTCCCCAACCCCGTCCTCCTCCTGGCCCTCCTTTGCCGGGGGGGGGGGGCTGCAGGGGGGGCTGCAGGGAGGTCTGCCCTGAATGGTGCCCGTCGGCCTCTAAGCAACCCAGTCCAGGCCGCCTGTCTCTCTGGTGGGAGTCGGAGCTTCCCCTGGGCAGCGGGCACTGCCAGGCTGGCAGGGGCAAAGGAGCTGTTCCTCCCTGGCAGCCAGGAGAGCCCTGCCCTCCAAGGGGGCGGGGCCCCGGCAGAAGACGCGGGCGCCAAGCGGGTGGTCCATATCGCTCAGCCAGTCGGCCAGGGGGGCCAGGCGGCAGTCGCAGCGCCAGGGGTTGCCCTCCAGCGCCAGGCTGGCCAGGGCCTCGTTGGCGTCGAAGAGCCCCTCGGGCAGGCTCTCCAACCGGTTGTGGGCCAGGTCCAGGGCCTCCAGGCTGCTGAGGTTGGCGAAGGCCGCCGCGGGGAGGACGGCGAGGCCGTTGTGGCTCAGCTGCAGCCGTCCCAGCCCGTCCAGGCCCCGGAACGTCCCGGCAGCCACGCGGTCCAGCCGGTTGTGGGCGAGGCTGAGGACTGAGAGCTCGGAGAGGTCGCCGAAGAGCCCGTCGGGCAGCTCCCGCAGGCGGTTGCGGGCCAGGGAGAGGTCCACCAGGCGGGGCGTCCCCCGGAAGAGCCCCGCGGGCAGCGCCGCCAGCCGGTTGCCCTGCAGCTGCAGGAAAGCCAGGCTGGGCAGCCCCGCCAAGAGGCCGGGGGGCTCCAGGCGGCCCAGGGCGTTGTGCTGCAGGTGCAGCCGCCGCAGCCGGCCCAGCCCCGCGAAGAGCCCCCGGGGCAGCTCGGCCAGCCGGTTCCCGTCCAGGAAGAGCTCCCGCAGCGCCGCCAGGGGACGGAAGAGCCGCGGCGGGAGGCGCGTCAGGCGGTTGTCGCTCAGGCGGAGCTCGCGCAGGCGCAGCAGCGGCTGGAAGGTCTCGGCGGGCAGCTCGGTCAGCCGGTTCTGGGCCAGCGAGAGCGACTGCAGGCCGGCCAGCGGCTGGAAGAGCCCCGCGGGCAGCGCCGCCAGCCGGTTGCCCTGCAGCTGCAGCGCCCGGAGCGCCGGCGTGCCGTCGAAGAGCCCCTCTTCCAGGGCTTCCAGCCGGCTGAAGCGGACGGCCAGCTTGCTCAGGCAGCCCAAGCCCAGCAGGGCCCCGCGGGGGAGGCCGGCCAGCTCGGCCAGGGCGACGTCCAGCTCGCGCAGCCTCGGCAGCCCCGCCAAGGCGCAGCCCGGGAGCGTCCGGAGCGGGCAGTCCAGGAAGGAGAGCTGGCGCAGGGCGCTGCCGTTGCTGCCGTTGCTGCGCGGAACGAAGGCGCGGCAGGGCAGGGAGCTCAGCGAGGCGCCCACGAAGAGCAGCCGGGTGGCCTCGGGGGGCAGCTCCTCCGGGACGCCCGAAACGTTTCGGCCCGAGCAGAAGACGGTGGCGCCGCCGAAGCACCGGCACGGGGCCAGGCGGGCGCAGGCGGCGCTCGCCGGCGGGGCCAGCACCGAGAAGGCCAGCAGCAGCAGCAGCAGCAGGAGGAGGCCGGGCCGGGGGCGCATCGTTTGGGCCTGCGGAGGAAAGGCAGAAGCGCCGCCGTCAGACGGGTGGGAGTGGGCGAGGGCTCTGGAAGAAGCCTCTGCCCTCGCTCTTCCCCAGCCTTGGCGGTCTCGAGAGAGGCCACCCAGCTCCCCGGGACCCAGGCGGAGAAAGACCCCCCCCCCTCTTAGCAGCCCAGGGGCGGGGAGTAAGGAGTCACAGGGGCAGAGAGATCGCCTCCCCCCCTCCGATGGACTCCATCTATCACTCACCCGCGGGACCCTCGGGGGTTTTGCAGGAATCCCAAAGTCATCCAAACACCCACAGCCCAGCGAAACCCGGAAACACACAAAAACCGGAAATGAAAATCCCCAAACCACTCTTCCATGGGTTAGAAACCAGGAGATGGTGAGTTCTAGGTCGTCCCTTGGCATAGAAGCCAACTGGGTGACTTGGGGCCAGTCCCTATCTCAGCCCGACCCACCTCACAGGGCTGTTGTTGCAGAAAAAATGGAGGCGTGAGGAGGGGGGGCGGAATTAGGCTTGTTTTCCCCTTTGAATTACATAGAAAAATGACAGAATAAAACATCGTAATATTGCTGCCACCACCACTCTTGGCAAGCCTTGAGAAGGGCCTGGGATGATGTGGCAGGCAGGGAGGGCCACCGCTGCTGCCTCAGCCAGCCTGACCCATTGGTGAGCTTTCAATATGTTGCTTATCAACATATTATTTTTTATAATATATTTTATTTTTTCTCTTTTCTTTCTTTATATTTTTTTTCCTTGGTTTATTTTACTTTTTATCAGATTAAACAACACTTGAATAAAGGCATACACCAAGGAGGGAGGTAGAGGGAAAGAAGAGGGAGGAGTAAGGAAGGAGTAAGGGGAATGTAAGGAGGGCGTGTTGGGAGTAAGGGGAGAAGGAAGGTTTGAGGGGAAAGGAAAGTAGGAGGGGAGTGTTAGAGGGAGGAAAAGAAAGTTGGAGGGGGTAGATGGGGTGTATGGAGGATGGAAGTGTCAGGTGGGGTTGTGAATGATGAGTTGTGTTTTCTTTTTTATTTTTTTTTATTTTTTTTTATTTTTATTTTTTTCTTATAGCAAATACCCTGTATATAAGTGATTGTAAAATGGAATGTGAAAATGAATAAAATATATTTTTTTAAAAAAATATGTTGCTTATCAAAGAGGAGGCAAGCAGGGGGCTGCCCGTCGATTCTGCTCCCCTCCTCCCCTCCCCCCAGGACAAAGGGACCTCTAGGCGAGGTTCACCGTCCACTGCGGTGGAGATCCAGCCAATCAGCTGGACAGCCTTGGGAGGAGAGGTGTCCCCAGGCTCAGCAGGAGAGGACAAAGGGGTTGGGCCCATTCTGGGCAAAGGGCACCAGCCAACTGGTGCCAGTTTAGAGGAGGTCTACCAAGACGAAGAGAGAGCCACAGGCTAAGCCCTGGACGTATCTAGGAATGCTCAGCCCACCCAAGGTGGGGGGGGGTAGAGGCGATCCCACCCTGAAGGGAATGGACGGACTCCCCGGGGCTGCAAAGGGCAGAGCCAGACCTGGTGGGTCAAAGCGCCCAGTGGAACAGGCTTCCTCAGGAGAAGGTTCTCTGCTGGAGGACTTCGGGGCTGGAGAGCCCCTGTGGATCATGAACAGAACTAGTAGTTGGTCTAGATGGCCTTTAAAGTCCCCTCCAACTCCATGATGTTTATTTATTTAGGCACTTCCTGAAACGGATTCATTTATTAAGCCCTTGATCTAAAGTTGCCTTCTTCCAGACTTCCAGGGGTTCAGGAGGCCTCCGTTGTAATGGCATCCTTTGGTTGGTTCTCGGGCCAAAGCCCCTCTCGGAAAACCTTCCTCACTCCAGGGAGCAGAGAGGAAGCCAAGGATGCCCCCCCCCCTCACCCTTCCCAGTATGCAGACAGGCACCCCTGGCCCAGGCTGGATTTTCCCTGGAGGCAGATGGGCTTTGGGGCTGGATCCCATACAGAGGACTTGGGGTGGCGGGGAATGACGGGGGCGACTGGAAGTTGCACTGAATGCCGCACAAGGAGCAGCAGTCTGTTCCCCCTCCCCCCCCACGCGGGACAGCGATGCACAAGGATTGCGGCTGAAGGGCCCAAGGGAGACCAGCTTGGAAGGGGGTGGGCTCTTTCTGCTTTGCCAATGCTACATATTGGGAGCTTTCAGATATGTTCCTGCGTTTCCCTGTCTCAGAATTCTGGGACTGCCAATCCTCAGCAGTGGGAGTGAGAAATATCATCACTCCCCAGACCAGCATGGCAAGTGGACCCCCCCCCAATGCACAGCCCAGGACCTGCTCCCCAGATGCTCACTTACCTTCTGCGTGGCCAGTTGCCCAAGGAAACCCCCACCCTGTGTCCCCAGCCTCCACCAGCAGCCTCGGTCAACAGGGCGGCCGAGTCAGTGACCCACTGGGCAGAGGCATCTGCAGGACTTTGCTTTCCAGAGATTGGGACAAAGGCTGGCAGCCTTGGGAGGGGAGCAGGGCGGGCACTGGCCTCTCAATCAACAGCTGCAGCAGCAAGGAACCCTCCCCTCGGGGGAGAGGCTTTGAGGCCTGGCCTCTAATCGCACCTGAGCACTTTGGGGGCAGCTGCATGGCCTTTGGGCAGCCCTCACTGGAGAGAAGCCCCCCCCCCCGTTCCCCAGGCACCTGAAAAGCCCCAGCAGGTGCTTTCCCAGATTCCCAGATCCTTCAGTCCCCAAGCGCTTGGGAGCCCCAGAGGGGCAGGTGGCTAGACCACGGAGCCCAGGAAGGGAGCAGGATGACCTCCTGCTGAGGGCAACCCACTTCCCAGTCTCCTGCCTGGCCTGGTTCTTGGGGGGGGGGGGCAGTGCTCTGGCTGGCTGTGTTCATACAACCAGGTTATGTCAAGAGCAAGCACCGGCCCTGATAGGTGAGCGCGGCACAGAAGAGTCTTCCTGTAGCTTTGCATACCTGCATTTGATTTTGTCAACCAAGTGGAGTCAGGTTAAATATGTTGTGTGAATGCCATTATGCCTGAGGAACCCTGTCAATCAAGGCTTGCCCACCTTCCTATGGAAGGGAGGAGAGGGAGTGGTCTTTCGCCACCTTCACCCCATCTATGACCCCCCCCATGCCTGGGCTTCAGGCCCCTGGCTGGCTGCCTTTCCCTGATCCCCAGGGGCCTGGGGGGGTGGGCAGGCATCCTAGTAGCCTTTGGGGAGAGGGGGGTGGGGGGTTATCCTTCTGCTTCAGAAGTCGGGAAAGCCTCTTCGCTTACCTGGCCAAACAGAACCCGGGCAAGAGAGGAGAAAAGGAATGGGGGAGGGAGGGGGTCTTTTGGGGGGCGTAGGAGTTTCCATGTTTTGTTTCTTGCTGGAAGAGTGGCTAAAGGGGGGAGGAGGAGGCGTTCTGCAGGGAGCCTAAAGCAGCTTAGAAGTAACTGGCCCTCCCTCCTTCCTCCCCTTTCAACTCCCCTCTTTATCTCCTGGGGTCTGTGGGTGGTTCTGATGTTCACCCCAGTCCCGCTTCCCAACGCAGATCGCGCCTCTGTCGCTCCCTG
Organism: Thamnophis elegans; assembly: GCF_009769535.1. Lineage (NCBI taxonomy): Eukaryota > Metazoa > Chordata > Lepidosauria > Squamata > Natricidae > Thamnophis > Thamnophis elegans. The sequence goes on from NC_045550.1 coordinate 71,456,789, forward strand.
CTTTACAGAGGAAAGAGTTCCTTCTGCCAGGAAGGAAACACCCGCACCGCTTCTTCCCGGGTTTGGAACTCTGCGCTGGCCTGCCTGCACGGGGCTCTCCCCTTCCTGGAACCGCTGTGGCCCCTCAGCCTCAGGGATGGAGGGCAGCCCCAGAGCCCCCCCCCCCCGTGGCAGAGGGCGCGTGGACTCTCCCAGGCACTCTTCCGCTGTAGAGGCCCCGCCTCCCCGGCCCCTCCCTCGCTCTGCCCAGTGGCCCTTCTGACTGGGCGGGGCTAGCCGTGCTGTGTATGGGGGGGGGGGGCTGTTCTTCATAGGAAAAAGAGCTGCTGCTGGGGATCCACTTGATCTAGTTTGCATGATGTGTGAACCAGGTGAAGCTGCAGCCAAGATTGATTTTGGGGGGTGGGCACACACCAAGACCTTGAATGTAAAACCGAACTCGCAGCAAGGCTTGGCAGCCATGGGGAGGGCATAAGTGCATCTCCTGGCACTGACCATGTGTTGGATAACGAGTTTAAGCTGAGCCGGGGGAGAGGGGAAATGGGGCTGCTTGCTATCTGAAACCCCACCCCTCCACCCATCCCGCAGCCCCACTTGATGCTGTGCTGACCCCCCTCCCTCTGCGCCCTTCCGTCCCCCTCCCATCCCCCACCGGGGCTCAGGGGAAGGAACCGTTTTCAACACGCTGGGCCAGCCCGGGGGAGGCAATGCAGAAAATGGGGGGCATGAGATGAAGCGAGAAGAGCAGCTTTAATAGGCCCGGCCACTGGTCCACAGCCCCGTCCAGGAGGCTCCTCTGCTCCCTCCCAGAGCTGCCCCGCCCCACCCGCCCCAAGCCTCCTCCTCTGCCGCCGAGGCGCTACCGTCGTTGCGGGGAACTCTTCGCCGACCGAACTGTCTGGCTGGGCCGCCGGAGGAGCTCACTGGCGGAGTCTCTGCCCGATTCCCTGCTCCCCAGAAATGTCAAATGCCCCGCGCCCCGGAGCCGGCCCTGCCCACCGCAACAGCGCCCGGGCTCCTCTCCGTCCACGGCTCCCGGGAAACCGGCCTGCATTCCGCCACATCCAAGCGCAGCCCGGTCCCCTTCAGCTGGATGCCTGGAGCGCCGTCCTCGGCTGAGAGGCAGCGGGAGAGCCACGGGCCTTTCTCACGCAGGGCGAGACCGCTCATTGCCAGGCCAGCGCGCGGCTTCTCCTGTTCCCATCTGGGCTTCCGGAGTCGGGGGTGCGCGTGTCTTCCTCCCTAGATGGAATCTGCCGACCTTCTGTGCGCCTCTATGGGAAACGTACGGGTGGCGCCACCCCCGGGGCACTCCAGCCCGCCCCAGAAGCCCTTCGCCGGCCTTGGGTGTGTGGCGACCCGCGTAGGTTCCGACCGCTTGGGATCGACGGTTCAGGAGCCGAGCGCCTTTTTGGAGAGGGAGTGGGGCTTGCATGGGCGTCCCGCCCCTTCGAACAGCCCAGACTTGCGGCCTGCGTGAGGAAAGTGCGGCCCGGATTGGCGCCTCTTCCTAAGTGCCCCAAACTGTCCCGACCTCCCAGTGCTGGTTCCGGCCACCGCCCGGCCCTGTTAGCCGTCCCGCTGCGAATCCGGGCCTGGGCGTCCCTCGATCGAAGGCGCGCAATCTGCCTCAAAGGAGGGCCGAGCGAAGGAGCGCCAGCGTCCGTCTGGGCACAGATCCTCGGGGCAAAAGTCGGCTAGTAGCGGCGAGAGCTGTGGGGCGCCGGTCTGCTGCTGAGCCCGTGCCGGGGCCGACGTGGTGGAGCGGGTGAAGGCGTGAGTGCTGGAAGGAAGGGCGCGACCGGGCCAGCCCCGTAGCGGACCTAGGGTTTGGCCGGGACGGAGCGCTTCCGCCTGGAGCCGTAGACGCCCGCTGCCAGCACCGTCCCCAGGAGCAAGGCGGAGCCCACCACGAGGCAGGTGACAACGACCCCCGTCTGGGTGCGGGTCAGGCCCCAAATCCCGCCTCCCCCTCGCCCCGCTACGGGGAGCTCCCCCGGGAACTCGTGCGCGATCTCTGCGCTGCCAGGCTCGATATCCAGCGGCGGCTGCCAGCGTCCAGGCGACAGCGTCTCCGGCGTCGGCTCGCTCTCCGAAGGGGCCTCCGTGCGGCTCCAGACGGTTCCCCAGCCCTCCAGCGGTGCGGAGCTCCCAGGACCGAAGGTTGTGGCCTCCGGCTCCAGCAGGGAGCGGCCCAGCTGCCAAGGCGGGGCGGCGCAGCGGGGGTGGTGGCTTTCTCTGCCGCGGCTGGACCTGTTCTCCCGCAGCCAGCGCCGAAGCCACCGCGTGGCAGCGTCACAACGCCAGGGGTTGTCGTGCAGTTGGAGGTCGCGCAGCTCCGGCAGCCCGTCGAAAATGCCCACCGGAAGCTCCTCCAATGAGTTGTTTTGCAGCTGAAGGGCGCGCAGGCCGGGGGTCCCCTGGAAGAGCCGCGCGGGCACGGCGGCCAGCCGGTTGCTGTGCAAGGAGAGGTTCCGCAGCGAGGTCTGGTCGCGCAAGAGCGCCTCGTCCAGCGTGACCAGCCGGTTGGAGTGCAGGTGAAGCTCCTCGAGGGCCTCCAGACCGGCAAAGGCGGCGGGCGCCAGAGAAACGAGGCGGTTCCTGCTCAGGACGAGGACCTGCAGCGCGGTGAGGTTGGCCAGGGCGTGGCCGGGCAGCGAGGCCAGCTGGTTGTCGGCCAGCCGGAGTTCTCGCAGAAGCGGCATAGGGCCGAAGGTGCCCGGACGCAGCTCGCGCAGGGCGTTTCCGAAGAGCGAGAGCCTCGAGAGCTCGGGCAGGCCCACCAGTAGCCCCTCGGGCAGCGTCTCCAGGAGGTTGCCGGACAGCAGCAGCTTCTGCAGCCTGCGCGGGCCGGCGAAGAGGCCGACGGGGAGCTGGCGCAGCCGGTTCTGGTAGAGGGCCAGTTCCTGCAGCTCGGCCAGGCCGCCGAAGGCCCGGGGCGCCAGCTCACTCAGCTGGTTCTCATAGAGGCGAAGCACCTGCAGGCGCGCCAGCGGCGTGAAGAGGCGGGGCGGCAGGCGCACCAGCTGGTTGCGGGCCAGGTTGAGGCGGGCCAGGCTGGGCAGCTGGTCGAAGGCGCCCGGGGGCAGCCCCTGCAGGCGATTCCCGTGCAGCTGCAGCTCCTTGAGCGCACTCAGCCCGGCGAAGTGGGCCGGCTGGATGCGGCGCAGCTGGTTCCCCGACAGCAGCAGGGCCTCCAGCCGGGCCAACGGCCGGAAGACGTCGGGCGGCAGCTCCTGCAGCCGGTTGCTGGCCAGGCTCAGGTAGCGCAGCGCCGCCAGGCCCTGGAAGGCGCGGGGACTGAGGCGCTCCAGCAGGTTCTTCTCTATCCGCAGGGCGAGCAGCTGGGAGGCGTTGCTGAAGGCCGCGGGGCCCAGAGCAGCCAGGTGCGTGTTGGTGACCTGCAGGCTCATGGCCTTGGCGGGCAGAGGTGTGGGCATCTCCGTGACCTCAGCGCCCGAGCACTCCACCTGGGCCGTCCTGGAGCAGGAGCACCCGAGGGGGCAGCCGCCGCCCGCCAGGACCGACGGCAGGAAGCTCAGGAGCAGGACGGAGCGGAGCGTCATGTTGCCTGCGGAGAAAGAGAGACTGGTGTGAGACCCTGGACTGTCCCGCGCGGAGCAGCGAGTACCCTCTCGTCTCCCGCCCTGGAGCCGCCCTGGGTGCTGGGGCCTCTGGCGGGGCAGTCCCCCTCCCCATGCTGCTAAATGGTAGCCAAATTGCAGGGAGGGGGGTTTTCTGCGTGGCTCTGCTGCGCCCCTTCCCCCCACCCTAGCCCAGGTTCTGAGCACTCGGCCTCCAAGGGCTCCGCCTGTCTCTATATCCCCACCCCCCCTCTGCCCCTCACCATGGAAGGCTCTGCATTAGTCCGGCCGCCTGAGGGAGTGGATTTCAGCCGAGCGAGGTTGGTTTGTGGAACACAGCTTGGTTGGTTAAGCCTTTCCTTAGCCCTGGCTTGGGGCGGAGGGGAGGGGCCGAGATCTACTAAGGGCAGCAAGGGGGGAAGACCCACCACCCTCTGTCCACGAAAGCCGAATGGCTCCAAAGTAGAGACAAACAAGAGCCAGTCTCGGAGAGGGATGGAAGACCGCTGATACTTCCATCTTTTGGGCCCGGAATGAGAGGGCGGAACCACAGGGAACATCCATGGCTTGGAAGAACCACGCTCGGTGGCAGACCAGGGCAAAACGTGCTCACGTGGGCAGCGATTGCGCAAACCCGAGGAACTGCCTATCAGTAGAACCCAGCTGGAAAGTTGCCCGCTTGGGTTCGAGGCCCGAGTGCTGCCTGACGGGGTGTGGACCCCCGTTCTTGCCCAGTTCCCGCCCGCCTGACATGCAAATGCGAATAAATGGGGACCACTTCGGTGGGAAGGGAACAGAGTCCCCTGCACCTCGATATATCATCGTGCTGGCCACATGAGCACGGGAAGTGTCTTCCGGGACAACGGGGGCTCCCTTGGGCAAGAAACGGAGATGAGCAGCGCCCCCTGGAGTCAGATACGACTGGACAAGGGGAACTTCCATCTTTACAGCGGAATGGGGGCCGTTAGAAAATCAGATTGCCCGATTTACTCCGGACACAAACCGGAGGGGACAGTTAGAGGGCAGGTCAAGATTGAGACGGAACCAGACGACCTGGAACCACAAGTAGAAATCGGCAAGAGGAATTTCAGCAAAGACAACGGAGAAGTCTCACGGACCAACCCTGCCCTCTGCTGACGGGAGGGGCTCCTGAGCTTTGGGCAAGGGACGGGGGCCCCTTTCCTCTCCGGGAGACGGCCAAGCTCTGCCGGCCCCCTTGACCGAAACTTCTCCGAACCTCTGCTCGGACAGCAACGGTCCTTGTCTTATGATGCGCGGGTCTAGCAGGAGAATCGGGGTGAAGGGACCGCAGCTGGTCTCTGGCGGGACTCCTGAGGGATGGCTGCCTCGTCCCGGAGCGCAGAACAAGAGAGGGGGCGGCGGAGACGGAAGGCCTGGCCATGCCCACCTTCCCCGTCAGGCTGTCCTTTCCAACGCGCCTTCCCCGCCAGCCCATAATCGCCTTCCGCTGGAAACGCTGAGCGAAGCTTTTGCGGTCACCATAATTACAGCCCATCAGGCCGATTTTGGACTAGCCAGCCTGTAGTGCGGGGAGGGAGAAGGCAAGCGGACGGGGGAGGCATCGGAGCAGTCCCGTCCCCCAGACACACACCCGGGACCGCATTCACGACGCGTGAGGTCATGGGAACTGCTGAGCGCAGAGCTAACCCGCAAAAGCGGCCGCCCCCGGGGCGTCGTGTGCTTCAAACGCTCGGCTCGCGATGTCCGGGTGGCCCGAGAGGGAGGACTACCCCGCCTGGACCCTCGCACCGCTCCGTCCCGTTCGCCCGCGATGCTGTCGCTGCCCTTCGGCTGCATCCGCAGGAACCGTTCTATCTGATTCCTGAATTCGCGCTCTCGCTCTCTCGTAGTTTGATCGATTCGGGTTAAACACCTTGATCCCGAATCGATCAAACTACGTTTCACACAGTAGACATCCAAGTGAAGACTCCCCACACTTACCTGTTGTGCGAACCGAGTTGCGAAGCCTGTCTGAGGTCAGGAGCGCTGTGCGAACTCGGCCAGCGCGTCTCTCTGAAGGACACGCGGAGTCCTTTCCCTCACCAACCAACCCCGCCATCCCATCGCCCGCTGTGCGCGCGGAATCGAGTCGCGGGGAGACAGCCCCGTCTGGGAACTACTCCGCGGGAAGCAGACGTCGGCCGAACGGCAGAAGGGCCTCAGGCACTCAGCTACCCGGGCCGCAGAGGCCGCCGCCGGCGGTTGCTTGTGCTCTCGGCCAGGGCATCTCCAGCAGGCCCTTCCTCTCCCGGAGAGCTACGAGGGAGTGGCGTCCAGGTCGCCCACCCACCCACCCCGCCCGCGCTCTCGAGAGCTTCCCTCTGGGAAGAATCCCGAGCTGCTCCCCCTACCCCACACCCCCCGGCCCGCAAGCTTTGGGCGTGCGCGAGTCCTCCACGCCAGAACTTTCCCTGCGGCGGCAGCTGGGCCAGATCAGCCCCCCGCCGGTTCCCCGAGGAAGGAATCTGGCCGCGCCGCAGCCTCGCCTCGGCCATATGGAAGCAGTTGGCGGTGCAGGACGGGCTTGTCTCCGAGTCCCGCCCTCTTCGGCACTCCAGGAGCGCTTCGGGGCGGGGGTCTCGTTTGCAGAAAGAATTTAGCATCCCCTCCCTCCCACGCCCACCCCCGCGCCCAGCAACCCGGAGAGGGGGGGGTTCCCATTACTTTTGTTCTCTTTGTTTGAAGCGCTTTCTCGGTTTGGCGTCTGTCTCGCAGCCTAACGGTTCGGTTCCCCACGAGCAGCAAAGGGAAAGGCGAAAGGAAGAATCCCCCCACCCACCCACCGCCCCGCCCCGCCCCGCCGCCAGCCCTGGGAACAGGCCGCCGTCGTTGCAGAGGCACCGGGAGGCACTTACCCGAGACCAAGGAAAGGCGACGGCTGCCGGGCTTTGGCTCCGCTGCGACCCTCCGCTTTCCTCCTCCCTGTATTTAAAGCACCAGCGAAGGGAAGCGTCACAGGTTGCTGCAACCGAGCAGGGAGCGGGAGGAGCGAGAAAAGAGACCCGCCCGAGAGGCAGCCTCCCTCCCCCCCTCCTCCCTCCGTCCTGGGTCTCTTAAAATGCCGACCTGGGACTTGGATTCACACGACCCCGTAGTAAGGAAGGAAGGGAAGCTGCAGCGCTGACTCTCTTGCTCTTCTGTGCACCAGAGTCGGAGGTATTGTAGGCAACCGAGGTGGGGAGAGTCGGTCTGTCTAAAGCCATGGGGTCCTTAGAGGGCATCTAGCCTGATGCTCTGGATTTGCAGGCTCCCCTGTGACCCCCAGGACAGCCTCTGGGCCAGTTCAGTCTTACTGGCCCATTTTGCTTGTCTGAGCTCCCCAGGGAAGTGATGGGGCTGCCTGTGTTTAACAGTTGGGGCTTCAGTAGTTTTCACCTTGGTTTGATTGTATCACTTAATATGGCGGCCTTTTTCTGGATCTTTGCAAGTGAGCTGCTGAATCCCACGCTGTGTGTCCTGTGGGAAAAGGACTTCCTTCGGATCTGCCACCCGGGCACCCTTTTGCTGGGGACTCTGCTGAGTGGGCTCCTCCCTGAGAAAGCCACTTCCCAGCTGCCCCCCTCCTTGTCCAGGTGCTCTGCATAAACCATTCCCCAGGAAGAGGAGGGGAGCCTCCAGACACACCAGTGTCAAAGTGCCCCCCAAGTGGAGCTTCTCCCCCCACCCCATGGAAGGCAGCATCCTCTGGCGTGTCCCATGTCTCACGTGGGGAGGACGCTGGTGTGTGGGGGGGGTGTCCTGTAGGGGAAAAGGTGGCACTGGAAAGGGGGGGCTGCGAAGAGGCCCTTCCCTCCTCCTCCTCCCCGAGGAGAGGCTGCAGCTGATGGCTGGCAGTGTCAGCGTTTCATCCGGGCAGCTCCTCCAGGCCTCCCAAAAGGAGTCCACAGGCAGCTTCCTGACCAAATTCCTGGGATCAGCAGTTCCCGTGTCCGAGTCTGCGGGAGAGTTGGGGGAGGATAATAGCGTCCCAGGACTTGCTTGGAATCTGGCAGCCCCCCAAGATTCCCCGGTAATGACTTCCAAGCCTGATTCTCCTCCTTGGCAGCCGATAGCTCTCAAAGGGGCCTGCAGTGATCAGCCCCTCTTCAGCCGAATCCAAATCCACACGCAGCCAGTCAAAATCAACACCATAAAGCCAGAGATGAAAGCAGCCTTAACAGGGCAGAAAGGGAACATCAGCAACACAGGATGTCCCAAAGGCCTCACACCAAAGAGTTCAGAATTCCTTTAAAGGAGACCAGAGCCACAGAAAGAGGCAGAGGAGCCCAAAGGCCCAGAGAAGGGAAGGGATTTGGGGTAACTCCCAGGTGGAGCAGGGCCCCCCACAAGTGATCCTCTTCGTTTCAAGTGGGGGAGAGCAAAGGAAAAAGCAGATGCCCCAAATGGCATTTTGGACGCAATCTAGAAGCAACCTTTGTCTTGTGACCATAAACTGCCCAAATCAGCTGGGCTGGTGCTGCGGCCTCCCCAGCAAAACCAGCCGTGTTATTTGAGGGCTGCACTGGGCAACTAGTCGATCTGCATCTGACTGTGCCAGCCTGGCCAGCGCCTGATGCCCAGTCCTGCTGCAGCAGGGTTTGTGGCGGCCACCCCACAGCCAGGGCTAGCAGTCGTGCCACGGGGGCAGGAGCCAGGCAGGGCCGCAGAGCAGAGGGCCTTGGGCTGTCCTTGGAGGCAATGCCCCGCCCTGCTCCATGTAGGCTGGCAGCGGGAGAGCCCCCTGCCTCTCCTCTGCCACACCGGCCAGCGGCTCTCACGGAGGGGCCCCAGGGGCCTCTGCTGAGATTTCTGCTCTGCCTGAGTGGCGAAGGGCCAAAGGGGGCCTTCCTGCCAGGGCAGAGGAATAGGAGTAGCTACCCACCCTTTTGGGGGTCCTGCAGGCTCCCCACTGACAGATGGTGCTCAGCAGCCCCCTCCCCTCGATGGGAGCAGCAGCATCCTGGGCCATGTGTTCCCTGGCAGGGAAAGGGCTGCGGTTGTCCTCGACTGGATTCCTCCCCGGGCGGGCGCTGCTGCTGCTTCTGCTTCTGCGGCCTGAGCATCTCCCCCCCCCCTCCTGCCCCTCGTTAGCTGCATGGAGCCTTTCCAGGCAAGGATCCTTCTGGAACTCCACGTCACCACTTCCTCCACCCAGATTTCAAGGCCCCTCCGCCGCTGACACCACCGGGAAAGTGTCTGTCCACACCACCAAGCTGGACTCTTCTTCAAAGCAGCTGCCGAAGGGCCCTGCTGAGTCGCCATGGGCCGGGTTTTTCCTCCAGCTTGGCTCCCGCCCTTTCAGCAGGATGCCAGCTGGGGGCAGCAGGAAAGGGGGCAGCTGGGGCTGTCTGTGTTGGACTGGCCGGAGTCAGGCAGCCCCATCCCACTGGGCATCTCTAAGTGGCAATGAACCCAGCCATGCCTGCCCGCCTGCCCCAAAATAGTAACCTCAGAAATTGGAGGCAGGAAATACGGAAATGAGACGGAGGCCCCAGCCAGCCAGCCCTGGGCCTCCCAGCCCCAAAGACCCAAATGCTGCCATCCAGTTCTAGACTTGCAGTTTTTCATCTTTCCTGTTAAACATAACTTTGAAGCCTATATAACTTTATATAATTTGAATTCCTATCCGTTCTTCTTGTTGCCTCATATAATCTCTCAAACGTTTTCTGCAGATTACTTGACTTCTCAGCCAAATGGAAAGAGCTGCATATAAATGTACATTCACTTACAATCCTCGTCACGAGTTCCCCTCTTCTTCTGCCTTATCCCTCATGGGACTTTGGCGATCATGTTGGCCATCCCATTTTTATCACTATCAGCCACACACGAAAAAAGGGGCTGCTGAGTTTTGCCAAAACCAGTCATTTAGATTTTGAAGCCGTGAGGTTCTTCTTCTGCCTGGACCTCCTTTGCCTTCAATCGTTCCCTGGGGGGTTAAGTGGAGGAGGACGTATTTTTCAGGTGTCACATCCCAGGTCCAAAATATTCTAACTTTCTCTTTTTAATTCTTTTGATGATTTCCCTTGGCTTCCCCAGGCGGCTTATTACACGCTTCCTTACAACTTTTAAAATGACTGTCCAGATTTGGCTGGATCCCACATAGTTAAGCAGACTAGTCCTTCTCCCAGTCCTATATCCCAAACAATCCAATAAATCATGTTTTTGGACTATGCATCCCCCCACCTTTCTGTGTGTGCGTGTGTGAGGGGGAAGAGAGATGAAGAGGGTAGCCAAAGCAGGAACAGCCTTCTAGATGAGGGAACGGAGCCTGCCAGCTTGGCTCAACTGATGCCTAGAGAGTAGGGGGAAATTGAAACTGATGGGCAACGCCTTGCCCGGGGTGGGGGGCTGGGAGGATACAAAAATTGACAAAGCCAGCAAAACTGGCTGGCTAACAAACGTTTCTTCAGCCTTCCCAATTCTCTGGCCCCTGGAATGAGAAAGGCTCACGAATACATTTCAGAACTGAACAGAATCAGAGTTGAAAGGGCCCCTGGAGGTCTTCTAGTCCAACCCCCAGCACAAGCAGGAGATAATATACCGTTCTGTCCACTCTCTTGTTAAAAACCTCCAGCAATGGACACCCACAACTTCTGGAGGCAACCCACGAATGACCCTGGTTAATTGTTCTCGCTGTCAGGAGGAAACTCCTCCTCCTTAGCGCCCGTCCTAGCCCCCCTTTGGCCTGGCTGGCCTGGGGCCTGCAGGGAGGCAGAGGTGGAAGTGCCCGTGGAGGGCAGAGGTGGGCCTGGAAGAAAGCAAGTGGGGAAAGCCTCGTGGGGCACAACAGTGTGGTTAGTAGCCACAGCAGCCCAGGAACACGGAAAGGGCACATCAGATTTACTCCCAATAGTAATGGAATTTTACAAGGCCATTTACTACAATTACATAAAATGTCTTTATTACAACTGGGTACCATTATAAAAAACAGCAAAATAATTTTTTTATGTGGAGCCACTTGTTAAAACAAAAGTATTTTTCAAACATTTTAAGATGATGGGATCTTGCCAATCCTGACCTGAGGTGCTGGTGGCAGAGAATACATAATTTATCCAAATGTTTGCATATTTATACATTTTTCTTTTAAAAAGTGGACATTTCTATGCCCAAAAATGATATCTGAACCTTCAAATCAACTTTTCCATCATATATACAAACATTTGATTTTAGAATTTAATCTTTGCAAGCTAAAGAAGCCCTTTTAAGTCTGTGTCAATCAAGGGAAGCTTTTGAGAATAAGACTGTTTGCAGCATAAGAATTATTCTTCACCTCGTAACTACTGATATGCAGCCATAATATACTACAGTAGATAAAATCACCCAGCGAAGGAAAACCGTTTCTCCACTGGAAAAATAAATAATAATGAAGAGGAGGAGAGAAAGTTCTCAAAAGGGCCAACTGAAAACACTGCCAGAGGGACCTGGGTGGCGGTCTTTTGCCCCTTTGAGGCGCCCATCTTTCCACCAGCAGAACACGAAGACCCCAACACTGGAGAGGATTCCCGCCCCCTCCCCATTCACCGAGGAGCTGCCCTGTGGGTGGGTGGGTGCCTCCACCTGTCAGCTGTGAGAAGTGCAGGGGGTACAAGCAGCTTCCAGGGAAAGGGGTGGGTGTGCCATGACTCCCAGCAGTCTTATGATTACAGTTATTTGGGAAGAAATAAAGGCATTAATTAAAAAAAAAACCCTGAGGGATGGAGGTTTGTGTGTGTACATATATTATTTTAAAATCTGGATATTTTAAAAAGTATAATTTAAGAGTTGCTATTTTCTTGAGCAAGTCCTTTAGAGATATGCATAAATAATAAAATAAGATTTAATTGGCCATATATACAATCTTAACAGCTTTAGGGGTAAGTCTGTCTGAAATAATTTACGAACCACTCTCAATCCAAGTTAGCAAAGTGATATTTGTTCACCTGAATTCACAAGCCTTCAAGGAAGTATAAGAAAATAATTATTTAAAAACACCCAACTTCGGAATTTGAAGCATCCTTGGAACAGATTGAAGATGCATCACATCCCTTCCAGAGGGGAGAGCAGCTTGCTTTGAGGGGGGTCCCCACAACTGCTCCCCAAAGGGCGGCTTCAACAGTGTTGCTTTTAGTCCCACGACCCCGTGCAGGCGCTGTGCGGCCGCTCCCTACAGAGCCTGCTGACCAGCCCGCTTTGCTTTGCCTAGCCGGGGAGGCGTGGGGGGGGAGGCGTGGGGGGGGGGGCAGAGCGGGGAGGGGCAGCCGGCAGTCACGGTGGCCCCTCTTCAGAAAAGGCTCCCCCGTCCTCCAGCAGCCACCGCTTCCCAGCAGCAAGAGGGGCTTGCAAGCCACGGTTCCAGGGTCGAAGGAGCCTGGCAGGTGCTTTGTGGATTCCCAGGGCAGAAGGGGGAAACGCCACACAGGCCGCCTTCCTTCGCACGGGGCCTGGGGGGGCCTGACTGCAGCCGGCTCCTCCGGCATCCTTTCCTGGCTGTTGCTGCCCTCTTAGCACCATTGTGGAGGAGTTGCGACCCTGGCACAGCCGTCCTTTCAGCAGGCCTGCAGTTGGAGCGGTCGTGTTTTGCCTGGCCCAAAGCCCGGGCCTCTGGGTTGCCCACGAGAGACTGTCCAGCTGGTGTTGCTGCCCCTCCGGTCAGCCTGCTCCGGCCGTCCTCTCGGCAGGCGATCTTGGGGGCGCTTGGTCAGGCCCCGAACGAGGCGGTCACAGTGGAAGGCCTGGGCTCCACTGACGGAGGCGCCCCGTCGGTTCTGAGCCAGGGTTCTGCCAAGCGCTCCATCTGTTAAGGCAACCCGCTCCAGCTGGCTGGGGGCTCCCGGAGGGGGCCTGGGGAGGAGCCGTCCCAGAGGGCAGAGCTCTTGCAGAAGGAAGACCTGAGGGTGAAGCCGCCGGCTTCTGCCACTCGGTGGGACCGGCCCCTGGGCTTTGCAAAGCTCCTTCAAGTTCAGGTGGGGAGGGGGCTGCATCTCCTGATGTGGTGGGACGTTTTTGGGCACGGGGGGGAGGGGCTCACCAGACCTAGCTCTCGCAGGGTCGGGGGAGGACAAAGCGAGCAACCAGCTCCTCCCCCGCGGACCAGCCAGAGTGTCCCCCAGAGTGTCCCAGGTGGGGCCGAGTGTCCTTTCCTGGGCGTAGTTCCAGATGGAGAAGCACTTCTGGCCAGTGGGAAATGCAGAGGGACCTTTGCGGGAGGCCCAGGAGTGCCAGGCAGGCCCCGTCCCTCCCCCCCGGTGGGAGGAAGACTGGCATCAGCAGGGTGAGGGGAGAGGGGAGCGGAGCCCGTCTGTCCATCTGTCCGGTCAGCAGCAGAGAGGCCAGGCCATGGGCAGCCCCAGCATGTGCCAGGGGGGCCCTCTGCTACGTCATGGCGATCACTTGGCAGGAGCCGTTCTGGCAGGAGGAGGGGCCGGGGGCCTCGGTGGTGGTGCGGCCCTTGGGCGGCCACTCCGGGTCCACCAGCAGCTCCTGGGCCAGGTGGACGTAGCGGGCCTTGGGCGGCCTCTTCTTCAGGCCGAGCAGTCCCAGCAGCGCACACCCACGGCAGCGGTCCAGCCCCACCTGGGAAGAGACGGAGGGTGGGAAGCTGGGTGGGAAGCTGGGTGCGCCCCCCCCCGGCCCATCAAACAAGGCGACCCCCCCTTCCCCATGGGGCTCTAACTCAGCTGCAGACCAACTGTGCCTCCTCCCCTGCCCACACAGGAGCTGTGGGGGTGCTGTGGCCCAACGTGCCAGTCCTCTAAGCTGGGGAGAAGACCCAGAGTCGACCCCCACCCGCCCTCTGGCCCACTTTGCCGCCCCCTTTCTCTGTCCCCTGGAGCTCCTGGGCGTAAGGGGGGGAGGGCAGCAAAGCCAAGGCCCCAAGCCTGCCCTGTTCTCCCCACCGCCACGTGTCCCCCGCTGCCCGCCAAGACCTCTGCAGCTGAGCACAAGTTTTTCTCCACCGGCGGCTGAGCCCCCCCAGCCCCACCAACCGCCTCGGAAGGAGGGGGCTGCTGCATGCTTGAAGAGGGGGGAAACATGCAGAGTTCCAACCTGAGACGGGTGAGAGGAGGAGGAAGAGGAGGAGGAGGAAGAGGAAGCTAGGCGGTCCTCCCCCGGCTTGTCTCGACTGAAGAGGACCTTCCAAAGGACCATGTCAAGGAGAAAGTTCTGTGATTTGATCCGAGAAGCAGGGAGAATCGAGAAGGCACAATCAGAAGGGATCCAGAACCAGAGCAAAGTCGGGGCCATTGAGTCAGTGCAGAGGAGGACAGCTGGGGAGGGGGCTCCCAGGAGGAGGAGGAGGAGGAGGGGGGGGGCAGCAGACAGGCGCATGCAGAGGGCAACCGGCCCAGCACTTCCGGGGCCCGGATGGAGGGTCCCTCCTGCTCTCAGCGCCAGGGGGGGGCCCTCCAGAGCTCCCCCCCCTCAACTACAGCCAGCCCGGAAGAGGGGGCTAAGCAGGACCCCTCCCCCCTTCGTGGGCTGCCCGCTCGGCCCCCCTTCCGGAGGGGAAGCCGGCTCCCAGGGCTTACCTCCACCAGCATGGAGACGGCAGCGTTGGCCAGGACCAGGAGCAGCACCGTGACACGCCAGGCGGGAGGCACGCAGACCAGCTGTGGAGCAACCGCACACTCAGAGGCCGTGCTGGGAGAGGGCCCCCCATCGGCCCTCCTTGCGCGGCCCCTCCCCCAGGCGGGGTGGGCTCTGGAGCCAGAGGGGCCCCTGCTGCCAAGCTCACCCCAAGGAGGGGGGGGGGAGGGCTCAGCTCCCAGGGAGGAGGCCAGGCGCCCCCCCTCCTACCTCCAAGAAGGATTCGATGGCTGCCACCGGGTGCAGGAGGAGGGTCAGGGCAAAGGCGTAAAGGGCCACCACGGAGACCACGAAGAGATCTGGGGAGGGAAGAGGGGTCAGCTGCCTCCTGCGGCCCCTTCCCCAGCAGAGAGAGAGGCCCTGCCTGCTCCCCCCCCACCATCCGTGGGGGGCTGGCGGTGATACTTTTTGCATGCCAGCGCTTCCCTCTGGCGGGGGCCCCAAGTCCTCCCCCCCCCCCCAACCGGTCCCTGCTCAGGGGTGGGTGGGGATGCGGGTGCAGCCTCTGCAAGGCTCCCCCCCGCCAGCCAAGCAGCTCTTCCCCCCCAGGGCCACGTACAGTTCCTGTAGCAGGGCTGGCGGAAGGGCCGGCCCTTGGAGAAGACCACGGCCACGATGAGGTACTGGAAGATGGAGATGAAGAAGAGGGTGGTGTTCTCGTAGTTGCGGATGTTGTGCTCGTCGTGATGGGAGACGTTACCCGGCGGGGAAGCGTTGGAGGCAGCCGAGAGGTTGCAGGCGCTGGAAGAGAAGCGGGAGGGGGGGGTTGGGCTCAGCCAGGCCCAGGCCCAGGGAGGGAGGGAGGGAGGGGGGGAGCCTGCACTCGGCAGCCAGACCGACCCTAAAGAAGCCTTTGGGGGAACTGGGGTGCCCCCCTCTCCTTGCCAGGCATTCTGCAGGCTAAGCAGGGAAGCGTCTCTTTCATCGGGGGTGGAGTGGGGGGTGGGTGGCATCCCCAATCCTGCCCCCTCCCCTCAGCCGCCAAAATGCCCTTTGGCAGCAGCCAATCGCCCCACCTTCCACGTACCCCTCCCGGCCACACTGACACCAGTGGGAACCCACAGCACCCCGGAATCTGGTCCCTGCCCAGTCCCAGCCCAGCTGCAGGGCCCCCCAAGGCCCCCCCTGCCCTGAGCGGCCTTCCCACTGGCCCCGTAGGAGGTGCCCGTGTTCCCCCTCTTGGCTCCAGAGCCTCGGCTGGGCAAGGCCTGGGGCGGCTTCAGCGGCCTCCCTCCGGCCAGGATGGACCTGGGCCATTCCGATCCGGGGCCACGCTGGGAGCAGAAACTCGGGGAGGACGGGAGCTTCCCTTCATCGGACGCTCGGAGTGGCTCGGCTGAGGCCCCACGGAGAGAGAATTGGCGCAATCGGCATAAAACATTTAACTTCCCATCTCTCCCCAATTTAGGTTTCCGCCTCGTAATGAAATTGGCTCCAAAGGGCCAAAACATTAGGAAGCCTCCGTCCAAAAGGACAAGATGGTGAAGGAGAAAATATTCAGATCCTAAACCAGCCCCGTCTCTTCCCGCCATCCGAAGCGCAGAGGGTGAAAATGCTCTGCCTTTGAAAAATAACAAGGCGGAAAAGCTGCTCCTGATTCTTTGGCCTCCCAGACGGGGGGGGGGGGGGGGGGGCTCTCTCTTCCCTACCAGAGGCCTGGCCTTCCTCTGCTGGAGAAAGAAGTGGCAGGGGGAGGGAGGGAGGGGGCGCTTGTAAAAGGGAGAAGCCCATTTGAGGAGCCCACCTGGGGCTGGGGACGGGGAGGAGGGTTTCGGCTGCCCTTGAACTGTGCCTGGAACAGGCATCCCCCCCAACTGCCCACGGCTTTTAAGAGCCCTTACAGGTACTTGGCAGAGCCCTGGGGGGCAAAGACGGCACCCTGCAGCCTTAGGGGCCTTTTAGGGGCAAGGAAGGAGCGCTGGCTCACAGGCCCCTCCTCTTCCTCCTCCTCCTCCTCTCGGAGCAACTCTTCCCATCTCCAGGCGGGCAACAGCCTTCTCTGAACTTGGTGGGAAGCAGCCCCCTGGCAGCGAGTGAGTGGGGTCAGGATTTCTGTGGGGCCACGCAGCGGTGCCCGACTGTTAAGCCCCGAGGCTCCGCTGAGACCGCCGGAAACAAGGCAAGAGCCGCTCTGCTGGGTGGGGTCAAGACCTGCCTTAGCCCAGCGCCTGGATTCTCCCGGGCTCCAACTGGGCGCCTCTCTTCTGCAATTGGGGCTGGGGGCAGGTGGCATGGGGAGGGAGTTTTCTCAGCGCTCAAAGCAGAGAAGTGCTGAGAAAAGGGGGGGGGGGGGCTGAGCCGAGGTGGCGCAGTGGTTAAATGCAGCACTGCAGGCTACTGCTAGATCAGCAGGTCAGCGGTTCAAATCCCACCGGCTCAGGGTTGACTCAGCCTTCCATCCTTCCGAGGTGGGTAAAATGAGGACCCGGATTGTTGGGGGCAATATCCTGACTCTCTGTAAACCGCTTAGAGAGGGCTGAAAGCCCTATGAAGCGGTATATAAGTCTAACTGCTGTTGCTATTGCTGCCAAGCTGGACAGTTTCACAGGGTGCAGATGTTCCGATGGCCACCAGGTGACACCAAAAGGCTCAACTTGCTAAAGCACTCTGCTGCCATCTAGTGGGGGAAGGCTCAGAATGACGATTTCCTGAATCCCAGCTCAAGAAACACACGCGTGCCCTGCTCCGTGGCCTCTCGTCACGAACGCTCTCTCTGCGCCACGGCTGGGGAACGGTTATCCGCTGCCGAAGTCATGGCGACTGAGGTGGCTTCGGAAGAGCTACGGAAGCAGCAGGAAAGGGGCTCGCCAGTGGAAGCCGGGAGAGCCTCACCAGCCACAGCCACCTTTCTCCTCGGGGCTGCAGGGAGACCTCAAGCGCGCTGGACGAGCCTGCTGGGCACTTACTCTGAGGAGGGGCTCCACGTCTCGTACCAGGGCTGCTGCTTGACCCACAGGAAGCCGAGGACCTGGAAGCCCAGGCAGATGAGGATCTGGGACAGGACGGAGAAGAGGAGGGCCCCCGAGATGAGGCCGGAGGGCGGCCGCTGGGCCACCAGCTCTTTCCACGCGGGGTTCAGGCTCACTGCAGGGAGAGGGGGGGGGGGAAGGGGCAGTCAGGGAAGTCGGCCCACACGCCACCAGGGCAGCCGAAGTCTCGGGACTGACACCAAGGAGACTCTTTGGAAGAGACCGGCTGAGTTCAGACACAGGGACCAATCAGGGGAGGTTGCAAAGGACGAGGAGGTTGGGCCTCTTGGGGCCTTCCCCTCCTCCCCCCCCCCCGCGTGGGGCAAAATGGGCCAGGAACCCCTGCGCTGCAGAAGAGCCTCAAGGGAGCCACCAGGCCGGGAGGGGGAGGACAAGCCCGCTCGGGACCCAGCGCCTCCTCCCTCATCTCTCTGCAGCCAGGTGGGGATCCCAGCGCTCCAGATCGTCCTCCTGGGAGTGGGGGGGGGAGCGCTCGCTCTCCCAGCACAAGCCCCCACCCAGAGGTCCCAGCCGGTCCTACTCACTGGTGAAGACCAGCACCAAAATGATGGCCAGGTCGATGAAGAGGAACTGAAAATCTCCCAGGTTGCTCTGGACCTGCAGAAGAGAGTTTGCACCCCCATCAGGGGATGGAGAGGGGAGGACAGCTACTCCTCCCCCCTGCCTCCCCCCCTCCCTCTGAGCTTCGTGATCTCCCTTTAGAGCCCTCCCTCTCCAGCCCTCCCCCCACTACTCTCTCAAAGAGGGGGGGCTCAACACTTCCCCCTCCTCCTGAAGCACCCAGATCCCGACCCTCCCCCTGAGCTTCCTGCTGCCCCAGGCGGCCTTCCTCTCCCCTGGCAAGCCGCTTCCTTGCCGCAGCCCAGGCCCAAATCCCCCCCGGTCCTCCTGCTCCGGGAAAGCTGCTGGGCTCCGGGACAGATTCTGGTTCCCTGGGCGCCTTTTGAGGCACAGCAGCCCCCCCCCGGGGGGGGGACACACAGGCGCAGTGCAGGGCTGGGGGAAGGTGCCCGGGGACGTCCCCCCCCCCCCCCAGGAGGGCCAGAGACTCACGGAGTAGAGCAGAGTCACGCTGAGGTACTGGATGATGCTGTATAGAGCCATGAATTTGAAGACGCAGAAGGAAGTCATCAGGGCCGCCCGGCCTTCCCTGACGGAGCAAAGCAGCCGCTGGGTGGAGGCAACCACAGGCCCGCCCCCACTTTTCCTCGTGGGGGGGGGAGCCAAGAATTCCTGCTCGGCCCCATCTCAGGAGGGAGGGGCCCTTGGGGGGGGCAGGGAGAGCCCCCCGCTGTTCGTCTTGTGCAGGAAGGAAGCAGCAGGCGTCTCAGGGCCCAAGCGGGAGGCAGCCTGGGGGCTCCCATGCCTCCCCCCCTGGGAACAGGAGACCCCCTGCCCTCCCAGGGAAGGGCGCGGCTGCCCTGGCATGAGACCCACCTTGGCGGGGGAGCCTGGGCCCGAGGGGCCTATTCCGTGGCCCCCGTGTCTCCCCCCTCGGCAGACCTCAGCATGGTTCCCCTGCCCCCGGAAGAACCAGCCGCCCTGGCACTCGGCCCGATGGGGGTGGGGGGCTCTGGCTACACAATGCGCAGCCCTTTACCTGATGAGGTTGGGCACGCAGGCGATGCTGGCCGTCCTGGAGGTGAAGGGAGAAGCGACGGAGGCCTCCAGCTCGGAGAGGGAAATGCCGCCATGGGCCCTCTTGAGAGCCTGTGCAAGGAGAAGGGGGGCTGAGGGGGCCCCTCTTTGGACCCACCTGAGCAGCCGTGGGGGGGGGGAAGGGGGGGGAATACTCACGCCACAATCGTTCGCGCCGTCCCCGCACATCCCCACGTGGTAGCTGCAAGGGACAGCAGGGAGGGTGAGCAGGACGGGTGGGGAGAGGGCGTTCCAGGGACACCCCCCCCCCGGGAGAGTCCCCCAGGAAAGGTTCCCACAAACCGCTTCCCTGGATGTACCCGACCTGCCCCCTTGGATGACCGGCCTTCAGGGGGCCAACGGAAGCAAAAGCCCTCCTCGGCAGCCCCCCCCCCACTTCTGGGAAAGGGCCCCAGGAGAGTGAAGGGGCCGTGGGCAGGAGGGGGCGCTCTCGGGGCTGGGAGAGAGGAACTCCCCCCCCCCCAATCTGCCCAGGGCTCAATAGCCACAGGCCGCCACCCGCTTGGCTTGTGCCACCCGGCCAAAGCAGCTGACAGGGCAGCCCCAGTGGGACAGAGCCCTTCCCCTCCCATCAGGCCCAAAAGGGTTTGCAGCTCTTCTGAACCCGGGAGGACCAGGTCCTGTGGGGCAGAGGTCAGAGTCCCAGGAGGGCTCTCCTCGCTGGGGGGCAACTGGCAGGGCAGAGCGGGCAGCCGAGCAGGAGGGAAAAGGCTGGCAGAGGAGCAGCCCCCAGCAGCAGAGCCCAAGGCCAGGTTCCCCCCCCCAGTCTCCTGACCCCCAGCAGTCCCCCCCCCCCCCAGGGCAGAGTTGCTGCTTGTGGCGAGGGGCCCAGCAGCAGCAGCAGCAGCAGCCAGGTTCTGCCTGGTCTTGGGGGGGGGCGGGGGGGGGGGGCTGCCCTTGTGTACTTACTCTACGTTTTGCAGGGCCTCCACCAGCTGCGTCTTTTGGTCGGGGGCCATTCGGGCAAAGACAGTGCCGTGCAGAACGAGCTGGAAGGCAAAGGGGGGGGTGTCTCTCAGCACTCGGGGGGGGCGGGAGGAGAGGCAGACAGGAGAAGGGGTGCTGGTGCGTGTGTGTGCGTGCCAACAGGGGGAAAAGTTGAAGGCAGGAAGGTTCTTTCCCTCCAGGCAATTCAGCACCTTTTCACTCTGCTGCATTTCTCAGGGTGAAGGGGGGGGGTGTCTCTCTAGAACTGCTGCCGTGTCCCCCCCCTCCCCCCCCCGTGGGAAAGCCTCAGAAAGGCCCAAGGAAGGGCAGGCTCTTCCAAGGCTGGGAAAAGCCCGAGGGGAGAAGCTCTGTAGGGGGCTGGGGGAGATGCCGGTGTGGGGAGGGGGCTCCTTCCCCCCCAGGGCCACACAGGCCCCCCCTGGAACTGCCCCCCAGAGACCGACCTTGGGCACCAGGTCCTGGAAGTGCTCCTGGATGACAGCGAAGGACTTCCCGTTCATGGCAAAATGGAACCTGGTTTTGGGGGAATCTTCGTCGTTCTGCTGGGCAAGTTTAATGGGAATATCCTGCAAGAGAAGAAACGGCCCCCTTTCAGTTCAGACCCCCCCACCCCACCCCACCCCCGGGGATTCTTCCGGCAGGAAAGAGTTAAGCGCAGCTGCCACAGGAAGCACCTCCTGGACAGACGTTTGACCTATAAAGCCAACAAAGTTGGTCACTGCCACCTAGACCTGGCAAAGACAGGTGTGTGTGTGGGGGGGGGGAATGGGGGGGGGGGCGGAGCGCTGACCCAACATAGAAGCAGATTTAATGCCTGACCTGAAAGCCCTGCGGATTTAGTCCTGATTAGGCTTCCCATCTAAGGGAGACCAATTCTTTATTTTATTCATTAAGGTTTTATGCTGCTGACCTCTCTGACAAAGGATTCTGGGCAGCAACTTATGAAACAAGTAAAAAATTAAAATACCAAACCTTAAAAAACTACAGAGATTAAAATGGTATTAAAATGCAGAAGGAAGGAAGAGGGCGGAGCCAATCATCAGGAACGGGGCCGTCCAAGGAGGACCCAGCTTCAAAGAAAATACATGGGAAGCCCCCCCTTCCAGGCCCACCAAGGCATGCCACTCAGGGCAGCCCCCGCCCCCTCCCCCTCCCAAGGGTGGACGGCTTGTTGGGGCCAAATAGGGGGCATGGACCACCCCTCTGGAGACCCTCCCCCCGTTACCCAAGTCCCTTGGGGGGCCCAAAGGTGAGGACAGCTGGACTTTCTTGGGTTTTCTCCCCTTCTCCTCTGAGGGGGGGGGGGGGCTGCTTCTTCTTCTCCTCCTCCTCCTCGGAGGCCCCTTTTCTCCCGGCTCTTCCTTCCTTCCCCCCAGGGCCCCTTTTCTCCCCAGGGCCCAGCTTCCCTCCCGGCTGAAAGGGCAGACTTGGGGGGGGAGGGGGGAAAGAGTGTATCTGTGTGTGTGTTGAGTGAGGGCCTTTGCCTCTCACTGCTGGCTCTCCCCTGAGGTGCCCCTGGGGCAGAAGGGTCTCTCCGGGCCCTCCAGAGGACACCCCCTGCCCCCCTTACCTCTGAGTTGATGGTGGGCGTGGGGTCGTGGGCCCTCTCCAGGGCATCGGCATGGTGCCACTTGATCCTGGCGGGGTGCCCGTCCTTGGGAGGTAGCGCTTCAGCCACAATGACCTTGTCCTGAGGTAGAATCATGCCACAGTCCCGAGCCACGGAGATGGCGGTCAGCATGTTGTCCCCTGTGAAGCAAAGGGAGTTTGGCCAGTCCTCATGCCAGCTGCCCTTCACGCACACACACACACTGCCCTTAGCACTCTGGCCTTTCCAAAGCCCTGGGAGGGGGCTGGAGGCCCTTCCTTAAGGAAGCCGGAAGGCCTCCAGGGCTCCCTGCTGATTGCCAGCCCCCCCCCCCCACGGCCCCTCCCCCCATGTTCATCTTAAGAGAGCAAAGAAGGGAAGGAAGAACCAGAAGCAGGGCTAGGCTTGGATTCTCCTGACTGAAGGATGGCTCCCCATTGGGCTTCGGGTTCTCCCCCCACAGGGGAGGCTGCAGGGAATCCTTCCTTCCTCCCTCCCTTCCTTCCTTCCAGGAAGGGGCACCTGAACCCAGCAAAGCCTGCTGGGGAGGGGGCTGGGGGGGGCCGCCGAAGGGCCTCTATCTGATGGCGGCTCCCACTCTTTTCCTACCCCAGCCCGAGAGGTGCCTCAGCCACAAGGCCAGGGTCCCTGCCGCCTCCCCCGCCCTCCCTCCTTCACGCTCACAGCCGGGGGTGGGGGCAGGGGAATGCTCCGAGCGAGAGGGGAGGGCCAAGCGCTGCGCCAGGAGGGCTCTCCCCTCACCCACCTGTGACCATGACGGTGCGGACGTTGGCTTTGTGCAGGTCCCGGAGGACGGCGGGAGTTTCCGGCTTCAGCTTGTTCTGCATTACGATCAGCCCCAAGAAGTCCAGGTTGGTCTCTATGGCGTCTCTAGGGCAGGAGAGGCGGCACCATGGGGGTCTTTGCAAGGGCATCAGGGCCCCCTTAGAATCCCCTCCCCCTTTCCACTGGAGCGGCCCAGGATTCGCACCCGGCAGACCCAGCCCCACCAGCCTCTCCAGAGCCCCAGCTCTCTCTCAGGTGCCGGCAGAGCCCAGGACGGGGCACTCGGCTGCCAGGGGGAGGAGGAGCTGCCGGAGAGGCAGGGAGGGGGGGTGGCAAAGGCCAGGGGACGGAGCAGACCCGGGCGGAGAGAAGGAAGCGCCTCAGCCCTGCACCACAGATCCCCTGCCAGGAGCGGGCAAGGCTGGCGGCCACTCTGAGAGCAGAGGCTCCTGGGAGGTCCTGCTCAGTGCGGGCGTGTGTGTGTGTGTGTGTGTGTCTGCTTCAGGTTGGGGCCCAGGCAGAGCCTTCGGATGGATCCCTGTGCTTGGGCAGGGTGTGGAGGGCAACCCCAAGGACGTCGCTGGGGTTCCAGCCCCTTCTTCCTCTGGGCCCCCCCTCCACTCACCGGGCCACGTTCTGCACCTTGTGCCAGGTGAGCTTGGACTCCAGCTTCCTGTGAGCCAGAGCGATCACCCGGAAGCCCTGCCTGGTGTAGTCCTCCAGCACCCGCTCAAAATCCGCCGGCACTGGGGATGGAAGAGAGGCCACCGGCTGAGGCTCACGCCGGCAGCGCCCCGGCCAGCCTCCCCCCTGGGCGGTGGGGCAGGGGAGCCGGAGCCAGGGATGGGGGGGGGGGGAGGGAGGCTTACCGGTGGCTGGCTTGCAGAGCCCTGCGACCACTTCCGGGGCCCCTTTCATAAAGGCGTCCATCTTCTTCTCCCCCAGGATCCGGGCCACCACGCACATCCGCTGAAGCGCGGAAGAGAAGGGGAACTGGCGCACGATCCCGATTTCGTAGCTGGCCTGGTCAAGGGAGGGGCAGGTGAAGGGAGGGGCTTGAGGACCAGCCGGCAGGCGGGCGAGGGGGCAGGGGGAGCACTCACCGACAGCTGGAACAGCTCCTGCAAGGGAAGGAGGAGGAGAGGAGAGTTTTTTCTGCAGGGTGGCCTGGCACGGAAGCCTCCCCAGCAGCCCGGGGGGTGGGTGGGTGAGAGGGCCCTGAGCCACGTGAGCCCCCCCCCAAGACGGCTCGCAGTGTGTGTGTCCCCGGCCGTCCCGCAGCTGGGCAGAGCCTGGGCTCCCCTGAGGCGGCCCTGGGGGTGTCTGCCGGAGGAGGCCGAGGGTGGGGAAGGGGGAGGAAGGGGGACCCACCATTTCCTTGTTGTTCCCAGCGTTGAAGTCCGGGAGAAGCTGCTTAGCCGGCCGGACAACCGTGGGCATAATCCGGTTGTGAAGGGCCGTTTCCTCCTCCGTGGCCTCTTCCAGCACCTGGAGGGACGAGAGGCGTCCATCAGCCCCAGAGAGCCCAAGCCGGCAGAGGGGGGGCCCTGCCCCCACCCCACCCCACCCCAGGCAGCTTCTGCCCCTCACCCATCCGGTGGCTTCGAACATCTTCAGATCCAGCGGATCCCCAGAGAGCACCCCTTCGATCTTGGTGAGGGAGTGGCACGTGGCCATGCAGGCCACGAAGGGCGACCGCACCAGGCTCTCCTTGCAGGCCCTCTCCTCGGGCAGCTGGAAGCTGAAGGGGGCAGAGGCAGGGAGGGAGGGTGAGGAAGGCGCCTCTGGCCACAGCAGACTCACCCTCCCTTCAAGGGAAGGGGCAACCCAAGCACCAAGGGGAGGGGGCCGACCTACAAGCCCCCCCCCAAGCCCTGGGCAGGTGGGGCGGCCCTCAGGGTCCCGGGCACCCAGTGGCTGAGGAGCAGGAGAGGGTTTTGCTCCCCTCTGATTCACCTGGCACTTTCCACCCTTTGGATGCCCCAGAGGTCCAGGCCATCCTCCGTCAGGGTCCCGGTCTAGGGGAAAGAAGGGCGCTTTAGGCAGAGTGGGGGCTGAGGGACCGAGAGCCCCCCCCTGGCTTCACCTTTGCAGCCTTTGGGGGCCACAGTCAGAAAGACCCAACCTCAGACAAGCCCACTGAAGGCCACGGAAACCCTCCCAAAAGTGGCCAGGAAAGAGGGGCCGAGGCTGGACCTTGTCAAAGCACACGAGGTTCAGCTGCCCGCAGATGTTGATCCTCTGGGGGCTGATGCAGAAGATGCCGACCTTCTTCAGCCGCCGCTGTGCGTAGACGATGCCGGCTGTCAGGGCAGCCGGAAGAGCCGGAGGGACCGTGATGGTGATGATGTCCAGGGACTCGATGATGATGATGTGGGCGGGGACCTGGAAGGAGGGCTGGGGGTCAACCTCCTTGCCAGAGCTGGGGGAAGCCTGGGGGGGGGGGGGAGGCGCTTCTGGCCGTCCAGCCCAGCCCTGTTGGACGCCCCAGCAGGCAAGCCTGGCCCAGGAGGCGGCTTTGTGGCCAACAAAGGCATCGTTCGCACTGCCCCCCCCCCCGCCTAAGGGCAGACCCTAAGCAAGCAAGGGCATGGGGGGGACACACATCGCAGCCCTTGACCGCCTACCTGGTGGAGGATGCTGATGACGATGGTGTACAGGAAGCCGATGCCGGCCACGCCCACCAGGCAGAGCAGGAAGAGGTAAGCCTCGCGGTAGAGCTGGAAGTCAGTGGGCTTTGGGTACAGGATGGAGCGCACCAGCTGCCCTTTCGACGTGCTGAAGCCTGGATCCCCAAAGAGCAGGTCAGAAGGGGGCCAAGGGGGCCTGGAGGCTACCACCCGCTAGAAGAGCCAGGGGCCCAGGCAGGCGGGTGAAGCTGGCGCCCAGGGCAGCTCCCTCCAATGGGGGGAAGGAGGAACTGAGCCTCGTCTTCCGGGGGGGAACGGAGGGTGGAGGAGAAAGACCTTCCATAGGAAAGGAGCCGGGGGGAGTCCAGAGCCATTCCTTGTTTCGGGAAGGCTGGGGAGCTGCATGGAGCCTCACCAAAAGCGGAGGGTCAGAGGGGCGTGGCCTGTTTCCCTTCTGCCAGGACCCTCAGGAGAGGCCCAGAGCGTCTGCAGCAGCACAGCCATTCAGCAATCTCTCCAGAGGGATCCCCCCCTCCCAACACACACACACACACACACTCAGGGAGCCTGCAGGTCTTGACCCCAAAGAGGGCAGCCGGGCAGCCGCTCCAAGGGGCCTTGCTGTGGGGCAAGCAATGGATCGGCACCGAGGGACCTGGGCACCCTGGCAGAGGCTGGCAGCAATAGCCAAGAAGACAAGCTCGGGATCTAAGTGATCTTGACAGACTCTCCAACGAAATGAAATTCAGTGTGGAGAAAAGCCAGGTTTCACCCCGGACAGGAAAAGCCAAAGGGACCAGCACGGATTAGGCGAAACCGGCCTCCCAAACAGTCACTGGGGGAGGGAGGGCCGGAGGGTCAGGGAGGCGGCCCAGAGAGCCATTCACCAGTCTCTCCAGAGGGATCCCCCCCCACCCTGGAGTCCTAGTGGACCGTCCCTTAAAGACGAGCCAGGTGGGCGTGGCAGCAGCCCCAAAAGTGAATGCCATCCTTGCTTGTGTAAAGGGAGGCACAGGATCAACCTCGCGTTGATTCGCATTAGTTCCGCTTTATAAATCCTTACTAGTCAGGCCCCACCTGGGATCCTGCATCCGGTTTTGGTCACCACGTTAGAAAAAAGCGGTGGAGGCTTTGGAAAAAGTGCAGAGAAGGAAGAGGACCGAAGGCCTGGAGACTAAAAGGGGATTTGGGTCTGGCCACTCTAAGGAGGAAGAGAGGAATCAGGAGTGACAGGATAGCTGCATTCCGGCCTTTGAGGGGGTCCGATTATTTTCCAAAGCACCAGAAGGCCAGGACCAATGGATGGAAACTAATCCCGGAGAGAAGCAACCTGGAATGAAGGAGGAACTTCCCAACAGGGAGGACGATTAACCAGGGGAACTGCTTGCCACCAGAGCTTGTGGGTGCTTCATCGTTGGAGGCTTTTAAGAAGAGGCTGGACAGCCACTTGTCTGAAACTGTATTGGGATCCCCTGTGCTTGAGCAGAGGGCCGGACTAGAAGACCTCTAAGGTCCCGCCCAGCTCTAGCCTGATTGGTATTGGGGCAGCGATGGGGGAGAGAGACGGGGAAGGATGATGGGGGGGGCAGCCTTCCCCCACAACCCTCCTTCCCGCCCAGTGCAGGCGTACCTGTTCGGACGACCACGGCCTTGACGAGCTCCCCGGTGTAGAAGCGGGTCTGAATGACGGTGGTGCCACAGAAGAGGGTGTGCCTCCTGTGCCCGTCCGGGTCGTACACTTCGTCTTCCAGGGCCTGGCAGTCCTTGGACGGGTTGGGCAGGTTGGTCTTGGTGACAGGGACGCTCTCCCCTGAGGAGGGAAGGAGGGGCTTGCTCACTGCCTGGGCCACCCGCGGCACGGTGGGCCTGGCTGCGGGCACGGGGCAGGCGCCCCTCCGACTCACCCGTCAGCATGCTTTCGTTGACGATGCAGGTGCCGCTGAGAAGCACGGCATCGCAGGGCATGATCATTCCCCGAAGCGGGACCACAATGACGTCCCCAGGCACCAGGTCCGTGGACAGAACCTCTTCCACACCTGAAGGGCACGAGAGGGTTGGAAACGGGCAAAGCCCCTCGTACACCTCCCTCCCCCCCCCGGAGGCTGACGGTGCAGAAAGCAGCTGGCAAAGACTCTGGGAGGGGCCTGAGGCTGTCAGCAGAGGGACCCCCACCCCGGAAGGGCCACCGTCCCTCGAGGGAGAAGCCCGTCCTGCACACGCTTGGCAGCAACTGGACCTGCCCCCAGGCCAAGCCCAGCTTTGAAGCCTTCGCCTGCTGCTTTGGAAAGCCCCCTCACCCCCCAGCCCCAGGGCAGCTTCCACCTCAGGAGGGGCTCAAGCAGGGGCCCCCAAGAGGCCCCCCTGGAGGCCCCCCTCCCTTCCTGCCCGGCCCATCCTACCGTGGTCGGCTCTGCTGATGGAGACCCGGATGACGCTGTGAGCTGCCACCATGTCGTGCAGCATCGTGTATTGCTGAAGGGGGGAGAGGGAAACGTTGCTAGCCGGACACCCCGAGCCTGGCAGAGCCATCCCAGCCACCCCTCCAGCCACCAGGGAAGGCGGAAGGGGGGGGCAGCTCCTATGAGCCGGACTGCCCTGGGAGGCATCCCCCCCTCTTGGAGCCGCACGGTCCCACAGAGGCAGGCGAGGCCCCTGGAGCTGGAAGAGCTTTTCTGCGGGGCCCAGCGCTGCCTCAGGGTCCAGCCTGCCTGGCCCTCCGGCCTCTTGGGGAATCCCCATCAGAGCCGAGAGGCTTCCCAGGAGGGGCCGGGCAGAGCGCCTCCACGTCCCCTTGGCCAGCCGGCCGAGGCCTCCAGGTACGGCCAAAGCAGCTGACGGGCCTTATCTCTTCGCTCCTGAAACCCAAATTCAGGGATGAACTAAGGAGCACCTGGAAACCGAGTCTGCAGAGGAAACCATAATCCTGGTCTGCCTTTCAAAGGATGACTGACACACACACACACACATTCGCAGCGTAAAAATCTCCCTTGGGCTCCACTTGAGGCTGCGCCTGGCACCCCAGCAGGATGTGGCACCAATTGCAAGACCCCGGGCAAACGCTTGTGGCACCAGACAAATTGGGAGGGAGGAGGGGGGAATTAGAAGACACATTCTGAAATAATTGGCTGATTGCCCAGGACTTTGGCAAGACTTTTTGCTTCTCCGTGCTCGCTATCTTTTATCTTAATCGCTTATTGATCTTATTGCCGCTTGACTGATGGTTGTGAGCTAAGGATAATCCTGGGGGGAACCTCAGTGGATCAAACCCGCCAGGCTCCCTCCTTGCCAGCTACTTCTGGGGGCTCCTAAAGGCCGCCCAGGGGTCCAGCACGGTCCTTCTGCCCGATTCTCTGCAGAGGATGCTATAATGGGGGTGCCCCAAATGGGTCCCCTGCGACCGGCACTTTCGGGTTTCCAGAGCTGTGCTTAAGTGGTGCTTAAACGTCTGTGAACCGTTTTGAATTTCCATTATTTCTGCATAAATAGGACCCAGAATGGGCTCCCTTCTCCACCCAAGTCCTAAAAGCAGATAAAGCGAATCCAATTAGTCAAAAATATTAGACCTGCTAACCTCTTCATTGAAGAAAGGGAT